>NC_140170.1:29455549-29505511 GCF_963971535.1 Notolepis coatsorum
GGTGTAAATAAAACACCCCCGGGGTCTTAAAACGAGCGCTCCTTTGTCAGCTTCAAGCATTCTTTCAATCGGCCGCCGTCTCTTCTCTTTTTACCGGGTGACTTAGTCAGTAGCAGAATTATAGAACAACGGCAGAGTAATACCACTAGAAATATAGAATACGTCACGGACAGCTGAACTCTTGTTATGATGCTCCTTTTCTCTCATTAACTTATAGGTTAACCCAAAGTCTTTCATTTGTTGAAGAAGACGATACTTTTTAAGAATCGTGCCTGATGACACACTCAGTGGTGGTTTTTGGCGCCGTGGGCCAGGAGTTTGTTTGTTTGTCTTCAGCTCTCTTCTGAGGATGTGGTGGAATAGCAGGGCCTTTTGGATTTTCTGATTCCTTACTTTGCTTCCTGATAGCATCTTCTTTGTTTCCGTGCCTGGAGAGTCCAGTGGTGATGTACAGTATTTGTAGCCTTTTTTCAGCACATTATTGTTTTTCTCAGGTTTTTGTAATTTTTTTCTTTTTGTAATCTGTAATTTGTAATCTTCTCTTTCAAAGTTTGTATTTCTCTTGAATGCCTTTTTGGCGTTTTACTTTGTTTCTCTAGAAGATCCTGATGCTGCAGACTATCTGGGTGGGTGTCTGCCTCCAGCACCGCACCGTCACAGGACCTTTTCTGTCGGCACCTTTTCTGGACCTCTCTCCAATATTTTCTCCGATACATTTGTGCCCTGTCTCCCATCTTGTCTATTTCTATTACTTTTTTGTCTTGAACCCTCTTTTTCCACCTTTGTCTTTCCTGCTCTTGCGGCATGTTTGCTCTCTTCGTCACTGTGTAATGTTTCTCTTCTCTTTCATTGGTACTGTAAATAACCCCAAGAATGGTTTATTATTTTTTGAGTAATTACCTGTGTAATATTTGTGTTTAGGAATATTACATTTACATTTATATATAATATGAATATCCAGGACCTTTTTGTTATTAGAATTGATAGAAGCCTGTGTGTGTGTGACTTTAATTTATGTAAATCCATGTCGCGAGGCAGTGTTTTCCGGTCGCTGTCACAGGCTTTTGTTGACAGTTTTACAGTGCATTGCGAGAGAAGGAATACGCAACAAGTTTTAATGGACCCGTATGAGGCCATATCTCTTACGGTGGGAATGTTATTGTTTTAAAAGGAAATGTAATACGATGTAAAAGGATAAATAAAACAGTGATTATACCATCAGTACGTTTATAAGCCACTCAATATACGGGGATCCGTTACAGTAAGAGATTCACCTCTCCAACGGCAACCGGCAATCAACTGTCTGCTCTCTAACGAGATTACAACTAACCGTCTACTCTTTAATGGAGATTACAACGAAAAGGACGACCTCCATGAATAAAAGTACATTACGGATCTAAAGGAACACTTTTATGGATGGACAGGACTACTTTTAGGACAAAAGGGATATGAGCAGCGTTGAGTTGAAGCGGTTGTGATAAAGGGAGCAATGGAAAAAGTCAAAACAATGGATGGATCTGGTGCTATTTTGCGCGACAAGGAAACAGACACAGAACAAGCTGTCAGACAAGAAAAAAAAGGGACATTGCAAAACAAAACAATGGATGGATCTGGTGCTATTTTGCGCGACAAGGAAACAGAAACAGAACAAGCTGTCAGACAAGAAAAAAAAAGGAACATTGCAAAACAAAACAAATCTTGCTGATTATGAGGAAGATAATGATGCAGATTTAGTTAGGCTGTCAGAAAGAGTGCGAATCCCAACGGAAAAAATGCTAGTTTACCGTGAAGATGAACAGAACAAACGGGAAAAGAGACTTTTTAGTCTTTATGAACAGTGGAAAGCCCAAGCACGTGAAACACGGCAAGACCTAAAATCTGACAAAACAGATAATCAATTAGCACACCTTGCAGACAATTTGGAAAAAAGGAAATTTGCCATCATGAAATTATATGATGAACTGAGAGTCCACGGCACGCCTGACACTGAGCTAAGGCGCAAAGTTGATGCTTGTGCAGCAGTAACGAGTGACATTGTCAAAATACTGAATGAGAGACTGACTGGTGTAAATGGAGAATACGATGCAGAACATGAAGGACAGCGCTTGCGTGAGCTAAGTAAGCCTCACTATGCCCGGTCCATTTTTAGTTCCTCTGCTTCAGAACTGTCTGGCAGTCATTATTCCACACACTCAAATGTTACAGTCAAGCGAGCAGAAGCAGCGGCAGAGTTAGCTGCAAAGGAGGCTGAATATAAGATGCTATTGGAGGAAAAGAGACAAAAGTAAAAAATCAGAGCTTTAGAGGAAGAACACAGGAAGGAATTGGATGAACACAAGGCAGAATTGGAAAGATTACAAGTTGAAAAAGGCTTAAAGGCTGCCCAAGCAAGATTTGAAGTTTACGACAGAGAAGTGAAAGAGGAGTCTGATGTTCGGTCTGCCCATGTCTCTCTGCCATTCAGCTCCAACCCCCCTGCAACAATGCACCATCGCATAGCTGCCCCTCCATCTCCTCCTGTTGATGTAATTTGCCTAGCACAGGCTATCCAGGACAGCATTGCTATTAACAGACTTGCCAATGCCGGAGCCTACCGTGTTTAATGGCAATCCAATTGACTTTGTTGAATGGAAGTCTTCATTTATGTCTCTCATAGATGGTAAAAACATTTCCCCTGCCGACAAGCTGCACTACCTCAAGAGATATGTAGGTGGCGCAGCTAACAAATGCCTAGAAGGGACATTCTATCGCAGCGACAGCGAAGCGTACGGTGACGCTTGGAGCAAGCTCAACCAGAGGTACGGCCAACCTTTCATCATTCAAAGGGCCTTTAGAGAAAAGCTATCCACCTGGCCAAAAATACAGCATAAGGATGCGGAAGGGCTGAGGACCTTCTCAGATTACTTAAACGCCTGTGTGCAGGCCATGCCCCATGTAAAGGGTTTAAATATCCTAAACGACTGTGAGGAAAATCAAAAGTTAATACGGAAGCTGCCAGAGTGGATGGCCTCAAGTTGGAACCGGCAGGTGACAGCGCGTCTCAGGGAGGGAAAGGATTTTCCCAGCTTTGAAGACTTCGCCAAGTTCATGTCTATGGAGGCTGAAACTGCCTGCAATCCAATCACCTCCTTCTTTGCTCTCCATTCAGCTGAATCCAATCAAGACAGACTGAACACAAGGGTAAGCAAAGGAAACAAAGCTAGCGCTTTCAACACACAAACAGTGGTGGAAAATAATCAACAGACAACAACAAAAGAAAGGATCAAGACCCCTTGCATACTATGTCAGGATATCAGTCACCAGCTTTGCAAATGTCCAGACTTCATGAAAATGCAACTGGAACACAGAAGGACGTACGTCAAAGAGAAAAGACTGTGTTATGGATGTCTTAAGCCTGGTCACAGCGCTAAGGAGTGCCGGCATCGCCACACATGTGACTCATGCAAAGGACGACATCCCACCTGTCTTCACAATGACAGCTACAATGAAAGAGCAAAAAGGGAGAATTCATCACGACGCAGTGAAATGGAACCAACACCTGCTCTGTCCCTCAACTTCACCAGTCAAGGTCAGTCAGAAAACAGCTCCATGATCGTGCCGGTGTGGGTGTCTAAAGATGAGAATCCATCCACAGAAAAACTTGTGTACGCTCTGTTAGATACACAAAGCGACACAACATTCATCGAGCAAGATCTATGTAAAGAACTACAGCTGACTACTTGCCCAGTCAAACTGAAACTCACTACCATGATGGGTGAAAATATGGTCTTTAAAAGTGAGCGGGCATCTGGCCTGCGTGTGAGAGGATTCAACTCCATTGAGCACATCAATCTGCCTCCTGCTTACACCAAAGACTGCATACCTGTAAATAGAGAACACATACCCACACACGAAACGGCCAAAAGATGGCACCACCTCACAGCGATCGCAGACCAAATACCGCCTCTCCTCAGTTGTGAAGTGGGGCTACTGATAGGCTACAATTGTCCAAGAAGTCTTGTACCCAGGCGGGTCATAACAGGAACAGATGATGAACCCTTTGCCATTCTCACAGACTTAGGGTGGAGTATTGTTGGCTGTTCAACACCACACTCTCCACAACTGTCAACCGGTCACTGTCACAGAGTAACCGTGAAGGAGATGCCTGCAGTGACTCCAATGGATGCAATCAGAATCCTTGAAACAGATTTCAGAGACACTCAGGGAAACGACAAAATGGTCTCTCAAGAGGATTTGATCTTTCTAGACAAATTGAAGGAAAACATAAAGATAAACGAACATGGACATTACGAGATGCCACTCCCCTTCAGAGAGAGGCCATGCTTACCAGATAACAAGCAACTTGCTGCTGTGAGGCTCAGTCACCTGAAAAGGAAGTTCGATGGAAATGAAAGTTACAAGAAGGACTACACCAACTACATGAAGGACATCATCGACAGGGGTGACGTAGAGGAGGTACGTACTGAAGGCACCAATGGAGAAAAATGGTACATACCTCACCATGGTGTATATCACCCCCAAAAGCCTGAGCAGCTGAGAGTAGTGTTCGACTGCTCGGCAAAGTACAAGGGAAGTAGCCTAAATGAACACCTTCTTGCAGGCCCAGACATGATCAACAATCTCACAGGTGTACTGATTCGTTTCCGTCAGCATGGCATTGCACTGATGTGTGACATAGAAAAGATGTTTCATCAGTTTCACGTCTCAGAGAGGGACCGTGACTACCTACGCTTCCTTTGGTGGGAGAACGGCAACCTAAGCACCCCACCTCAAGAATACAGGATGAAGGTCCATCTTTTTGGAGCTGTATCTTCACCAGGGTGTGCAAACTACGGATTGAAGCAGCTCGCCAAAGAACACAGTCACACACACCCATTAGGGTCTCAGTTCATTACCAGAGACTTTTATGTAGACGACGGTGTTGCCAGTGTTGAGTCTGTTGAAAAGGCCATTCAAATGGCAAAAGAGGCACGTGAGCTGTGTGCAGAGAGAGGTTTACGCCTCCACAAATTTGTGTCGAACAACTGTGCTGTTCTCCAGAGCATTCCCTCAACAGAACTCGCCACAGACATTAAGGCAAAGAATCTCACATTCAACGACACAGCCCTAGAAAGAGCATTGGGAATAAACTGGAATGTCGAGAGTGACTGTTTCACCTTTAAAGTCACATCAAAGAACCAGCCAGCGACACGGCGTGGCATCCTGTCATCTGTCGCCTCCATATACGACCCGCTGGGCTTCGTAGCTCCCTACGTCCTCAATGGAAAGAAGATTCTCCAGGAAATGTGCCATCAAGGAACAGGATGGGATGACCCGATTCCAGAGCAACTGAAGCCACGGTGGGAGAAATGGAAAGATGACCTTGCTAAGATGGAAAGGATACACGTAGCTCGTTGCTACCAGCCAGCTGGCTTTGGAAAGGTGATCAAAACACAACTACATCATTTCTCAGATGCCAGCACCACAGGCTATGGCCAATGCACTTACATGAGACTGAAGAATGAAAGAGGAAACATTCACTGTGCTCTTCTTATGGGGAAAGCGCGCGTCTCGCCGCTGAAGGTCACAACAATACCCAGGTTAGAACTTACCGCAGCAGTTGTCTCAGTCACTGTGAGCAATATGCTCAAAGAAGAATTAGGATACTGTAATGTAGAAGAGTTCTTTTGGACGGATTCAAAGGTTGTGTTAGGCTACATTAATAATGAAGCTCGCCGCTTTCACACCTTTGTGGCAAACAGGGTGCAGAAAATCCGTCATGACTCAGACCCCAAGCAGTGGTTTCACGTACCTACTGATGAAAACCCAGCAGACTATGCATCCAGGGGGAAAACAGTAGAGGAGCTGCTCTCTTCTGATTGGTTCACTGGCCCTAGCTTTCTATGGAAAAAGGAGATAGAAATGCCAACCGAGGTGCCGTCAGAACTACCCGTCGGTGACCCAGAAGTCAAAAAGGCTCAGACCTTTCAGACAAAGAGCTCAGAGCATGTCAGCCTTGTAGACCGACTGAACAAGTTTTCATCCTGGTCTCAGGCCATCAAGGCAGTGGCGCGTCTCCTGCGGCGTGCAAGAAAAGTCAAATCATGTGACCTCTCAACAGTTGATGAAAGACAAAGTTCAGAGAGACTCATCATCAAGGACATACAAAGCCAAGCATACGGAGATGAGATAAAGCTACTAAGCAAAGGACATCGGCTACCAAGACACAGCAAGCTGCACCACCTAGACCCTTTCCTGGACACAGAGGGTGTGCTTAAGGTCGGAGGCAGGCTCAGCCGTTCATCTTTCCAGAGCACATTCAAACACCCAACTGTCATTCCTCAGAGATATCACATGACGAATCTGATCATCGCCCATCATCATGAAAGAGTGAAACATCAGGGTAAAGGCTTCACCATCAATGAAATTAGGTCCAGTGGCTATTGGATCTGTGGACTGAGCAGAGCTGTCGCAACCTACATCCGTCACTGTGTGACGTGTCGAAGGCTGAGAAGGCCTGTTGAAGGCCAACGGATGAGTGATTTGCCTGTTGAACGAACAGAACCCACGGCACCGTTCACATACTGTGGGATGGACTGTTTTGGCCCCTTTTTGACAAAGCAAGGAAGAAAACAAGAGAAAGGGTATGGGTTGCTCTTCACCTGCTTCTGCTCTAGAGCCATTCACATTGAGATGCTGGAAGACTTGTCCACAGACACTTTCATTAATGGACTGAGATGCTTCATTGCATTAAGAGGTGCTGTGCGACAAATTAAATGCGACCAAGGCACAAATTTCATGGGTGCAAAAAACGAACTGAATGCTGCTTTGAAAGAGTTGGACACAGACAGACTGAACACATTTCTCACAGAAAAGCAGTGTGACTTTGTAACGAATGCACCTCATGCCAGCCATGCAGGAGGCGTGTGGGAACGGCAAATAAGAACTGTGAGAAGCATCCTCAGTGCCACTCTGCTGCTCGCCCCTGGCAGGCTCAGTGATGCGTCATTGCGCACCTTCTTTTATGAGACCATGGCTATTGTGAACAGCCGTCCACTCACGGTCGATACTCTAAACAGCCCAAATAGTTTAGAGCCACTTACTCCCAACCACCTGATCACAATGAAATCCACTGCAGCCTTGCCTCCACCTGGCAAATTCGAAAGAGAGGATCTGTATGGACGAAAGAGATGGCGTCAGGTTCAATACTTGACAGAACAATTTTGGAGTAGATGGAAAACGGAGTACCTCCACAGCATCATGACAAGACAGTGCTGGCATAACACTAAAAGGAACCTGCAAGTCGGTGATGTAGTCATGGACAAAGATGACACCTTGCCACGAAGCCAATGGAGGCTTGGGAGCGTCTCAGAAGTCATTCATGGCAAGGATGGACTTGTGAGACGGGTCAAGATCTTGCTTGGAGATAAGGGACTGAACCACAAAGGAGAGCGCAACGGCAGGCCCTCCATAGTGGAGCGGCCTGTCCAGAAATTGGTTTTATTGCTAGAAGCTGTTTAAGCACTATGCATTGATAACATGTGATATTGTTTTGAATTGAATTATATGTTTTGAAGGTTTACTTTTAGTAAAAAGAAAAAGAAAAACATTATAATTTGGTGGGAGTGTAAATAACCCCAAGAATGGTTTATTATTTTTTGAGTAATTACCTGTGTAATATTTGTGTTTAGGAATATTACATTTACATTTATATATAATATGAATATCCAGGACCTTTTTGTTATTAGAATTGATAGAAGCCTGTGTGTGTGTGACTTTAATTTATGTAAATCCATGTCGCGAGGCAGTGTTTTCCGGTCGCTGTCACAGGCTTTTGTTGACAGTTTTACAGTGCATTGCGAGAGAAGGAATACGCAACAAGTTTTAATGGACCCGTATGAGGCCATATCTCTTACGGTGGGAATGTTATTGTTTTAAAAGGAAATGTAATACGATGTAAAAGGATAAATAAAACAGTGATTATACCATCAGTACGTTTATAAGCCACTCAATATACAGGGATCCGTTACAGGTACTCTATTTCTTCTCCTTCGCTCCTCAACTGACAATTTTTGTCTAGCCATGCTTTCCTATAATACAAAAGTCATGAAAATATATTAGAATAAGACTATAAAATCAGGTGTCTATTTACTAAACATGATTGATTGATTGACGTTAAATCTTAAAGCTGCAGTGCGTAGTTTCTACAACTAGATGTTGCAAACATCTTCACACTGGCTTGTGCAGACAACATCCATGTTCAGTGGAAGCAGTGGGAGCAAATTCAAGAAGACAGTCATTCCAATATTCCTAGGGTATATTAGAACTGATACGATTGTGACAACTGGCTAGCAACAAATTATCACTCCATACCATAATGTATTACACTATGGATGGAAAGTCAGAGAAAGGATGATGCAGCAATCTAGACACGCATGGACCAGTCCTATATTAAGAATTATTATAAAGATAT
This sequence comes from Notolepis coatsorum, assembly GCF_963971535.1. Classification (NCBI taxonomy): domain Eukaryota; kingdom Metazoa; phylum Chordata; class Actinopteri; order Aulopiformes; family Paralepididae; genus Notolepis; species Notolepis coatsorum. The sequence continues at coordinate 29,464,002 of NC_140170.1, forward strand.
TAAGATGAAATATCCACAGTTTACCACCGTGCACCTTTGCTCTGATGATCTAAGTAAACAGTATAATAACAAGAATAACTGTTTTCTTCTGTCTTGTATCCCTTCTGGGATATGAAAGGGCAACATGGAACTCCTTCCCCGCTCTATAAGAGGCAAGAGTGTAGATGTTTGGTAGTGAAAACTACACACTCCACCATATTTTACATCAATCAATGTAGACAAGTGATATATTTATATTTATTTTTTAACACATGTGCTGGGAAAGTAAGACAATTATTCAATAAGCAGACCACAGCCTGTCCATGCTCTTAAAGTCAGAAGTGTATTGTAATGCATGCTATTATATGCACACTTCTGTACAGATAAAACTCTGAAATAAAATGTAAATCCTTTACCGTGTTCAAAAATAGTATAATAATAGCATATTATGAGGTTATTGTTGGATTTGTTAACTCCGTTAGCTTACACGTCAACTCCGTCAGACACAAAATCTGATGGAGTTGACGTCTGACGGAGTTGACAAAAGGGCACACATTTTGCCTCCAAGCCTGTATTGTGCACTGCAGCTAGCTAGTTTTTTGGCAGTTGCTAGCTGTCTTAATACTCTCACTGAAACACTTGAATTCAATAAACTATTGTTTTTTAAAAGTATGTGACCATCGGAATATTGACATTGTTTGTCTAAAATATCAAAAAGTGTAAAACTTACCAGACCATGTGTGGGGGAGTGTTGCATTCACCACATTCAGGGGAAGGAAAAGGGGTCCTCAGGGATAGAGCTGACCATGCAGGATAATGAAAGACCCCCACCACCCCAATAACAGCCTGTTCCAGCTGCTGAGGTCAGGCAGACACCTGCGAATTCTAGAGACTAAGACGGAGAGGCTTAGGCTAAGCTTCTTCCCCCAGGCCATCAGAGCCTTGAACAATGAACATTGAGAGACACAGAAACTGAACTATCCACACACAAGTACATACACGACACGCACGCTGAGCACGCTCACACACTAGCAGCCACTTTAACACTCATGCCGCACACACACACACTTATGGCCAGAGGAAAGGCCACTTAAAGTAGTATAACATCAGGAACAGTGTATTGCACTACTAAAGCTAACTAGCATGTCCTATATGCTCTGTAAATACTAATGTACAGATACCGAGATGGCACACCATGTACCTGTTTATTGCACTGTTTTATTGGATTCTATTAATATGTTGTACCACTGTATTTTATTGGATTCTATTATATGTTGTACCACTGTATTGCACATCGTCGCGGGCAAGACCAGCCGCATTTCATTGTATACCTGTATGCCGTGACAATTAAAACTCTTGAATCTTGAATCTTGAAATGCTATTGCCTAATTTAATTAGAATTTATGAAAAGGTCTGACAGAGTTGACATAAACTGAGGACACAACTTTGATAGGTAGATTTAAAATATTATTTGAGTTTCATGGCATGCATTGTTTTATACATGTATAACCCTTATCTTTGATTTGATATGTATGTTTTCAGTGGAGAGGTCTTTCAAGCTTTTTTGGGCAGGTCAATAATGTGACCCCTCGCTGAGGACAAGATAATTAACATGGGAGCTTCTAACCACAGATTATACATTTAAACAAATATCCCCCAAAAAACAAATATATGTGCTAAAATCAGTATACACAATACCTTTAGATGTAACTTTGTGAGTATGTCAATCATTAAGAATTTCTTAATTTTTTATATAAATTAGACTTTTCTATGTAGGACATGTTTCGTCCCAACTCTCAAGAATCAGTGATATATAAAATAATAATACAGTGAAAAGAGCAAAGTTATTTTCTAAAGAATAATATTTTTTATTAGCTAGTTTTTGTTTATCCAGTTGCTATAGCAACATGGACACTGAGACAGCAGCACTGGCAGCAGCAGGCATTTTCCTTCCCTCACTATGAATTGAAAATGGGGGACCCTGATGTAAACAAGACAAACGTCTTTCTCTGGTCTGCATCTCCTTAACAATTGTGTGTATTGAGCCGTACTGTATTGTACCCATTCTGCAATCTGTTAAATAAAGTTTTCATTCATTCATTCATTCATTCATTCATTCATTCATTCATTCATTCATTCATTCATTCATTCATTCATTCATTCATTCATTCATTCATTCATTCATTCATTCATTCATCCATTCATTCATTCATTTATTCATTCATTCATTCATTCATTCATCCCTGTTTTTTTGAATATCCAGAAGAGATCAAATCAGAGAACGGGAGAATACAGTTCAGACATAGATTACAATGAGAATTGATTGATTGATTGATTGAAAACTGTATTAACAGATTGCAGAATGGGTACAATACAGTACAGCTCAATACACAAAATTGTTAAGGGGATGCAGACCAGAGAAAGACTTTCATCTTGTTTACATCAGGGTCCCCCATTTTCAATTCATCATAACATATATGACATACACGACATACAGATAGACAGTACTGCTACATCTATACATTTATGACATACCAGATTTGCAAATACAGTACTGTTTGTGATACAAAAATAGTCTAAAAAAGAGAGTATATACATTTGACGTAGAAACTGTACATTGGAGGTGGTTTGTTGGGTGGGGCGGGGGGGGGGGTGGGTGCGTCTATATTAATGCCAGCCCAAGAGTGCTTCCGCATCCGCCTGATTGGCCCCGGTAACGCAATCCAATGCGAATTTTCTTTTTTGCCACTCACACGCGGAAATAATAATAATAATAACTTTATTTGTATAGCAATGGAATACATATTATCCAAACAAGGACCAGATTCACCCATATTATGTTATTTCGCGCGACTGTACATTGTAACGTTAACACAGCGCCCCCTAACTGCTTGTGTATTCTAGCAGTGTTTTAGAGGTTATTTTGTCAAACTATATTTTACCTTTATCTGCACTAAAACATACATTTCTACAGTGCATGCAGTTGTTGAGGTAGATAGAATAAGGAGGCAGCTTCTGTCAGACCATATATGGAAAGTTTGATTGATTGTAGCCACGCCCCATTTTGAGATGATTTATGACCCTAAGTACTGCCCCCTTTTCTGATTGGTCGATAGGTTCAAGGAGGCGGGACTTCCGGTTTCAGAGGGGAGGGACATCTGGTTCAGGAAGGGGAGGGGTTTTCAGATTTTTTTTAAAATAAACGTTTTTTTTTGTAGTTTCAGAATAAAAGTTTCAGAATAAAAGTTTCAGAATAAAAGTTTCAGAATAAAGTTTCAGAATAAATTTATGTGGACATAAATAAACATTTCAAATGTGTATGTGTGTGTGTGTGTGTGTGTGATTTAAGAAAATTACAATGTGTGTAGGGGAATTAAGAAAAATACAATGTGTGTGTGTGTAGGGGAATTAAGAAAAATACAATGTGTCTATAAGTGGAGAATGGTTTCATGGAGAATCCCCCATGAACGAGTTTGAATGGTTTCTTCCATGCCGATGTGGCCTGCATGGATGAGTTTGTTTAAGCAGAAAATGGTTGTATGGAGAATGCCTTCTTCCATGCCCATGTGGCCTGCATCTCCCCCTCTGTTTCAGTCTCCCTCTCTGTCAAACTGCAGCTTCTCTGTCAAACGGGGACCCCACGCTGTTTCTCAGTAGACTGTTTCTGAAACTGCCAGCCCCCTTCGCTGTCACAGAAGAGGCTGGAGAAATGACGTAGCTCATCGAATCAGGCAGCCTGAAACTTCTGTCAGACCCCCTGGTGAGTATTGATTTATGAGTTTAGAAGGCGGGAGAAACGAAAGAGATGTATTTATGACTTTTGTCAGACTTCCTCTTTTTTCAGGGATGCAGCTTCTGTCAGTGCCAATAGATTTATGACTTTTGTCAGACTTCCTCTTTTTTCAGGGATGCAGCTTCTGTCAGTGCCAATAGATTTACGACCTTGTCCGACTTCCCCTTTCTGGGGAAAAGCTTACGGCCCCCAAGGTGTGTGTGTGTGTGTGTGTATGTTTGTGTCTGTGTGTGTGTGTGATTATTTTTGTTATATTGATGTAATGTGTCTATATTTTAGTTTCTTGGAGAATATCATAATCTTTAAGCACTTGTGTTCAGAAAATATGTAAATAAAAGAAAATACAATGTAAATGAATAATAGGCTGATGTTGTTTGAAAAAGACTGATAACTTGTAAACAGGGGTTCTAACTAACCACAATAAGTATGTATGTATGTATGTATGTATGTATGTATGTATGTATGTATGTATGTATGTATGTATGTATGTATGTATGTATGTATGTATGTATGTATGTATGTATGTATGTATGTATGTATGTATGTATGTATGTATGTATGTATGTATGTATGTATGTATGTATGTATGTATGTATGTATGTATGTATGTATGTATGTATGTATGTATGTATGTATGTATGCATGTATGTATGTATGTATGTATGTATGTATGTATGTATGTATGTATGTATGTATGTATGTATGTATGTATGTATGTATGTATGTATGTATGTATGTATGTATGTATGTATGTATGTATGTATGTATGTATGTATGTATGCATGCATGCATGCATGTATGTATGTATGTATGTATGTATGTATGTATGTATGTATGTATGTATGTATGTATGTATGTATGTATGTATGTATGTATGTATGTATGTATGTATGTATGTATGTAAGTATGTATGTATGTATGTATGTATGTATGTATGTATGTATGTATGTATGTATGTATGTAATATGTAGTGTTTGTGTGTGTGTATGTGTGTGTGTGTGTGTGTGTGTGTAGAAGAGGATTGTTTTTTTTTTTTTAAGAAAAATACAATGTGTCTATAAAGTGTAGAATATCACAATCTTTAGACACTTGTGTTCGGAAAATATAAGTGTAGATAAACAAAAGTATCATAGAAACCTGTTACAGCATGGTGTTTTGCCAACGGGGGACAGGGCTAGTGTTTAAGTCGTATGCATGGAGACTAAGTTATGTTCTGCTAGATGGCTGCATCACAGGGGTGAGGGGCTGATTACAACCATCCCAAGGTGTCATAGTAATTAGATTTCGGTGAAACGTTTTATTTAAAATAGATTATTTAAAAAAAGGTTGCATTACAGTGTTATGTATTATTGTACACATTAATTATTACAGTTAAAGATATGAGTATAAAAATTATACGTGATAGTGTGCTGAAAATATAAACTTCAGAAAAGATGTGTATATGTGTGTGTGTGTGTGTGTGTGTGTGTGTGTGTGTGTGTGTGTGTGTGTGTGTGTGTGTGTGTGTGTGTGTGTGTGTGTGTGTGTGTGTGTGTGTGTGTGTGTGTGTGTGTGTGTGTGTGTGTGTGTGTGTGTGTGTGTGTGTGTGTGTGTGTGGGGGTGGGGGTGTGAACTGGGCCCCTCTTAGGTGTTAAAACACCCCATGGTGGCTAGCGGTTTAAGGTGCTTGTTACGCTAGTGTTTTTGTGGTCGTTTTTTGAATACGTTTGATGTCCCTTTTACACAGAAATGCGTTTTTTTGCGGATACGTTGTGGCCCTAGCTGAAACGCTAAATTGTGTTTGCGTTTTGGAGTAGCGCCAAAAACTCACCGACAACAGTCGTGCAGTCTGCACGGAGCCGTTGTTGCGAAAACGCCCATGCGCAGTAGATACCATCTGCGTGCCCTTCTGGTGACAGCAGAGCTGTCCCAAATAGCTGCAGCTACTATGTGTTGTCAAGTTATTGTTATAAGGACCCCAGTCCAAGCTACAACAGTCTGCATTCCCTTAACAATTGTTTGTATTGAGCCGTATTGTATTGTACCCATATGCAATATGTTAAATAAAGTTTACATTCATTCATTCTGCTAGCATTACCGATTGGCACTGCCACTGGATAACATGAGCTAGTGTTAGCTATCAGACCCTGTTAGCTCAAAGCTCCTCTTTCAACTTAACAAGCATTAAACAAAATGGCCCAGTCATCTTGTAGTGGCCACTTGTCGCTCCCCAGTGAATTGACAAGCGTCCACGGTGCACCCGCTATTACTGGCTCCTACTCGGTCCCAAAGTTGTGATGTTGAATGAATTGAATGTCCAAAGTTGCCGCCGGTTCGGTTTACAGGGTTTATTGTTGTCCAAAGGTGAATGATGGTGAATGAAGGGTTAAATCAGAACAGTTGTCAAGTGCTCAGATGAAACAGTGAAACAGCAGTGAAACAGCAGTGAAACAGCAGTGAAACAGGTAGAAAATTGTATCCTAACACAGGTGCACACGATTCCATTGATCACCTTGGCTATTTATAGGGCTGTAATGGGTGGTGAGCCCTCTAGTGTCCAAACATAAATAAGACAGTTTAAAACAGTGCATTGATCTAATATATAATATATAGATAATAATAATACTAATAATAATAATCTATAACAAGAACACTCATTGTTTAATACACACAGCTTTGTCTCTAATGTTATCTAACTACTGATAGCTCCCGATATCATCAGTTTGGTGCTGGCTAACTAGCGTGAGCTAACGTTAGCTTCTAGCCACAATGCTATGCTGTTATAATGGCAAATTCCATTGACGTTAGCATGTAGCTACCGATCTTTTTTTAGACTAAACTATCCGCTCTTGGTGGTCACTTGTGTTGATGTTAGTTTTGTTTCATCAACAAATGACAGGCAGAACACACAGTGAATGTATCCGTTTTGTTTATTGCACTTTTATTAGACTTTGCTGAAAAAGAATTGCTGCATTGGGTAAATAGGCAAAAGATGGTGGCGCCCATAGGCGCCCGCCTTGTTGACATTTTCTTTTGCAGGTTTTGCAGGAAGTGTATTGGCACATTCAAGTTCTGATTGGTTGAAATTGCCTTCATGTTCGCCACCTACTGCCACCTACTGCTTTGGCAGTGTACTACATCACTGTGCTCAGGTGACAAAAACGAAAGTGTGACTCGAGGCTGCTACGTTGCGGCGAAACTCATCTGACAATGAAACGAAAATTAAACGAAGGGGTAACCGGCGCCTAAGGGACATGCAGACTTAGAACAAAACTCTGTAGAACATTATAGTCATATCAAAATTATCTATCATAGAACTTATGCAACGTTATGACCACTATTTAAACCAGATACTAAAAATTTACAGATTAGATTCCAAGTCCAGTGTAACCTCAGACCTACTCATAATGGCTAAGGATAATAAAACATTCTATTATTCTAACCTATATGGGCTGATGTAACCCTAACTAACTTACAGTCATGCATTTGTCCTAATAAACTAACCTGCACTATAACATGCAACACTTTGATGAATATTGTTACACAGCTGATAGAGTTGTATTATAATTATAATATGGATAAAAGCGTCAGCTAAATGACTAAATGTAAATGTAAATGTTGTAATACCAACTATTTGACAGAATGGGACACGGTGCTGTAGTTATTATTTCTTATTTCATATTTCATAAAACTAATACATTGTATTAAGATATAAATAGAGCAATGTCATAGAGATATTAGAGTCTTTGACGAGGTTAAGAGGTTACAGATCAGAGAAAGACTTTTGTCTTGTTTACATCAGAGTCCCCCATTTTCAATTCATCAGGGCCTATATGACATACATGACATACAGATAGACAGTACTGCTACATCCATACATTTAGGACATACCAGATTGCAAATACAGCAATGTTTGTTATACAAAACAATAGAAAATAGTACAGAAAATATGTATGTGTCTGTCCAAGCTGCTTTAACTGTTTCAATAAGGTATTTCATATGTCTTAAATTAATAAATTAAGACTTATTTTTGGATATAGATCACTCACCCTTCAAAGCATGAATGTCCTTAGACTGTTTCAATGCTAGGCCTACATTTATAAAACATTTATATAGGTCAACTACCCTTTTTTTTTTACCATGGTTCAAACCTCAGCAACACATCAAACCCAAATTATATGTCACAGTACCCAGAAAATAGCACAGAGTTTGGGGAAAAGGCCTTCTCTGCTAGCTAGGCCTGTAAAGGATTTAAAAAAAAATTGAAACTGTAAACCCTTCACCACCCTATCTGATTTTAAAGTTCCAAATTAAGGGCATTTTAAAGAATGAGACCATTCAATATAGTTTTCTGTACCTCAAATGTAACCCCAGGGCCCACTTTGCCTTTTTTGTATGTCTCAGGCTGCTTTTTGTGTATTTTTAGGTCTTTGTTGTTGCTGTCATTTGGAGCCAGGTCTAGCTAAGAAAGGGGTCAATGATCTCAAATGACTACTTGATAAAAGGTATAGCATATTTCATGTAAGAATTGGAACTATATTGTGGTACACACGAGTAATTCAGCCATAATATTTGCAAATAGTATTGTTCTAAACAATGCAAGGCAAAAATCGTATTATCTACTGTAGACAATATGCAATTATATCATTATCACATGAAAACATGTTGCAGGATATTTAGCAGAAACTATGGTAAATGTAAAAACATGATATCACATAATCCTATTGAATTCTGAATTTTTTGTTTATTGGCTGAGGGTCAATGATACACTTAAAACAGACATAACAACCTAGTTTTTTTTACCTGTTTACACAATAATAAGAAAAAGGGTAAAAAACAAAGTGTTTCAATACAGATGTATTTTAGAAGTTTAGTACGGTGACCTGCATTACATCTTACAGTTACACACAGCATGAAATATTCAATCAACACAAAAGATGACGGTTCTAGGGTAAATAAAATATAATTCAGTCAACATTAGGGATGCCCCCCGGACCCCGGTTTTAAACGGGAACCGGTACTATATTAGAAAATACCGGAGTATTTATAAGCTCCGACGTCCTCGGTACTGCTATCGATACTCTAGAGAAATTATTATTATTATTATTATTATTATTACGAATTATTACAAATAGGCTAATAAACAAAATAATTGTTTAGCTACAAATACTACAATCTAAAAACTTTTTATAGATCGTCAAGCTGAGGTCAGCCACCAATGTGTCCCAGGCCAGTGAGCCCACCACACATCCTCCCTCTACCTCCACCACCCAAAGTCCTTTCTCCCTAGCAGCTAGAGGAAAGATGACAGAGGATAGGGTGAACGAGTGTCACAGGGCTGTGACAAAGTTTGTTGTCAAAGGCCTGCACCCGTTCTCTACAGTGGAGTCCAAGGACTTTAGGTAACAACTAATCATTCAGTGTATATCGTTTTTTTTGTATACATAGTTGTCTAACTTGTCTGTTGTTGTTATAAGTTATTATTGAAGCAGCTATTCCCACCACTCCACACACATTTACAATAATTCAATCATTTCTAATCTTTACTGTAGGGAGATGACCAATGCTCTCAACTGCAAATATAAAAATCATAAAAAAATTATCAAAAAGAACCGATAAGAGTATCGATAAAGTACCGAACCGTTAAGCAGTATCGATAGGAGTAGTAGTATCGATAAAATCCTAACGATACCCATCCCTAGTCAACATATATATCTGAGTTAGTAGGGGCTAGGAGGTAGGTAATGTTCAGAAAAGATATGTGTGTGGGTCTGTGTGTGTGTGTGGGGGTGTGAATTAGGCCTCCTTAGGTGTTAAAAAACCCCACATGGTGGTGAGAAGTTTATCAGTCTAGAGGACCTGCAGAGTTAGAGCAGAACTATGGAAGGGTTCACATAATATAATTATGTATAAAAGAAAAGGAGGTAACGTTTATGAATGTAGCATAGAACCACTAGCGTTGTTATTGTGTAACAATAATGCACAAAGTAGATTCAAGAGAACATGCAAATTATGCCCCCTCCTCCCCCACCACCCTGAAAAAGGACACTGAGGTTGCTATCCTAATAGACTCAAATGGCAAGTTCATCCAAGAACAAACACTTTTCCCCAAAACAAAAGTGTCCAAAATCTGGTGCCCCACATTAGAGGATGCACTGCAAATCCTTGCGCACCCCGAGTTTGGCACACCAGGCCATATTATCATCCACACTGGCACCAACAACCTGCAGGAGGAACAGGAAAAGGTTGGTAGTCTGGTCACCAGAGTAGCAGAGAAAGCAGCTGTGACCTTCCCAGACTCACGCATCACCATCTCAACCTTGCTACCCCGCGGAGACTTTCACCCCAAGACCATCAATAGGGTGAACGCTGACATCACAAGAGGATGTGCCTCACTCCCAAATGTACACATTGCACATCATATATCCATATATGAGCACCTGTACGACCACTCCCACTTAAAAAAGCAGGCAGTGGGCATGTTTACAAAAACACTAAAAGATGTGGCACTGGGCCGTCAAAGCCTCCATCTTACACCAGCCAGAGGACCTCCCAGGGACCCCCAATACGCATCAGACCCCACCAGGAGCCAAAGACCTCCCAGGGACCCCCACTACGCCTCAGACCCCACCAGGAGCCAAAGACCTCCCAGGAACCCCCACTACGCCTCAGACCCCAACAGGAGCCAAAGACCTCCCAGGGACCCCCACTACGCCCCAGACCCCACCAGGAGCCAAAGACCTCCCAGGGACCCCCAATACGCATCAGACCCCACCAGGAGCCAAAGACCTCCCAGGGACCCCCACTACGCCTCAGACCCCACCAGGAGCCAAAGACCTCCCAGGAACCCCCACTACGCCTCAGACCCCAACAGGAGCCAAAGACCTCCCAGGGACCCCCACTACGCCCCAGACCCCACCAGGAGCCAAAGACCTCCCAGGGACCCCCACTACGCCCCAGACCCCACCAGGAGCCAAAGACTTCCCAGACATCCATCCAGACCCAGCGCACCCCGCAGACCCCCCGCTCCACCAGAACATCACCAGCTCCAGCAGCACAACCAGACTGGCCCTGGCCCTGGCTACTACCCCTCAACAAACCAGAGACTCTACCAGAACCAAGAGCCTGGCCCTCGGCCCCTTCCCAGCCCACAGCATGGAGAACCACACCAGGCCCCAGGCAGCTACGCAGAGGTCCTCCAAGGAAGTGTGAACTCTGAAGGAATGAGTGAGATTAAACAGCTCCTCCAGTACATCTGCACTAAACTGAACTAGTCTCATAATACACACACACACACACACACACACACACACACATACACACACACACACACACACACACACACACACACACACACACACACACACACACACACACACACACACACACACACACACACACACACACACACACACACACACACACACACACACACACACACACACACACACACACACACACACACACACACACACGTGCTGTTATGATTGTGGCCTCTTTTGAGCAGGTACATGTGCCCACCACCAGATGGCAGCATTTCTCATTTATAAGAAACAAAGATGACAGTAGATGTCCACTGATGATAACAACACGTGACTCTAGTGCTCTGAGATGTAATCGCTCAAATCCCAGACTAACTCTGGAGAAGCTGATCACACACATCAACAGAAAATAGGATTTATTGATCATCTCATGGCTGTCTGTGTCTGTTTAATTATATTGAAACCATGTTCGATTAAGGGCTTTGTAGACCAAGCAATAGGAGGACCTTGAAGTCTATTCTATAGCGCACCGGGAGCCAGTGGAGGGAGGCAAGAACAGGGGTGATGTACAGGGCAGGTAGTTGTAGCTCTGAGTGAGCTGTGTATCTTTGCCCTGTATGGGATGTTTGGGGAGTGGTTGCCATGGTTACCTGCTGCCTTGCTGGGGGAAGGATTCTAAACATTCTGTGAGAAGTTGACAGTTGGTCAAACTACACCTCCAGTGAGAAATAGTTCCTTTTACTCATAATTTGAAAAAATGGCAACAAATAGCTAAAAGAAAAAGAAAAAAACAAGTACCTTTGACCCAGAAAAATACATTACACAGAATAATATCACTGAATAGTTTGTTTATACTTCAGAAGTATAATATTTAGACTAGGTACTCAAATTGAATGGAAGTGAATGACACCTGGTAGGAACGGTGGTGTTGGCAGCAGACAACAGAACAGGGACAGCAGTGGACTTTACATAGAGACTGCTATTTTACTAGTAGAGGACTTTACATAGAGACTGCTAGTTTACTAGTAGAGGACTTTACATAGAGACTGCTAGTTTACTAGTAGATGACTTTACATAGAGACTGCTAGTTTACTAGTAGAGGACTTTACATAGAGACTGCTAGTTTACTAGTAGATGACTTTACATAGAGACTGCTAGTTTACTAGTAGAGGACTTTACATAGAGACTGCTAGTTTACTAGTAGATGACTTTACATAGAGACTGCTAGTTTACTAGTAGAGGACTTTATATAGAGACTGCTAGTTTACTAGTAGAGGACTTTACATAGAGACTGCTAGTTTACTAGTAGAGGACTTTACATAGAGACTGCTAGTTTACTAGTAGAGGACTTTACATAGAGACTGCTAGTTTACTAGTAGAGTTTTTTACATAGAGACTGCTAGTTTACTAGTAGAGGACTTTATATAGAGACTGCTAGTTTACTAGTAGAAGATTTTACATAGAGACTGCTAGTTTACTAGTAGATGACTTTACATAGAGACTGCTAGTTTACTAGTGGAGGACTTTACATAGAGACTGCTAGTTTACTAGTAGAGGACTTTACATAGAGACTGCTAGTTTACAAGTAGAGGACTTTACATAGAGACTGCTAGTTTACTAGTAGAGGACTTTACATAGAGACTGCTAGTTTACTAGTAGAGGACTTTACATAGAGACTGCTAGTTTACTAGTAGAGGACTTTACATAGAGACTGCTAGTTTACTAGTAGAGGACTTTACATAGAGACTGCTAGTTTACTAGTAGAGGACTTTACATAGAGACTGCTAGTTTACTAGTAGAGGACTTTACATAGAGACTGCTAGTTTACTAGTAGAGGACTTTACATAGAGACTGCTAGTTTACTAGTAGAGGACTTTACATAGAGACTGCTAGTTTACTAGTAGAGGACTTTACATAGAGCCTGCTAGTTTACTAGTAGAGGACTTTACATAAAGACTGCTAGTTTACTAGTAGAGGACTTTACATAGAGACTGCTAGTTTACTAGTAGAGGACTTTACATAGAGACTGCTAGTTTACTAGTAGAGGACTTTACATAGAGACTGCTAGTTTACTAGTAGAGGACTTTACATAGAGACTGCTAGTTTACTAGTAGAGGACTTTACATAGAGACTGCTAGTTTACTAGTAGAGGACTTTACATAGAGACTGCTAGTTTACTAGTAGAGGACTTTACATAGAGACTGCTAGTTTACTAGTAGAGGACTTTACATAGAGACTGCTAGTTCACTAGTAGAGGACTTTACATAGAGACTGCTAGTTTACTAGTAGAGGACTTTACATAGAGACTGCTAGTTTACTAGTAGAGGACTTTACATAGAGACTGCTAGTTTACTAGTAGAGGACTTTATATAGAGACTGCTAGTTTACTAGTAGATGACTTTACATAGAGACTGCTAGTTTACTAGTAGAGGACTTTACATAGAGACTGCTAGTTTACTAGTAGAGGATTTTACATAGAGACTGCTAGTTTAATAGTAGAGGACTTTACATAGAGACTGCTAGTTTACTAGTAGATGACTTTACATAGAGACTGCTAGTTTACTAGTAGAGGTCTTTACATAGAGACTGCTAGTTTACTAGTAGAGGACTTTACATAGAGACTGCTAGTTTACTAGTAGAGGACTTTACATAGAGACTGCTAGTTTACTAGTAGAGGACTTTACATAGAGACTGCTAGTTTACTAGTAGAGGACTTTACATAGAGACTGCTAGTTTACTAGTAGAGGACTTTACATAGAGACTGCTAGTTTACTAGTAGAGGACTTTACATAGAGACTGCTAGTTTACTAGTAGAGGACTTTACATAGAGACTGCTAGTTTACTAGTAGAGGACTTTACATAGAGACTGCTAGTTTACTAGTAGAGGACTTTATATAGAGACTGCTAGTTTACTAGTAGATGACTTTACATAGAGACTGCTAGTTTACTAGTAGAGGACTTTACATAGAGACTGCTAGTTTACTAGTAGAGGATTTTACATAGAGACTGCTAGTTTAATAGTAGAGGACTTTACATAGAGACTGCTAGTTTACTAGTAGATGACTTTACATAGAGACTGCTAGTTTACTAGTAGAATACTTTACATAGAGACTGCTAGTTTACTAGTAGAGGACTTTACATAGAGACTGCTAGTTTACTAGTAGAGGACTTTACATAGAGACTGCTAGTTTACTAGTAGAGGACTTTACATAGATACTGCTAGTTTACTAGTAGAGGACTTTATATAGAGACTGCTAGTTTACTAGTAGATGACTTTACATAGAGACTGCTAGTTTACTAGTAGATGACTTTGCATAGAGACTGCTAGTTTACTAGTAGATGACTTTACATAGAGACTGCTAGTTTACTAGTAGAGGACTTTACATAGAGACTGCTAGTTTACTAGTAGAAGACTTTACATAGAGACTGCTAGTTTACTAGTAGAGGACTTTACATAGAGACTGCTAGTTTACTAGTAGAGGACTTTACATAGAGACTGCTAGTTTACTAGTAGAGGACTTTACATAGAGACTGCTAGTTTACTAGTAGAGGACTTTACATAGAGACTGCTAGTTTACTAGTAGAGGACTTTATATAGAGACTGCTAGTTTACTAGTAGAGGACTTTACATAGAGACTGCTAGTTTACTAGTAGAGGACTTTACATAGAGACTGCTAGTTTACTAGTAGAGGACTTTACATAGAGACTGCTAGTTTACTAGTAGAGGACTTTACATAGAGACTGCTAGTTTACTAGTAGAAGACTTTACATAGAGACTGCTAGTTTACTAGTAGAGGACTTTACATAGAGACTGCTAGTTTACTAGTAGAAGACTTTACATAGAGACTGCTAGTTTACTAGTAGATGACTTTACATAGAGACTGCTAGTTTACTAGTAGAGGACTTTACATAGAGACTGCTAGTTTACTAGTAGAGGACTTTACATAGAGACTGCTAGTTTACTAGTAGAGGACTTTACATAGAGACTGCTAGTTTACTAGTAGAGGACTTTACATAGAGACTGCTAGTTTACTAGTAGAGGACTTTACATAGAGACTGCTAGTTTACTAGTAGAGGACTTTACATAGAGACTGCTAGTTTACTAGTAGAGGACTTTACATAGAGACTGCTAGTTTACTAGTAGAGGACTTTACATAGAGACTGCTAGTTTACTAGTAGAGGACTTTACATAGAGACTGCTAGTTTACTAGTAGAGGACTTTACATAGAGACTGCTAGTTTACTAGTAGATTACTTTACATAGATACTGCTAGTTTACTAGTAGAGTTCTTTACATAGAGACTGCTAGTTTACTAGTAGAGGACTTTACATAGAGACTGCTTGTTTAATAGTAGAGGACTTTACATAGAGACTGCTAGTTTACTAGTAGAGGAATTTATATAGAGACTGCTAGTTTACTAGTAGATGACTTTACATAGATACTGCTAGTTTACTAGTAGAGTTCTTTACATAGAGACTGCTAGTTTACTAGTAGATGACTTTACATAGAGACTGCTAGTTTAATAGTAGAGGACTTTCATAGAGACTTTACTTTACATAGATACTGCTAGTTTACTTGGTTTACTCTTCTCCTGGTCTTTGATGTTACCAAACCATATAGTACAGGAGGAAGTAAGAACGCTCTCAATCACACAGCGATAGAAGTTGTGTAGAATCACCCTGTTATTTGTGAACTCTTTCAGTTTCCTGAGAAAGAAAAGACGTTGCTGGGACTTTTTAACAATGGTTCTGGTATTGGAGTGCCAGCTCAGGTCATTGGAAATAGTGACCCCAAGAATTTACTCCCTTTACGGGGTAATAATAAAGGTTTATATTATCTTAGTCAAGAACAAAAACAAAAAATAACAGATTGTGTTTTAATAGCAATATATAAAGGTCATAATACAAAAGATGTTTGCATTTATGCCCATATTGTGAAGTTTTATTCTGATAGGATGAAAGGATATTCTCCCCTATTCACCTGCAGTGTCGACTCCTGCCACCAGGAGGAGGTACTTTCCCTAGGAGCGCCACATCAAACTATTTTTTTTTACCTTTATTTACCAGGGTAGGTTCTCTGAGCACAAATGTTCTTTTTCAGTAATGCCCTGCTTCACATTCACACAGTTCCATTCACACCTGGGAGCTTCCCAGTACAACCACAGTCTGACACCGTTGGCCACTGAGCAACTCCACTGGAGCAGTTGGGGGTTAAGTGCCTTGCTCAAGGGCACTTCAGCGGTTGGTGTTAAGGGTATGGGAGAGAGTTATTCCTTCACTTCCCCAGCCCAGATTTTTCCTGCCGGTCCGGGGGATCGAACCGGCGACCTTCCGGTCACAAACCCGCTTCTCTATCCTTTAGGCCAGGGTTCGGCAATAGGCGGCCCGCGGGCCGAAATTGGCCCGCCAGCAATCATTTCTGGCCCGTCAGTTTATTTTGAGAATATGATGTTTATTTTACGCACGGGGAAATATTCACTTGTGACGCCAGAGTGTCTTTGTGAAGCTGTATCTATCTATTCATCATATCTATGTCTGTCACTATAGCCAATTGAAATGCTAGAAATGGTCACCTGGACTGGGAGAACCAATGGTGTGTATATTTTCCCTAACGCACTTTCACTTGAAAGAATAAATTAATATACTTTTTTGGGGGTCGTGATAGACCAAAACCTCAGCTGGAAAACTCATATTAACTATGTAAAGAGAAAAACAGCGCATAGCTTAGGTATCTTAAGAAAAACCAGACACATATTAAATTTGAGATCATTATACACAATTTATTGTACTCTTTTATTACCATATCTAACTTACTGTATAGAAACTTGGGGAAACACATACAAAACGAATCTGAATCCTATTATCGTTAGGTTATGACTATAACCAAGTTCTGTTAACACTAGTGGACGCTCTGCGTCTGTTGCATATATCTCGCTTCAGCATATATACACTGAATAATTTCACAAATGTACCTTTAAATGCCAGCATTCATCTGGCCACACCCCCATCCGCTTACCTATATAAGCAGGGGTGGTGCCACACACTCATCTCCTTCCCAACAAATTTCATCACAATGAAAAATCAAGGGCCGCAGCGGCGTCTAGACGCAGAGCGTCCACTAGTGTTAACAGAACTTGGTTATAGTCATAACCTAACGTTCTGTATCACACTAGCTCCCGCTCTGCGTCTGTTGCATAATAGGAGCTGAGCGGGAGCTAGAAGCTCGACAAATACACCCCGCTGAGGCCCCCCACAGCCATCAGATCAGGGAGGGCCGAGTCCCCCCGACCCACCCTAATGGAGGGCACCCCCCCTATTGGTGGCTTCACGGGAGGGCGACGGACCCGACCGTGCGAAGAGGCACTCAAGCAACTCAACGCACAGGGTGAGCAGACCGTGGCTTGACCCCACGACTACACACACGCACAACCCGCATGCCACCCGGGAACGAATGGAGGAAACAACCTCGTTACTGCCCCCAGAATCACGGGGTCAAGGGCAAACCCAACCCCGTGGCAAGGCCGTAGCAGCGGAGCGCGAAGGAAGACCCAGACCCACCAAAGGGACTGGACCCCCTGGAACGGGGGCCCGGAGAAGTCCATGATGCCAGCATCAAGACCCCACCAGGTGGGCACATAGTGCCCCGCCCCCCACATCGCCAGCGTATTCGGACAAAGGCCCCTCAGCCGAGCGGGCCCTGTCCCCCCAATAGTACACCGCCTGGCACACTGACCCTGCAACAGGCAGTCAGCATGGCCGTAAGCACACAAAAAAGGTTAACCAACGGAAGCAGGCAGCGCACCGGGGAAAAACCAGGCAACAGGCTATCAACCCTAGCCTGGACACTGCGGACGAGACAGGCGCCAGAGGGGACAGCTGAACACAGCCGCTCCGGCGGAAGGAGCGGAAGCTGGCGGTGTTGCATGACCAAGCCTCCATTTAAAACCCCCACCCAGAGGGGTTGAGGCAGAGAAGGCTGACACGATTGGCAGACGTCATGAACGTGCAGGGGCACCCTCAAACGGTGAACCCGGGAGTTGACACTGCTCCAACACACCAGGGAATCAACCACCTTGGTGTTACCCAATGCGGTGGTTGTTCCTATAACCCCTCAAGAAAAAACTCCAAAACACACCTGCGGGTATACACCGGCTATACCGCAGTACAAGTGTTTCAGTTTTCAAAAAAGGGTTAACCCAGGCCTACGGGTCGACGAAACATTACTTTGGACCGGGCCTGGCGATACGGGAAGCACAGGGTCACCAGAGGAGGTCAAAGACCACCCCAACAGGCCCCTCTTCGCCATGCGTGAGAGAGGAGCGAAAAATAATGGAGAACCAGCCCCTAAGCACACCGTACTTGGTATTCCCAGGCGGTCTCCCAACCAAGTACTAACCAGGACCAACCTGTGTAGCGGCCGAGATCCGACGAGATCGAGCGTGTACAGGTCGGCATGGCCGTAAGCCATTACGACAGTGCTGAGTAAAAAACTTACCCAACCAGGGTCTCCATAGCGCTTAACCCTGTGACACCCGGACCGACCTGGCATTTTTCCCCCTGAAAAAAGCCCAAGTCCCTCAGGGTACCAGAACAGCAGATCTGCATCCCCGGCGGACAACGGGTTCAACTGATCCGGACCAGCGTGACCAGAACCAGTCCCGTGCCCTAACCACGCCGACATGCCTACTCCAGGAGAAAGGGCAGATATGCGTGTCGATCTTAACATGAAAAGAAGGCGCTACCCAGACGTTCGGGCGAACCGCGCCTGGTGGCCCACCCCAAGGGCGTGAGACCCCTCTACATATGTTCAGATCCATTCCGTCATCATCCCCCAGACATGAACGAGAATCCGTCGATAACCAACCCAGGTCGTGGGATGTGGTCGTCGGAAGAGGAAAAACCCCCATCTCAGTTGCTTTATAAAAACGCTGTTTTAACCTCAAGCAACCAAGGCGTGCCAGTCAGTCGCCTGTTTACAGCGAGCTAGCACTATACGTGCGTCGGGACACACCCCCATCAATGAACAGGCTATTTAGACCTGTCATTGAATCCCCAAGGCGCCCAGGGAAACAACAAGAGGGGTGTGACACTTCCTAACTCCAACACTTTTTGAATAGAAAAGAAGGAAGCACCAACAGTATGTATCCCAGTCTACACAGCCGGGGGTAAAATTTTTTCACATTTTTACATCCCACCACCCTCCCATAGGAAGGAGACGGGGATCCCCAGAGAGACTTCCCACGCGAGCTGTACAGATTGAAAAGAATATATTGCACCTTGAGCCATGTAAAAAATTGGTTTTAGGGCTCTCCGGGGAAGAGGCACTGAACCCATACACACTCAATAAACTAATTGAATCGAATACATACACAATAGAATAGGACACCTTCTAGAGGGTCCACTCACTTTGACAATCTGAGGAGGAAGGCTCTGTACTCTGATGGAGGCTCCCTCATATGGAAGGAGGAGTCCGAACTCACAGAAGGCCCGAAAAGGCGCTTGGTGAGGAGGAGCCCTGACCACCCCCCCGAAACAGATCCATCACATGGACCTGAACAGCACACGGAAGTCCTACCAACAGAGACGCGCACGGTGACGCACTCTATGGCGGGGGAATTTCTGCGGTGCACACGCCCAATATTCCAGGCCGTGGGACCAGGAAACTCCCCCCCCACCCCGTAACGTGCCGAACCGCAACGTGAAAGGAACCTTGAAGGACAGGGGGTGTACCCCTGACCGACAGAAACAAGGGGGAGAGGAAAGGTTACCAGTTCACCCCTTTACGATCCCACACCCATGATACGATGTAATGACAAAAAGAGAATATAACACAGTCATAGTCAGCTCTATGAAGCGTTTGACAGCTTCACACAGCGCATGAGCTAACCTGCTATCTGATTTTTACTAAGGAAAAAACACAGAATAGAGAGGGCTCTCTAAGAGCCCCGGTCCAACATACACATGTGCTTCTGTGGCCAGTCCAACCCAGTTGTAGGTCACATGACACACACAACCCATCATCACCTACAAAAAATGGCAAAAACACTCTACAGAGGAACGCCGTTTTTCATAATGAGAGAATACATAATTCTCGATTAGTATCGGCCACAGGCCTTGCTAAGCACACACGACAGCGACCAAACAATCTTTTCTTTTAGGAAAATAAAGTTTCTCCAGCAGTTTTAGCACAACCTCAGCAATCAAGCTAAGGGTTACATCGCATCCCTACCACACAAAAGACACAATGTAGTGCAACAACATGTCTGATAGGAGGATGAAAAAGTCCCAGGGAACCGGGGGGAAAACACAATCCTCCTGCTTTACCCTTAATACGGCCAGTTAAAACAGGAAAACCTGTTAATATGTGAACACACTGTTCGTTGTCATCACAGGCTGAGAAAAGAAAATTCTTTACTCATTTGTCACTAAGCATAGCTTCATAGGTTAGTTACCCCTTAGTTGTGAGTACACGGTACATAACAACACACATGTTGTTTCTCACACAACAACCAGATCATTTTCACATCTGTAACAACAACCCGATTTGCCCGGAGAAGCTATTTACCAGTGACAAGACAGTTCACACAAAACTTGCGTCGTATCCCAAATGTATTGCAGCAACACACGTTTTTGGAAAACAGCGTTATTTACAAAACATATAGAAGGTAAAGCCAGAAAGACGTGTATAAGGTCTGGCCAAACCTTGTCCTACCCGGAGCGTAGATCAGCGAAGTGCAGTCTTAAGACACCGTAGAAAACACAGCCATCCTGTGTTGTTCGATCTGGGCAGCGTCGCCGCTCTACCCGTCACAACGGTCCCCTTTGTTGACGCAAACCTTGCCGTCCTGGCTCAGGGCAGGATCGACGAACATCCCCTGTCAAAGATGACGTCGTAGTCAAGAGTGTAAAACATGTTATAATCAAAGCACGTTCAACAGAGTAGCATTAAGCTAACGGCCGCTCCAACCGTCGGTCGCTACTGCCCCTGCTCGCGAGACACAGCTTTACAACGGTGATTTTACCAACACCCGACGGAATCAGCACAATACCAAACTGGCCTGTGTAGCTGACTTGAACATAGATCTTCCGCTATCGAACATCTTATGCACATATCTCCTCGTGAAGGAATACTCTAATTTGGATATGAAAGAAGGGGCTACACGGTGACAGGGAGATACCCACTCGTCCAGAAAACACAGGGATCACCAGTGTTAATGGTCGCGGCCCACTAGTTAAAACTACAATGGTCTTCAGACCAAGGTCTTCTGTCGCCTAGGTGGCTGAACAAAGGACCCTAGCCTGGGGCCGGTTTTCATAAACATTGTCAATTAGCCCCCATAGCACTAACAGACAAGTGAAGCCTGCCAGCAACAGTACTCACCCAACCTGAAACCCACCGCTCCTCACAACAGCGGCGCGTCACACAGTTCAGCTGTGGCCTGAAAGGTTTCACCCCAACCAACACAGCAAGGAACTGCAGTTGAGAAGCATGCAGCGGCGTGCTCCCAATACGAAAACCGGTGGAGGGTTTTAGAATGATCACCATCTTCCAGACACTCCAGTGACGAAGACAACATCGCCGTATTTTCTCGAAAATAGTGAGAGAGAAAATAAAGATATGATGTCAACGTATCTCCTTGTTCTTCCTCTCCTCGTAAACATTGCTTTTCCAGCCAATATTTTTCTCCACGTCAAGTGGGCATATGAGCAACACGTTGCTTGTGATGAAATTTGAGAAGGAGATGAGTGTGTGGCACCACCCCTGCTTATATAGGTAAGCGGATGGGGGTGTGGCCAGATGAATGCTGGCATTTAAAGGTACATTTGTGAAATTATTCAGTGTATATATGCTGAAGCGAGATATATGCAACAGACGCAGAGCGGGAGCTAGTGTGATACAGAACATCTTACAGAAAAAGGCAATAAGGGTTGTGAACAATGTTAGTTATCTCCATCCTACAAACACATTGTTTTTTGAACTAAGGGCATTAAAGTTCCTCGACTTGGTTGACCTTAAAACATCAGAGATAGTTTTTAAAGCTAGAAGTCATCAACTGCCATGTAACTTACACATTTTGTTTAAAGAACGAGAGGTGACATATAATTTAAGAAGAACACTCAATTTGAAACAGCCTAGAGGCTAGAGCTCGAACCACACTTAAAAGTATGTCTGTGTCAGTTAAAGGAGTGAAACTCTGGAACAATATACCGGATGAAATAAAAAACAGCAGGAGTATTTTTAAGTTTAAAAATATGTTTAAAAACAGGGTTCTAGAATCTTATAGTAAAATTTTACCTACAATCTTTTTTTCTTTTCTTTTTTTCTACCATGAAACTCTGGTATTGCAGTGGAATTTTTGATTTTTCCTATGTTGGCTTATGTTCTTTTCAGGAACATTTTTGTTTGTTTGTTTGATTGTTTGTTTTATCTTGCAAACTTAAACTTTTTTTGTTCTTTTCTTGATAATTTTCGTTTGATTTTTGATTATTGATACATTTTTTTGTTTGTTATATTTTGAAAACTTTAATTTGTTTTTTTGAATTAGGGGTAGGTTGCTCTATAAGCCTTCAGCTTCAAACCTATCCTTTACGTTTGTTTATTTGTGAAAATGTTCGAACAATTATTTGTTTGTTTATTTATTTGTAAACATTCGAAATAAAATAATTCATTCATTCACTTCCACGTTCGGGATGCGAGCGACTAACGTTAGCAAAAATGTGTTAAAAAAACAAAACAAACATCTTTGGATAGCTTCTTTGTAAAGGGGAAATACCAACTGAGGAGCCAGAAGAGGAGCC
Organism: Notolepis coatsorum; assembly: GCF_963971535.1. Lineage (NCBI taxonomy): Eukaryota > Metazoa > Chordata > Actinopteri > Aulopiformes > Paralepididae > Notolepis > Notolepis coatsorum. The sequence goes on from NC_140170.1 coordinate 29,486,813, forward strand.
TACGACCTCCAAGACACATAAAGCTTCTTTTAATAAACAGGAGTCATACTTAAAATATGGGTTTATCAACAGGTGACTCTTGCGTGCCGAGGTCCTCTCTGCTTAATATGTTTGTGACAAGATAGCAAACGAGGCAATGGTGACAACTGTGTTCAAGTTGGCAGATAAAGTAGCTGCAGCGAGTGGACATTTGACATGTTTCAAACATTAGCAGGGATTTTGGAGGACTGAACAAGCCCAGGGCAGTTATGGTGAGTCGTGTTTACTTTTCATGCATTCTGTTCTGCTGTTCATGTGTATGCACTCGCCGCAGTGCTGCATTTCCACTATCATTATATTAAATTAGCCATTGTTTTTGGTCCTGGCCCGCCATTCAATGGCTTGGGGAAAAATTGGCCCATGGCCAAACCTAATTGCCGACCCCTGCTTTAGGCCACCGCCTCCAAAACTATTGCCCTCAGCTCTTGGGTTCTTAATAGGGATGCTTGATGTTGGCTTTTTTACCGATACCGATATACCGATATTGTCCAACTCTTAATTTCCGATACCGATAACAACCGATATCACATTTTAATGCCGATATCGGCCGATAATATCGGTAGGCCGATAATATCGGACATAATTTCTATAGAAATGTAAAAAAAAAAGAAACAAAATTTAAAACCGATACAGATATTTTCCGATATCACATTTTAATGCCGATATCGGCCGATAATATCGGTAGGCCGATAATATGAGACATCCCTAGTTCCTAAACAATTGTAATAGTAACAATGTTAACATTTTAAGTATTTGCAGCTGATTGGAGATGATCTAGATATCTAGAATTAAACCAGAATTGGTTTGGAACTCTAACTCATTTCACTATTGATTTTCAATGGTAATGTTAGATTTCAACTGAATTTCTCGTGTAGCTCATCATGGAAATAGTGAGTTCAAGTCAATTCCTTTGCGTTGTTTTCAAAGTTCTATATTGAGGTTCAGTCGGTGAAACGGCAAGTTTCAAGCAAATATCCACACGGGTCCTTCTGGGTTTAGACGTCCACGTTTATTTAGTAAGAACACAAGAACAAAAGACTCAATGCACAATATTCAATTAATGGTCATTCTTGCTAAGCCAGCTCCTATCTACACTGTAAACAAGAAAACTGTAAAGAACGGTAAATGTCTGGCAGCAACGGGTGCCAAATACTCAAATTACAGTAAAATCAAATACATTTACAGATTACAACCTTTATTTAATGGTTAATATTTTGATAAAGGGTAATTTACTGTATTTTTATGGCATTTACACTTAAAGTAGAAAAACAAAAGCAATCTGTAAAATAGTTATAAAAAAGTTGAAATCCAAGGCAGCTCTACAAATATTAAAATGCCTTTATTTTATGGCTCACATTATTTAGAGAATTTAAAATAAACCGAAATTTTTCGGCCTACATAGGGCCTTCATCAGGGTGTTGAAGACCCTATGTAGGCCGAAACATGTCGGTTTATTTTAAATTATCTAAATAATGTGAGCCATAAAATAAAGGCATTTTAATATTTGTAGAGCTGTCTCCGAGCGCCCAGACCTGACCTGTAGGCGTCGCTGTCCACAACAGCAGTTTCCCACCCACGGCTTCCCTCCCCCTAACCCAGCCAAACGGGTTAGTATAGCGATCAGCCCAAGCCAAGGCAATGCTGACTCCGGGAGTCGAGACCGCAGCCTCTTGCATTGGTGACAAGCGCAATCTCCGCTACGCCACCTGACCGCTTGGACTTCAACTTTTTTATAACTATAACGAATCCTACCCCGGATTTAATCCAAAGAGCACCTACTGAAACAAAACCAAGAACGCTGAAGCCCTCTCCATATCCTCTTTTTAATCTGTAAAATAATAGTGAATTGCCAGTGATTTTTATTTTTTTTACAGTCTAGGTCTGTCTCCCTGAAAGTCTGCCACCACAAGAACAACTCTCTCTCTCTCTCTCTCTCTCTCTCTCTCTCTCTCTCTCTCTCTCTCTCTCTCTCTCTCTCTCTCTCTCTCTCTCTCTCTCCTTGAGCTCTTTTGATAATGCAGAAGGGTCTGTTCTAAAACAAAATAGTTGCATTTACGACTGACCCATGCCCCACACATCCTGGCTGTGGGTTCAACGAAGACCTTGAAGATAGAAGAGTGTCCCGTATGAAGTGTCCCGGCTTCCCAGAGATAAGAGGTGAGGGAGAAGGTTATAGGCTGAATCAACCTCCCCATGTTGGTCCGGCCCCCACATTGTTACCAACCCCCCCTGGAACAGAGAGAGAAGGGACAGACCGAAATCCCACAGTAATAACCAGAATGACCAAAGGTGATCAAATACAAATAAAATGGTTGCATATTGTTGTCCAACCTACCCAGAGTATGAAAATAAAGAGTTTGACTTCCCCACATGCAAAGGGACAGAGGTTTTGAAGATAGGAATCAAATATGTGAATATGCGAATATCCACTCAAACAAACTTTACCCCGGTAGGCTAGAAACTGTGTCCCTCAGAACAATGATAGAGTGACTGAGTGAATGTAACTCCTAATTACCTCATCTTTCACAACTCAGAATATTCAAGATAAATTGAAATCCAAAACCCTGGGTAGAGGAGCTGTGAATGTCACTGATCTCTACTTCAGCTCACAAAACTCAGCCTCCCCAGAGTATAACCTAAGTCCAGGATAGAGAGGCTGAGTGAATGTGGTGTTGACTCTGTGCAGGAGGGTCATGGTGTCAGAGACGCTGTAGAAGGACAGAGTACCTGCCCTGTGATCCAGGTACACTCCTATTCTGGAGGACCGGGGGCCCGGTACTGTTATGCTCTTGTTATTGTGGAGGAAGCTGTAATCACCTAGAAATCTGTACTCTAAAGCCCAGGATTTGGAATTGTATCCAAAAACACAGTTATCCCAGGTGCCTGTTCTACTAATGTCTTTGTAGGAGGCTGCTACACGAACCCATTCACTCCACTCCACCTCCCAGTAACAGCGTCCAGTCAGACCTTCTCTACCCAGAACCTGAGGCCATCCAATAAATCTTTCTGGGTGTTTAGGATATGATTGCTCTTGATACACATATGTTGCTTTTCTGTTCCCCTCAGACAAAGACAGATGTGTGTTTGTTGTGTTTGGGTCCAGTGTGATCTGAGAGGAATATTGTAAGAAGTCAGCTCTGGTCTTGGGCTCTGGTGGCAGTAAAACATTAACTGCATTCACTGTTGTTGAGATTCTGGGCCACTGCTCTTTCAGAACGTCCTCTACTTTGTTTCTCAGCTCAGACACGACCTCAGTCACATCTGCAAAGTACAGGAGAGGAAGGACACCGATGCTGGGTAAGTCTGTAGACTCACTGGGACTGGAGAGGGGGGGGTGACTCTGTAGAAAGTGGATGTGGTCCTCTGTGTGTGAGAGCTGCTCCAGCTCAGTGTCTCTCCTCCTCAGGTCCGCTATCTCCTGCTCCAGTCTCTTCTGCAGTTCTTCAGCCTGAGTCACTGTGGTCCTCTGTCGGGCTCTGATGACCTTCTTCAGCTCAGAGCGCCTCGTCTCCAAGGAGCGTATCAGCTCAGCGAACATTCTCTCACTGTCCTCCACTGCTTTATCAGCAGAGCGATTGAGAGAATCAACAGCCTGTTGGGCCTCTTTGAGTCGCTTCTCTCTCTCCTGGACTTTCTGCTGACGAGAGCAGGTGTTCTCCAACTTCTCCTGAAGCCGTGTGGAGGCTTTGACCAGCTTGTGTTTCTTTAACGGAGCTACAGTATAATGAGGCTGGAGGTGAGTTTCACAGAAAGAGGTCAGACATACCAGGCAGGACTTGAGGGCTTTCTGCTTTCTCCCAGTGCAGAAATCACAGGCCACATCTGCAGGTCCAGCATAACAGTGATCAGGAGGAGCATCTTGGAGTCCTGTCTTCATTAGTTGTTCTATCACTTCAGCCAGCATGTTGTTTTTCTTCAGAACAGGCCTCGGAGTAAAAGTCTCCCTGCACTGGGGACATGTGTAGATCCCCCTCTGATCATCGTGATCCCAGCAGTCTGTAATACAGCCCATACAGTAGCTGTGTCCACAGGGAATAGTTACCGGATCCTTCAGTACATCCTGACAGATACAACAGCAGCACAGGTGCCGGTCCAGATCAACTCCTTGCTGCGCCATTTTATTCTACAAAGAGACAGTTTCAAGATGCACAATGAGATCTTCTTCTTCTTCTTCTTATTTGAATTTCCGGCAGAGTAGACGCATCGTGGCGTATTACTGCCCTCCGCAATTCTTTTTATGGGCTCTTCTTCTTCTCCTTCTTCTCCTTCTTCACCTTCTTTTTCTTCTTCTACTGGACCCCGTCATCAACTACATTGTCCATTGGAGTGCAGCTACTGCTGCTACTTCCTGCCTGAGCCCCCCTCCGCGGGACCCTCCTTGCCCCCTGCTATCTTATCCTGGGCTGCTTTGTCCCTCGCAGCCTTGTCCAGCGCAGCCCCCTCAGCCAATTCATTACACACCTCCTTCCAGTCCAGACCTTCCAATCCCAGATGTTGAACCGCTATCCTAACAATCATCTTCACCATCTCTGTTCTACCCTTAGCCTCTGCCATACCAGTAACTACCCCTGCCACGAAGGCCACAATACCTAATTTCTCCTCCCTTCCCCTCTCTCTTTCCACCTGCTCTACCCTCACTGCCAAATGCCCTCCTTCAACCCCCTGCACCCTTTCTTGGCTACCCTGTCCTGCCCTGCTAACCGCCCCAGCATACGTCAACTTACCCTCCCTTCTCTCTCTCCGATCCGCGACCTCCTTCATCATCACCTCGCACCCCCGAAACGCTACACTATGCTCCCCACCACAACTACAGCACTTCGGCTTCACTCCCTCTCCACACTTCCCATATTCATGTTCCCCGCCACACCTAGCGCACCTCATCCCCTTCCTACACGTAGTAGCTATATGGCCAAACCCCTGGCACCTATAGCACCTAAGAGGATTATGAACAAATTCCCTAACCCTATACATCCTACTCCCTACAAACACCTCCCTAGGAACAACCCCACCCTCAAACGTAATCACTACCGTCCCCGTCACTGCCCTCTCTGCTCCCCTCTTCATCCTTTCTGCACTCTTAACTATGCCATTACGCCCGTTCTCCCTTAGCTCTTCCACCAGCTGCTCTACTATAACCTCGACCGGTACCCCAGCTATCACCCCCTTACATCCCCCCCCCCTCTTCTCCCCTACTCTCGCCACCTTACTTATACCCACCCCCCCAATGCTCTGCATCTTCCTAGCCACCTCCACCTGCCCCTCACTACCACACCCTACGGCCAGATTCCCATCCCACAAAACGTTCACATACTTTACCTCTCCTAATCGCTCGGCAATGAGTTTGGGCCACTCGAGCCTACCTACTTTCCTCTCATCCCTCTCCCCCTCAAGCCTGACCACTATATGGATCACTTCCGCTTTTGCCACATCTTTTCCAGCACCCTCGTCTCCCGGCCCACTTGAGCTATCGTCCCCCCCTTTCTTCCTCTTCCCCCCTCCCCCCCCCCTCTCCTCCCCCCTACTCTCACCCTTGCCCTGGCTATCCCCATCGCTGTCGTTCCTCTCCGTCCGCTTCTTCCTCTTCTTCCCCACCGTTTCCCACCCCTCCTCCTCCCTCTCTTCTTTCTCCCTCTCCTCCCCACTGTACTCCGACTGATCGCGAATATCGGTCGCTCTGGACATTCGTAGCTCCATTTGCCGTTCTTCCTCTTCCTTCTTCTTCTTCTTTACACCATCCGACTCCTTCCCTTTGTCTTCCACCATCTCCGAGACCTCCTTCTCACTTCCCTCTCCACACGTCACACCCCGAGGGGACACTGGGCTCGCACCCGGTGACTCGTGTCCCTCCTGACGCAAGCCCTCATTCCACTCGCTCCCATCTCGATTCACCCAAAACCCTGGACTGTCTTGCTCCGGCCGGGGCCATTCACGAGGACTCCACTCTCCCCGCTCTCCATAAGCTGCATGGCTCGCCTTCCACCACCGCTCACTCCCCCTCATGTTAGTATTCCATCTTTCCATAGCTAGACCTTCACCATCTCCAATCCTGTCTCCTCTTTCCACAGCAAAACGGTAGGCAATGCACCTTGGTTGAGAAATGCAGGTTTCAGTCTATGTTGTTTAATCTATCTGTTCAGTACTGTTGTGTTGAATCAATAATGAGATCTTCTTCTTCTTCTTCTTATTTGAATTTCCGGCAGAGTAGACGCATCGAGGCGTATTACTGCCCTCCGCAATTCTTTTTATGGGCTCTTCTTCTTCTCCTTCTTATCCTTCTTCACCTTCTTTTTCTTCTTCTACTGGACCCCGTCATCAACTACATTGTCCATTGGAGTGCATCTACTGCTGCTACTTCCTGTCTGAGCCCCCCTCCGCGGGACCCTCCTTGCCCCCTGCTATCTTATCCTGGGCTGCTTTGTCCCTCGCAGCCTTGTCCCTCGCAGCCCCCTCAGCCAATTCTTTACACACCTCCTTCCAGTCCAGACCTTCCAATCCCAGATGTTGAACCGCTATCCTAACAATCATCTTCACCATCTCTGTTCTACCCGTAACCTCTGCCATACCAGTAACTACCCCTGCCACGAAGGCCACAATACCTAATTTCTCCTCCCTTCCCCTGTCTCTTTCCACCTGCTCTACCCTCACTGCCAAATGCCCTCCTTCAACCCCCTGCACCCTTTCTTGGCTCCCCTGTCCTGCCCTGCTAACCGCCCCAGCATACGTCAACTTACCCTCCCTTCTCTCTCTCCGATCCGCGACCTGCTTCATCATCACCTCGCACCCCCGAAACGCTACACTGTGCTCCCCACCACAACTACAGCACCTCGGCTTCACTCCCTCTCCACATTTCCCATATTCATGTTCCCCGCCACACCTAGCACACCTCATCCCCTTCATACACGTGGTAGCTATATGGCCAAACCCCTGGCACCTATAGCACCTAAGAGGATTATGAACAAATTCCCTAACCCTATACATCCTACGCCCTACTAATACCTCCCTAGGAACAACCCCACCCTCAAACGTAATCACTACCGTCCCCGTCACTGCCCTCTCCGCTCCCCTCTTCATCCTTGCTGCACTCTTAACTATGCCATTACGCCTGTCCTCCTTTAGCTCTTCCACCAGCTGCTCTACTGTAACCTCGACCGGTACCCCAACTATCACCCCCTTACATCCCCCCCCCCTCTTCTCCCCTACTCTCGCCACCTTACTTATACCCACCCCCCCAATGCTCTGCATCTTCCTAGCCACCTCCACCTGCCCCTCACTACCACACCCTACGGCCAGATTCCCATCCCACAAAACGTTCACGTACTTTACCTCTCCTAATCGCTCGGCAATGAGTTTGGGCCACTCGAGCCTACCTACTTTCCTCTCATCCCTCTCCCCCTCAAGCCTGACCACTATATGGATCACTTCCGCTTTTGCCACATCTTTTCCTGCACCCTCGTCTCCCGGACCACTTGAGCTATCGTCCCCCCCTTTCTTCCTCTTCCCCCCTTCTCCCCCCCTCTCCTCCCCCCTACTCTCACTATCCCCATCGCTGTCGTTCCTCTCCGTCCGCTTCTTCCTCTTCTTCCTCACCGTATCCCACCCCTCCTCCTCCCTCTCCCGTTCTTCCTCTTCCTTCTTCTTCTTCTTTACACCATCCGACTCCTTCCCTTTGTCTTCCACCATCTCCGAGGCCTCCTTCTCACTTCCCTCTCCGTTATCGGTCGTTAGCTCCATATCTGCCTGTTCCCTTTCGCTATCTTCCTCGTTTTTAATAAAAAAATGTAAATAAAAAAATAGACAATTAGACAAATAGACAAAAAATAGACAATTCCGCGCAGGGAAAGTGTGAAAGTGTGGGTGACGCCTGTGCACCGCCGGCCAACGGGAGAGGGCCTGTATTGTCTCTATGACAAACGGTTAAAAATATACAAAAAGGGGGCGCGGCCTAAGGACGTGGTCAATATAGACCAATGAAAGAGGATATCCCTACTGAGCACAATGGTACAACCCGCAAGTCTCTACGACAAACGGTTCAATTTAGAGGAGAGTCTAACTTCAAGAAACAGGCTGTTCATTCAACAATGTATGTATATTTCAGTTTGTGGAGTGATTATGAGTTGCATAAGATAATAGAGTGTGAAGGTATACTGAATACTGTCTATCTGTATGTCATGTATGTCATTATATGTTATGATGAATTGAAAATGGGGGGGGTAGGAATACATACGTTTACACTTCATCCTCCTACTCCTGCTTGTTTGTTTTTTAATCTGTTTATTACTTGTTTTTATTATTATTTATTTTCAATTTATGTTCGAAATAAACGCATTCATTCAAGATATTGTGTGAGCAAAAGTATAGTTAATTTACTCATACAGTATGTACATCCTCTGGCCTCGCGCGGATCTCACAGCTGTGCTCGCACAGTGCATTACTCAGGAAGGAATTCAGCCATATGGTGGGTGGCGCTGCTGAGTGGCCCTCACAGCACGGCCGTCAGAGCGCGGCCCTGAGAGCGCAGCTGGCTCTGCGGCTCTGCAGCTGCATGCTTCTCATTTTTACATAGTTCAGGACTTTCTCTCGTCATCAACTACCTCTAATTAGTTTACTTTGTCAAGGAAAACCCACTAAAACTCATAAGCACAAAGAGAGACATAGAGAAAATGGTATATAATCTCTCTCTCTCTCTCTCTCTCTCTCTCTCTCTCTCTCAAAGCTGACCAGAAGACATGGTTTTAAGGTCTCGCCGGCATTTCCGTGTTCAGTGGAGGAATGTAGTCTCGCTGTTGCGAGGGTGGTGGGCGCTCCGGCCGTTAAATCTGCGGCAAGGATGAACGGGGGAGTCGTTTTCTTTGTGGATGATTTGATTAAAGTAAATCAACTGTTAACGGACGGGTTGGTCATAAATGATACGTTTGTGTCTGTGATGCCGCTCACGACACCTGCGAAGAAGGTGACTCTGGCAAATGTTCCCCCGTTGGTAGGGGACGAGCTTATATTAAGGGAACTCGCCAGATTTGGGAAGATTGTATCTCCCTTAAAGAAGATGTCTTCAGGGTTTAAAGCACCTGAATTACAGCATGTGGTTTCTCACAGCAGGCAGACGTTCATTATTATGAACAAACGTGAGGACGAGTTGGATCTTAATTTTAAAGTAATAATAGACGGGTTTGAGTATATTATTTTTGCGACGACACAGAATATGCGTTGTTTTGCGTGTGGAAGGGAGGGGCATCTAAGACAAGCCTGCCCTGGGGAGGGGCCAAGCAGGGGGGCAAATGATGGGAAGAGCGCAACGAAGAAAGGAAGAACGGCTTGGGGTGTGAATCAAGGTGTTGAGGGGGGGGGGACAGGGGAAGAGGGGTGGTGGGGAGACTTCTGAGAAGGTTATTGTACCAGATAGAAGTGATAAGGAAATGGAAGGAGTAGGACAGGCTGGAGACGCAGTACAAGGAAAGAATGGTGGGGATGAAAATGTTGGGGGTGGTAGAAGGAGCTTGTGTCAGCCAGGACACGTTGAATAGCCAGGAGAAGAGTGGAACTGTTGAAGTACAAGGGACAGCAGATGGGGATGAATATGAGGGGGGGGGGGGTCGTGGTAGGAAGGATTACAGAGGATGGAAGTGAACATGGGGTGGCATGTGGACCTGTTGAAGTACAAGGGATAGTTGGTGGGGATGAAAATGAGGGGGGGGGGTGTCGTGGTAGGAAGGATTACAGAGGATGGAAGTGTACATGGGGTGGCTGTAGTTGATCTGCAGGGACAGGGTGGAGGAGCTGGTATCAGCGAGGATGAGATAAATGGGCAGGAGGAAGGTGGGACTGTTGAGGGAACAGGGTCAAAGGACTCAGTTGGGGGGGTCAGGGTGGAGGAAGTAGAGGATATTGACATGGAAGAGGGGGACGACGAGATGAAGGTTGGTAGGCAGAAGAGGAAGTTGGAAGTAGTTGAGTTGTCAAGCTCTCAAGCTAAGAAGACAGGTGTGACGGAAGTACTCAGCAGTACACAGAGTACACAAGAGAGTACATGGTCGGAGATGTGCGCTGATGATGATGAGGAATATGAGAGCGATGCATCTGCAGCTACAGACGAGTGTAGCAGAAAAGCTACAGATGAGTGCTATTCATTGGAGGCAATGAAAATGTTTTTACAGACGACAAAAAACAGGAAGGGGGTAGAGATAGCACATTTTGTCAGCAAGGAAAAATATGAGGTTTCAAGGAGATGGTCGTTTTGCTGAAACAGAGATATACAGGATGAGAAAAATTGTACAGAAGGTACTGCAGGACCTCAGTAAGGTGGAGGACGGAGTGGAATCAGTGTAGTTTTGGTGTTTTTTTGTTTTTTTGTTTACCTTTTTATTTCTAAATGAGAAGTGTTTTTAGAGTGGATTTTTTTTGTTTATTGTATGGGGCAACGGACATGGAGAGAGTTTTTTTTGCTCCCTGACCTCACTGATTTTCTTACCTCAGGTCCCAGTTTTAGGTATATCTTTTTATCGTGTCAGTGAGGCGCTGCTGGGCATCGCCCAGGAAGCAGGTTATGATTTTTTACAAATTGACGGGTCTGGTGTGTTGTCACTTAGGGGTGGACATTTCAAGGTGTCCCGCTACCGGGGCCAGGAGGCTGAGACATTTTTGATCATCACGTATACTCTTATACATTTGTGGAACTTTGTAAAGACTGGGATTATGGAGGATTTTCGTTTTCTGGAGGGCGGGTCGGGACACAAGGTTGATGTCCAGTTTCTGTGGGATGAAACCATGTCCAGCAGAGACAGGAGCGGAGCGTATCGTTTCATGCCCGATGGAAAGGCCACGCCATACTCCTTCAGCAAACCTCTCATCAGAGTCACCAGTCGGGATGTTTTCTCTGCCGTCATTTACCGGCACTTTTACCTTGTTCAAGGGTTGGAAGGTATGACTGTGGGGCTCAACACGTTCTACGCCGAACTAAACTGTTTCCAGATTCAGCCTCGGAGGATGATGGCCAAGCTGCCTTTGCTGGTTAATTTCGACCCTATGTTCGGAATGGGTTTCATCAGGGACTTGAGCTCTCGAATCAGTCTGCTCGATGGGAAGTCACTGGGGGCTGCCAGTCTCCGCACGGGGGAGCGGGAGGTGATGTTGGAGCGGCGTCTGAACCAGGAAGGTAAAGGCGGCCTCGGACAGGGTGGCACGGGTAACAAACTGTCTAATAAGGATGTCGGTCCAGAGTGCATCTCGGTCCCCCTGCTCTGTTTTCAGCCCCTGACATCATTGATGCCATGTGATATACAACTGGTGAACGGTAGGAGCATACATGATAAGGCTGAAGGAGGAAGGTCAGCTGACGAGGCGGCCCTGTTTATCCACGGGAAAGGCTTTGACTGGAGTCTGTCGAACACACACAAAGGCCTGATGTGTTGTACCACACGGGGAAAGGTGAAGCTAGATACGCTCTTCTCAGAACTACAGTTTCTACAGTGCCTCGCCGGTGTCTCTCTCTCTCTGATGCACCCAGAACTTTAGATCACTTAGAGTTTTTTTTTCCATGGGGGAAAATTCAAATGACAATTTAGTTCAGTTTCAGCATCGTTGTCCCTAATTGATTTTTTTTGTTTGTTTTGTTTTTGTGTTTGTTTGTTTTGTTTTTTGTTTTGTTGTTTTGTTTTTTGTTTTTTTTTGTTGAGTTGTAGAGTATTTTAATTTTGAATGGTTTGTTGCATCATTTGTAGTTTAGTTTTTTATAAAAATCAAAAAAATCTCTCTCTCACACACACACACACATACACACTTTCTCTCTCTCTCATTTACTCTCATTTTCTTTGATTGATTGATTTATTGAAAACTTTATTAACAGATTGCAGAATGGGTACAATACAGTACAGCTCAATACACACAATTGTTAAGGGGATGCAGACCAGAGAAAGACTTTCGTCTTGTTTACATCAGGGTCCCCCATTTTCAATTCATCATAACATTTATGACATATGTTGTATTAATCAGGACTTCTATGGTACGTATTAACTCTAAATCGAATGAACTCCACGTGGCCACCTTGTTGGGAGAAGTGGCCATCTTCTGTTCCACTTCTCCGATAGTCTGGTAATTTTCTTCAAATAATATTTATTCCCTTTTGCAAAAGGATTTTTCTCAGCCAGTTGTTCTAAGGGGGTTCCCCCTCCCCATCCAATCATTTCTGACTTGATTTCCACTTTTGACTCGGTCGTCATGTTTTAAAGTGATTGCTTTTGATATTCAAAATGTATGTTTATTCTTTAAATGAATTTTTCTTTTATATGGCAGAAGATAAATTAGTTCTCTTGTTGTGTCCTAGTGTATGCAGCCTATTGTCTCTGTAACATTACTCTAACAAATCCGACTGGTTATTTTTCTCTGTTTCCTCCTCTTTCCCTATTCCTCGGTTCCCTTGAGTCTCAGACTTCTGATGTCCCCCTTGTGTCTGGATAGACTGCTGAAAAAACAGGAGACACAAAACAAAGCAGCCTTTTTTTTTTTTCACAAATCAATTTATCTTAAATTATAAATGTTGTTCTTCTTTTATAATACTGAATTTCTTTCTTAGAGTTTTTGTGATTGATATGTGTGTATTTTTTCTTAGCTTCCGTATTATTTTATTTGTCCAACACACTGGCTTTTCCTCCCAGGTCGAATTTCTGTCTCTCTCGACCCTCCTCCGTTCTCCTCCGATCCTGTTTTTCTCCAAGAAAAAATAACATCAGAATGAGTGTTTTGCATCCTATCATTTCTAACATCTTTATTCAATCATTCACTCTTTTCTCCTTATTAGTCCCCCTTGTGGACACACGCTTTACAAGCCCGTGTCCACTATCCCCACTTCAGGGCGCACAGGACGCTGCCCACTGTGTCAGGTGTAAGGGCCCCCCTCCCTATTAAGAGCGTCATCCACTGACCCCCCCCACAGAGACTGAGGCTACCCCACCCCCCACACAATGCACCAGACATCCCATTACTTCAAGCATCGCCCACCATCTCCAAACCATTATCCCCAGAGTGTCCAGTGGTCCCACAAACCGGCATGCATCCTTGTGGCACCACCAGACCCCGGAAACACAGTCACATCCAACACCCCGTACCTACTATGGGGAAAAATATTACAACCATTCACTCATTTTACACATCACACAATATACCCCATCCTGTAACTCTGCCTCCCATCCATACAATCACACTTTACATAATTATACCCACAGCATAGCTATGGTAGTCGAGGACCAGTGGAACGCTGGCTTCCGCCTGCACAGCCCCCTCCGTCATCACTATCATCTCAACCGCAGGGAGGGCTGAACAGAGCGTTTTAATTAAATATTTCACACACACTTTCACCACACTCACACAAACAACCAACACAACAAAAATCAGTACTGCATACCCCACATAACACATAATCACCCATCCCACTGTACCGAGCTGGACCTCCCACCAGTCTGACCAGGAGCTTCCCTTCATCACATTCACCTCCCTCGTGATGTTTAGCAAATGCTCGGTTATCCTTGGAAGCATCCCATTATCGTTCGCTGGGACAAATACACAACATTCGGAACCTATTAACGCACACGTACCGCCACTTGCAGCCAATAGGAAGTCCAACGCCACCCTATTCTGGAGCTCCATTAACCTTATGGACCTTAGTTCCTCGGTGACAAGAACCAACCCGTTCGCATCTGTGTTGGCTAAATCCTCCACTATGGTTGCCAAATCGTCTATTTGGTCCATAGCAGATGCCGTACCATACGCCGGGACCAACACTCTGAACACATCACATGTGACGCAATTACGATCGTGTGTGTGGAACCAACTCGGGTACAAATGTACAGGTCGTCTCTGTCTAGTCGCAGGTGGGGTGGGTAATGCCACAGTGACCCTCATCGCAGGCAAAAGGTAGCCCAGCGCACACCTACCCCACCAGCCCCCCGGAAGGGAGGCTTATGCCTTCTCCCCACAAATCCAGTACGTTCCTGGAGGGGCAGGTGTGGCCAAGATACTTGACAAGGCAGACCTTTGTACCCGCTTATTACCTAAGTCACACTCACCTAACGTACCCACATCCAGCCCAGTGCCCACGTATGTGTGACAACGCGCAAAGGGCACCGGCCTAATGGCTACACGCACCGGACCAGTATCTTCCACCTGGCGTTCCCTCATTGCTTTACCCTGTTTGTTACATTCCGCTGTCACTCTCTTACCATCTAACGCAGCCTGATGGCACCCAGACAACGGTAACGCCATCAAAGGGAGCCCCTCAACTGCGGAGTACGTGACTAACCCACAGACATAACAATCCGACCTGTTTGCCACCAGCGCCACCGAATGGGCTAGCTTTAAATACATATTCCTATGATGACTTTGCACATATTTTCTACTGACCTCCACCATCTGCACCCCCGCTCCTCCCGCTTTGACCCTTTCAACCTCCGTCCAGTTAAGAGTACCCTTCTCCCGTTCGGATGCACTACTTCCCCTACTTGGATACACCTGTCCCTCCCCATTCGGTTTAGGTGACTCGTCCATCGGAACAACCAGCCCCTTCTTAGGGCTGCCTTGTCTCAGATGCTGGCCCCTCTCCCCCAACAGAGATGCAGGTATCCACTTCCGGGGCAAGGTCTCCTCTCTAGAATGGAAAAAGTCCCCTTCTTTTACCTTCAGGTGCAGTATTAGGCTGGGTCCCTTTCCAATCCTTAGGAGTTACTATCCAGATTCCTCTGAATCGACACACCTTATCCCTCTGCTTCCCAGCATTTTCTTTTCAAAAACACTGATCACAGAAGCACAACTCGCCTACTAACGCATTCGGTTTCGGTTAATTGTGGCCTGACTGTACATTGAGCCAGATGCATTTATGGTCTCCTTGCCATATGCTTATCTGACCGGCCGGCGACCCAGTCGATCGCGATCTCACAGTCCGTCATCAAGTCAGGACCCCAAGTGGCTCAATGTCCGTAGTACCAGCCACTCAGTTTAGAAACCGACGGTCTGATCCCCACCCCACTTAGCTATGGGTATGGAAACTTTGACCGTTTTCACCAGCCTCGCCTGTTCACAGCAGGTGCTTTGCCCCCTCCCCCTTCTCTCTTTCCCTCTCTGCTCGACCTTTCCTCTTTTTCCACTGTCCATCTTCAATCGCAGGTTATGCTTGACATTTTTTGTCTTTCGCTCTGTCTCTCCCTGTCATTTTGCAGAAGTGCCATCTGCCATTCCATTCGCCATCTCCACTGTCAATCAGTTGTATGGCCTGGTCCCGCCTCCACCAATCACATGCGGCTCCCTTTGTGTGTGTGACAGACAGAGCTCCCGATGGCCAGTCCGGGCCTTCGCCATACATGGATGCCAACATGAATGTGAAGGAAATCATACAAGGTGTCTAAATGATGTGTTTCTTAATGGGGAATTTAAATATGATAGGATAATAGGATAATGGGATAGGATAACTCTAACCTACATAATTTTGTATTGCAACATTTCCAAATGTACCCATCCCCTTTCGAAGATTTTTAAAGATATGGGAACTCATTTATAATGACAAAGCCATCATTAGCACTATCCATCGTCACACATCGTCACATGTGCAGAGTTCAGGAAGAAATCCTGGACAGTCTGTGTTTACACCCTGTATGAATGTTGGCCTTTTCTGAGGATGCTCCTGTGGTAAATTAGCTAAATGAAACATGATTTTCCCCTATTCTGCATTCTGCTGGACAATCCTGCTGTAAGTGGTAACAGAAAGGCCCTTGGTCTGTATTTTTACAGCTCCCCAAAACATAGGTTTAGATAGTGCAAAAGGCTAAAATCATGCTAAATATTCAATATATTTCTCTTAGAAAATAAGTAATTACTCATTACAATTGATAAGGCTAAATGGAAACAACTAAAAGTAATATTGATTAGATTATGCACTGAAACTTGTCATTGGGTCTGGGTAGACTAGATCCATAGTAGTCTCCCTGAATAGAAGAAGGTCACAAAGGCCACACACTATTTACACAAGACAGGATACTGGTCCTTCTGGCTGGCAAGATTTAGCATTAGGACAAATGGCTGTTGTATATGTGGTATATTCTAAGCACATACCTAAGGTTATTTACAGTACAATGAGGTTTGCTATCTGGAAGGAGGAAAGATCATAAGTGATAGAATGGTCTCCTCATCTGACTTCAAGTATAGCCAGCAAGGAATAAATGTGCAGTCAAGACCACAGAGTTCTAATTCAAACTCATGTATTTATTGCAGAGAGGCCCAAAGGTGAAAATGCATCAGTTACATACAGGGATTATTCATCATTTTACATAAGACATGATGTACAAAAGGGTTGATGAGGTTTACATATTTATAGCCCATTCACAGTGGCTCTCACATCAAAACAAGTTTGCACATAAAAGTAGTCATGTTTATCAATGGAATAGACTACTCCTTTTGCCACCACACAGGTAAACCTGGTCTAAGATAGGCATCTTACTCTATATCACCACAAGCAGTGATTATTCCATACAGTTTACTTACGTCGTGGCAAGAGCAGTACAGTCTGTGGAAGTGGTGGAGACCAGAAAACCCCCTGGGGTGGGAATATCTGTCTGGCCTCCTCTCTCTCATCAATACATTCTTATTTATACTCTAATTCCCCCAATAGTAGCACATATTCTAATAATACGTTGGTCCAATTAGGTTTCTTGATTCTATATATGGAGTCTCCTCTGTTCCTTGGGTCCCAATCAGATGATCTTCTGGGGGAGGGCGGTCCCCCCCCCCCCCCCCCCACTCTCCTCGTCGTGTGGGCTGTGGTTTTCTTGATGAGCACAGAGTCTTAACCCTAAAACCTTTTCTATATTTGTAGCTAAAGTATACTGAATTAATAGTTCTAATGGTTTAGATTATTCAAATACCTTTTATCTACTAAGTCAGTTTCCTTTTAAAATGATATGGTTTAGTTTCCTACAGATCTCCACTCTTGAGCGTGGGAAGCTCTACTCCTCTTAGTCTATTATTGTATGGATTCAAACAGTTTTACACATTGGTCTTGTTTCACAGAGGCATATCAGCTTCATTTAGCCTTTTGCTCCCCGGTTCAACCGTCACACCCTAGAAGGTGTTTCTTAGCAGTTGCTTGCGTGGGGGGTTTGGCTCCTATAGTTACCCAACTGTCTTCAAAACTCCTTGAATGTGTCACAAACAGTTTTAGCATGAGGGGGCTAGCCTGAAGACTCTCCCCAGAATGTCACACAACATTGAAGCCTGCTACTGTTTGTTCCAAACTAATTTATACATACATGGATTTGTTATGAAATACCAGTCAGAGATACCACAAATGTCCTGAGATCTGGATATTTTTTGGAATATCATTATTTTGGTCTTTTTGGGGTTTACTGCCAGGGCCCAGGTCTGACAGTAATGCTCTAGCAGGTCCAGGCTCTGCTGTAGGCCGTCTGCTGTGGGGGACAACACAACCAGGTTGCGTGAATATTTTAGGCAACCAACTTGTGTTTAGCGTTTCTCTGATTGGCCAATACGCCCATGTGACCACGGCAGCGCGAGAGAGCGGCAGCGCGGAAATAGGCTGTCTATTGCCTCGCGCTGCAGCGCGGAAATAGGCTGTCTATTGCCATTCTCTAAGTCAAACTCTAACCTTAACCAGCTCCTTAACAGTGCCTAAACTTAACCCTTCTTTTTTTTTTTTTTTTTTTTTTTTTCTCCATTTTCCTCCGATTTTCTCCCATCCCAATGTTAGTCGTATGCCAATTCCCAGTCCCTTCCTGGTCGCTGCGCTTTACCCCCCACAGTCAGATCATTTGGGAGAGTGGAGGCTACCACGTGCTTCCTCCGACACACGTCCAGCCAATCACCGCTTCTTTTCACCTGGCAGCGCGGATTCTCATTGAGAGGGCGTAGCGTGTGGGAGGACCACACTATCCCCCTCACGTCCAATCCGCGCTTAGCAGGCGCCCCGACCGAACTGTAGGAGTCGCTGTTTACAACGACCCGGACCCACCCCGCCAGCTTCTCCCACCCTCTGATACAGCCAATTGTATCAGTGCAGACGGCCAGCCAAGCTGGTGACAACCCCGGAGCTGTGAGCTGGATTCGAACAGGCGAACCAAGCTCACAGCTCCGGGGCTGGTGACGAACGCAATCTCCGCTCGACCACCTAACCGCCAACTTAACCCTTCTAACCTTAAGCAACTCCGAAACAATGCCTAACCTTAACCAACTCCGAAACAATGCCTAAACTTAACCGGCGAAATGAATGCACGTTAAAAAATATTGCCATTCTCTAAGTCAAACTCTAACCTTAACCAGCTCCTTAACAGCGCCTAAACTTAACTGGCATATAATGAGCTCCGCTCTGCCGCTCCGCGGCAGAGCTGCTGCCGCGTCGCCGCGGGGGCGTGGCTAGACGCAAGTTGGGCGTGGTTAGACACAAGTTGGTTGCCTTTAATATTTAGGCAACCAGGTCATCTGCAAAGAGCAGGCATTTCACTTCCTGATTGTGGAGACTTACACCGGGGGCAGAGGACTTTTCTAGTATATTAGCCAATTCATTCATATAAATATTGAAGAGTGCCGGGCTGAGGTTACAGCCCTGACGAACACCTCGCCCTTGGGTAAAGAATTCTGTTCTTTTTTTTGCCCATTTTTTTTACGCTGCAC
>NC_140170.1:29505711-29758025 GCF_963971535.1 Notolepis coatsorum
CTCTCTCTCTCTCTCTCTCTCTCTCTCTCTCTCTCTCTCTCTCTCTCTCTCTCTCTCTCTCTCTATCTCTCTCTCTCTCTCTCTCTCTCTCTCTTTCTCTACCTCTCTCTCCCCTCTGTTCCTCCCCCCCCCCCCTCTCTCTCTCCTCCTTCTCTCCCTCTCTCTCTCCCTCTCTCGGCCCCCCCTCTTTTCCTCTCTCTCTCTACCTCTCTCTCCCCCCCCGCTGGTCCTCTCTCTCTCCCTCCCCCCCCCATATTTTTCACATTTGGTGAAGAAGTGCAACTCAGTTTCAGGTTCACTGAGGATGCAATGACAGCACAGCCTTTGCTCTGCAGGAAGCCAGGTTTTCCTGTGCCTCCCCTTTTCAACAGCGAGGCTGTGCTCACTCAGTCTGTATTTTGTCAAGGTTATTTTTAGTTGTTGATCAGTCACCATGCTCAAATAATCTGCTATGGTGTACTGTCGATTTAGAGCCAGATAGCACTGCATTTTGCTCTGTGCTTTTGTTTGTGTTTTCCCATAGGTGAATGGTGCATGGTGTGTTAAGAGAGCAGGTGTTATGGTTTGTAACCGACCCCAAACGCAACGGCACAGAGAGAGTTGTTTTCAGAGTTAGCCAAAAACAAGGGCGTGTTTATTCTCAGAGTCACAAGATTGAATTAGGTGGAAAACAGAACAAACAGGGAATCTGGCATGTGAAGAATGTCTTGCGGCTCTGCAGATTCTCCCAGACGGTGTTGGTGAGGAATTTGCTTGTGACGTCTGAGCCGCTCTGCAGATCCCCCCAGCATACACTCCAGATGGAACACAGAGGGAGAGAGAGAATCCCAGTTAGCTCAGCGCACAACAGATAACAGAGAGGTGACTGATCCAAATTAATATCCAAGTGACTTGATCTTCGGTGTGATACACACAGTTAGCAGAGTCCAGAGAAAAAACAATACGATAATCCAAAGAGTAAATCCAACAACAAAAAATAGGTGAGAACAGTATAACAAAAACGGGATCTCTTCGGTGTTTCACAAACACACAAAAAACTGGTGATCCAAAAAGACTGTTTCAAAAACTCACCAAAGCGCAACGGGTAAAGCGGGCAGATAAACGAGGCGTACCTTCGTACGGGGAATCAGGTTCTCCAAGGGATACTTCACGAGAGTCCTGGAGAGCAACAAACAGCGAACGGGAAAGAAAGGCAGATGCAGGGAATATTCAAGACGATCCAACATCGATATTAGGGAGATCAGGGTATTTAAAGCCACGGGGCGCTTAATGACAAGCTGTGACAGCTGCGGGATGAAATTGATCATTGCTCCAGAAGCGTGTGGTTGGGAGAGCACCAATCAAACGGCATCTTACAGGAAAGAAGCGTGAGGCGCGGAATGCAATTAATTAACAAAATACCTTAAAGGAACGGAGTGAGTGGGTGGGCAGCGGACAAAACCTCACAGCAGGTTTGTGGACTCAGCCTCAGGACCAGCTGGGTAAGGGGGTTCCTGATGCTCCTCAGCTCTTGGCACTGCAGGGCTTGATAATGGTACGAGAGGGGGTCACTTCATGTTAGGTGTGTCCAAAAGTTAATTGCTCTTTTTTTATTTTTAGTGTTAGTGGGTAATGGCCTAATTCTGCCCTGCATGCATTGTTTGTAGTTTTCCTCTGGACATGTAGGAGAATCTTACAGAACTCTGCATGCAGGGTCTCAATGGAGTGTTTGTCCCATTGGGTAAAGTCTTGTTTTGTAAGTGGACCCCACACCTCACTGTTATTGGTTCAATAACACATTAACACATTCAATTCATTTTAACCAGATTCGAATTGGTATTTCTGTTTGTATATTTCTTTTTATGGCATAGAAAGCCCGGCGTGCTTTCCCTCTCAGCTCATGACTGCTTCCTTAAAATGTCCAGTTGAACTTAGTTTTAGGCCTAAATAGGTGTAGTGTGTGCAGTACTCCATATGTTTTGTACCAATTGAGAACTTTGGTAGGACGTGTGGTATATTCTAAGCACATACCTAGGTTATTTACAGTACAATGAGGTTGTTATCTGGAAGGAGGGAAAGATCATAAGTGATAGAATGGTCTCCTCATCTGACTTCAAATATAGCCAGCAAGGAATAAACGTGCAGTCAAGACCACAGAGTTCTAATTCAAACTCATGTATTTATTGCCGAGAGGCCCAAAGGTGAAAATGCATCAGTTACATACAGGGATTATTCATCATTTTACATAAGACATGATGTACAAAAGGGTTGATGAGGTTTACATATTTATAGCCCATTCATGGTGGCTCTCACATCAAAACAAGTTTGCACATAAAAGTAGTCATGTTTATCAATGGAATAGACTACTCCTTTTGCCACCACACAGGTAAACCTGGTCTAAGATAGGCATCTTACTCTATATCACCACAAGCAGTGATTATTCCATACAGTTTACTTATGTCGTGGCAAGAGCAGTACAGTCTGTGGAAGTGGTGGAGACCAGAAAACCCCCTGGGGTGGGAATATCTGTCTGGCCTCCTCTCTCTCATCAATACATTCTTATTTATACTCTGATATCTACCAATCCTATCCATTCTAATAATACGTTGGTCCAATTAGGTTTCTTGATTCTATATATGGAGTCTCCTCTGTTCCTTGGGTCCCAATCAGATGATCTTCTGGGGGGGGCGTCCCGCCCCCCTGTCCCTCCTCGGGGTATATGGGCTGGTTCCTGCAGCCCCCGTCGCTGTGGCTTCTTGATGACTTGGCATCTTCTTCCCCCAAGAGAGAATGGATTTGCAGTTATCTTTTTCTTTGGTTTGCCAGTTGAACACTAGAACCTTTTCTAATTTGTAGCTTTAATGTAATGAGTTACATATATATTCAGCATTAAACCAATGTGGCATTGTCTATATTTTAATACCAGATTCCCTATATAAAGTATACTGAATTAATAGTTCCTTGAATGTGTCACAAACAGTTTTAGCATGAGGGGGCTTTTACGACCTGCCCCTGTGTCTCCAACTGTTCTTCTAAATACAGTTGAGTAAACAGTTTTAGCATGAGGGTTTGCCTGAAGACTCCCCAGAATGTCACACAACACTGAAGCCTGATATTGTTTGTTCCAAACTAATTTATACATACATGGATTTGTTATGAAATACCAGTCAAGGATACCACAAATCCTCACTTTGACAATTTATATTGTCATAAACCAGTATCTTGACTTGATTTCTATAATACTAACCATCCAGTTTAACATAATAACAAAAATCTTAAATTTCAAATTTTTCTCAATTTCTAAAAACAATTAAAAATAATCTAAACATCACAAATTGAATCCAAAAATCACAAATTTAAAACCCAATTTTCTTAATCTATAGGAAAGTTTGTTCCCACACTCTTTTAGATGATCTGGTTGAGATAAAACATACATTAGTATCACAATATTCACTTTACATTAATATTTTCTTCCTGCTAATTCTTTCTTAAAAATAGTTCAATCACATTCTGCATAATTCATCAATTGGATATTCCCACCCCATGGGGTTTTCTGGTCTCCACCACTTCCACAGACTGTACTGCTCTTGCCACGACGTAAGTAAACTGTATGGAATAATCACTGCTTGTGGTGATATAGAGTAAGATGCCTATCTTAGACCAGGTTTACCTGTGTGGTGGCAAAAGGAGTAGTCTATTCCATTGATAAACATGACTACTTTTATGTGCAAACTTGTTTTGATGTGAGAGCCACCGTGAATGGGCTATAACTATGTAAACCTCATCAACCCTTTTGTACATCATGTCTTATGTAAAATTATGAATAATCCCTGTATGTAACTGATGCATTTTCACCTTTGGGCCTCTCGGCAATAAATACATGAGTTTGAATTATAACTCTGTGGTCTTGACTGCACGTTTATTCCTTGCTGGCTATACTTGAAGTCAGATGAGGAGACCATTCTATCACTTATGATCTTTCCTCCTTCCAGATAGCAAACCTCATTGTACTGTAAATAACCTTAGGTATGGGCTTAGAATATACCACATATATCAAAGCGGAACTTTTGAATAGGTCTTGTCAGCAGACGGATGTTTATTGTGATTGAAAAGCCAACTGTACTATAGAAAGTGCTGAGGAGCAGCCTCCGAGTCTGGGAGGTGTAAAGATAAGCCATTTGGTACCTACTTCAAAGAAGAGGTTTCATGTGTCACCCTGGGGCACAGAGCCAGATAGAAACGCCTCCCTTGTCTCACAAGGGGATAGAGAATGCAAGTCGATTAAACTCTGTCTTACACACTAAAAACATTAATAACTATACAGGAAAATAGCATCAATATTGAGACAATATGATACAAGTAATTAATATTGACGTTTTTGGCAATTTGGAAACTGAACTAGACAAATAAGTATGTTTTAAATCAAAGATAAACTATAAAGGTATATTTAGACTACACCTAGAGGCATAATTAATAACTTAAGAACTAAAATGGAATAAATAAATACTCTGGTATTAATCAAATAACCAAAATTTGGATAATTCATGTAGAAACTTACTAGGAAAATTCTGTAAAGACTGAAATGGTATATTTAAATAAACCAGAAAGGATTTCCTAAGTTTTAAGTTACCACCGTACAGACAAAATACATTTAAGCATCAAGAAGTAAACTTCTATTGCTACATTCTCCAACTGACAAACCCCTCCCTTGGAAATTCGAATCAGTCCCTAA
Source organism: Notolepis coatsorum (assembly GCF_963971535.1). Lineage (NCBI taxonomy): Eukaryota > Metazoa > Chordata > Actinopteri > Aulopiformes > Paralepididae > Notolepis > Notolepis coatsorum. Next base: position 29,510,423 of record NC_140170.1, read on the forward strand.
TTTGGCTTTGTCTCAGAAAACTGAAGACCCAAAATGGCGGCAGGCCTGGCTCAAAATGGCCGTCATCTAGAACAGCCAATTGGGAAGAAGGTGACGCCTCCCAGCGATCGTCATCTGACGAAGCGCTCGGAGGCAAGACCGAGAGTTCTTAAACAGGAAATCCGCCCGGAGACCAGACACACAGCGACACACAGAAACGAGAAAAGACGAAGAAGACGGTCACCACGGCAACCCCGATACATCGAGCAGAGCTTCCTGGTTCCAGCAGAAAAAGATATTTTAGAAATAATTCAACGGCTTGTTGATGCTTTTGACTTTTTATATGAAATTCCAGGTCGTATCTTGTTATAGTGAACGACACTGGAACCAAACCTTAGCCTAGGGTGTAACTAAAACACCCCCGGGGTCTTAAAACGAGCGCTCCTTTGTCAGCTTCAAGCATTCTTTCAATCGGCCGCCGTCTCTTCTCTTTTTACCCGGTGACTTAGTCAGTAGCAGAAGTATAGAACAACGGCAGAGTAATACCACTAGAAATATAGAATACGTCACGGACAGCTGAACTCTTTTTACAATAATGGTGTGTGACCACTGGCTGGACCTCGCTGGAAACCGACTGCAGATCTACAACATCGACGTTACTGTTTCTACGACGCCTCATCGAATGTCCTTTCTACCTTCAACAGCGAACGAAAGTCAACATTGAGGTGAGTGAGATGGGTGTAGCGAGCGGTCGGAAGAAGGAGACCAGTTCGCACAGGGGTTGTTCTGCCTTGGTGAATTTGTCGGCAGGGGTAGCAGTCTGGTACGAAGACAGACGATTGCTCAAGCCGTACAGATGATACCGGGGTGGAAGCGGGAATACATGGGGATGAGGAGCGCTCGGTTGATACAGTCCAGTACAATTGTGAATATTACTGTGTATGTCTTTGCCGTGATCGAGTGGAGACCATACCCAGTGTAATGATTATATTACTGTGTGTGTCTTTGCCGTGATCGAGTGGAGCCCATACGCGATGTTACGATTTGGGAACATATTGAAATACGACCATAACCGTGGATCGAGTGAGGAGTATTTGAGTATGTCTTCTATTTGCCTCCCGGCTTGCGTTTGTTCAGGAAGGGGAGCAAAGAGAAGGATGAGAAAAGGCTATTCTTCATCCTACCGTGGTCGAGCGGGAGGAGATAGGCTCTTGGTTAATGTTACTAGTTTTATAAAGGTGCCTGCGTGGAACACGTCCTTAGTTATTTGTTCGTGATCCTGCCGTGCTTGAGTGGGGGACGGGGGGATAGGAGAGGGACCAGGTTATGATTTTTTCAGACCTTTTGTTAACAAAACACAGTAACCAGGAGGCAAGGTATTGGTGTTGAATGCATATTTGTACTGGAAATCGAGCGTCCCAACGGGCATATAGACAGCGGAGTCTGACATAGAATTGGCTGAACGAGCTATATTACTACTCGCAACATTTTAAGCTATGTGCGTGCATATTACATCCTTCTGATCCCGGCTTGCGTTTTGTACAAGAAGGGGGATTTGGTCATGTTGTAAGAATGAATTGAAGACGTGTATTACAGTTTGTGGCCTTGCCGTGAGTGCGGAAAGGTTACAAACAAAGGTGGTGAAGGGACCGGAGAGAGACGTCTTGTTTACGTCAGGGTCCCCCCGTTTTCAATTCGTCATATGATATTCCACAGAAGGGGGCGTTGAGGGTCCAAGGTGTTCGGAACGTTGGATTATAAGCTTGTGTATTTGTTGTATGTAGATGAACATAAGTGGCAATTATGTGTGACAATAACAGTCCGGCCGGCTGTGGCGCTTATTAAATATTAGGAGCTTCAATTGTAAGATTAAGACAGAATGCATGTGTTGATGGATACTGCAGACTAAAAGTAGAAATAAAAAGCACTAGACGTGGTATTGACTAACTATTTGTGTATAGTATGGCGGATAAAATATATATATGTTTGTTGAGTGAAAGATGCTGGTAAATATAGGAGTGAGCTGTGTGTGTCTGTATGCTTGGCGGTTTGGGTGAATGAAGTGACTGATGTGTATATTCTTCTTGTATTGGGACGTTGTACATGGCAAGTGAATAAAGCTATGACTGCACAGTTGTGTGAATGGAACCATGGGTGCGCAGTTGTGGTAGTAATGTATGGAATGGTATGCTGTTAACAATCCTGGGATGTGCATATTGTAATACCAACAGAGTTCACGGCAAAGTACGTTTGGGTTGTGATAAGTGGATGTGTTGGTTCGTGCATGGGCGTCGCGTTTTTCACAAAGGGCTGGGGACATGCGTCACGGAGCCGTCACCTTGGGGCGGTTCTGGGTATTGTAGTGTTGTAGTTGTTTGTCAATTGGGGGTGATTGTCAGCAGATGCAGTAGGGGGCAGTGCTGGCTAAGAGATTGAAATGGCATGAACATCTCTCTGTTGGGGGCCCTATGCTTCCATCTCCCCCTCCCACTCCCTCTCTCTGTCTCTCTCTCTCTCTTTCCCTCCCTACCTGTCTCTCTAAACCCTCCCTACCTGTCTCCCTAACTCCCACACTACCTGTCTCTCTCTCCCTCCCTACCTGTCTCACACTCTCTCTCTCCCTCCCTACCTGTCCCTAACTCTCTCACTACCAGTCACTCTCTCCCTCCCTACCTGTCTCATGCTCTCTCTCTCTCTCCCTCCCTATCTGTCTCACTCTCTCTCTCTCCCTCCCTACCTGTCTCACGCTCTCTCTCTCCCTCCCTACCAGTCTCGCTCGCACTCTCTCTCTCTCTCTCTCTCTCTCTCTCTCTCTCTCTCTCTCTCTCTCTCTCTCTCTCTCTCTCTCTCTCTCACTCTCTCCCTAATACACTCTCTACCCGTCTCACTCTCCCTCGCTTTCACTCTCTCGCTCTCCCTAACATGCTCTCTTATTGCCTCACTCCCTCTTTTTGGCACTCTCTTTCCCTCCCTGTAGATGCTTTTGTCCTCCCTGTATTGCTTGCCTTCACGGTCCCTCCAATGCATTCCGTCATGGTCTCTTGCTCTCTATCACATGTTCTCCTTAGCTGGGTTATAGAGTTTGTATAGAACTAGGTTGACTGGTTGTGTCTAAAATGGGGTTGTGTTTTTTTTTAGGTTATGCGATGCCCTCCCTCCTTTTCCCTAAATCCCCCCTCCCCCTCGTTCCTTCCCTAACTGCCCCCCCCCCCCTTCTCCCCTGCTTCCCTAAGCCCCCCCCTCCCCCTTGTTCCTTCCCTAACTGCCCCCTCCTTCTCCCCTGCTTCCCTAAGCCCCCCTCCCCCTCGTTCCTTCCCTAACTGCCCCCCCCTTCTCCCCTGCTTCCCTAAGCCCCCCCTCCCCCTCGTTCCTTCCCTAACTGCCCCCCCTTCTCCCCTGCCCTAACTGCCCCCCCTTCCCCCCCTCCTTCCAGCTCCCCTGCTTCCCTAAGCCCCCCCTAACTGCCCCCCTCCCCCCCTCCTTCCGGCTCCCCTGCTTCCCTAAGCCCCCCCTCCCCCTCGTTCCTTCCCTAACTGCCCCCCTCCGCTCCCTCCTTCCAGCTCCCCTGCTTCTGTAACCATGTCAATTGGACATTGTTTATTATTATTATTGGGGTTTGAAATGTCACCAAATCCTGTTTATAAATGTCTCCAAGCGGTTACTATTGTTTATTATTTTATTAAGGATTGAAATGTTATCAAATCCTGTTTACAATTGTTTACAAGTGGTTATTATTATTTATTATTTCTTTATACCAAAGGCACTTTTATTTGAACGTAACTTGGAAAGTTCACGTTCAAGAGTGTAGCACTTCCGGGTCAGGTATTCGCACGTGTTAGGAGCAGCCTTCCGGTTTGGGTTCAGTTTACGACACGAACTCAACGTGGAGGTATGTGTATTACTGTGGCGCGCCGCACTATTGTGTTTCATACTGTTGTATATATTTTGTATAAGAATTGAATGTCGATAATAATTACTTGCTAGTGTTGTGACGAACGGGTGGTTATATAATATGCACAATTGAAGGTCTTAGTCGGTGTATTTCACCGAGGCAATATAGTCATTAGTGTTCTCTGTCCACAGACTTGATTGAGAGCACACATGTGACGCTGTTTCCTATTGTGGCAATTCCACCATTCGTTTCCATGCAGGTATGTGTCTTGAGATGTGTTTATTGTGCCTTAATATGTGTTTATTGTGCAATATATTGTTTATGCAGTTTACGACACGAACTCAACGTGGAGACTTGATTGAGAGCACACATGTGACGCTGTTTCCTATTGTGGCAATTCCACCATTCGTTTCCATGCAGGTGGCCTCCATTGCAGCCCACTTCAATAAATGATTGAACAGTGTTCACGTGTGCCGACTCATCCCTAAGCCTCACACAAAGAACACAACGCAGGAAAGGATTCACGGGCAGAACGTCCGTTACATTGGTGCCGTCGACCTTCGGATAAAGATTCATCAAAAGCAGAAGGGAGAACGTCATCTGATCGTTCGCCGGGGACTGCAGACCACAGCCACAGCCACAGCCACAGCCACAGTGACTCCACGGTCACAGCCTCATCAATGGTGAGACGCTGCCATCTAGTGGCCGGTGAAAAGAACCTCACCCTACGGGGCTTCAGACAGTGAAGGTATGTCACAATAGACAGTGGTGAAACGCTGCCATCTAGTGGCCGGTGAAAAGAACTTGTCATCCTACGTGGCTCAAGCACAGTGGTATGCACAGCAGACAGTGAATGGCCCTGGAGAGGTGGAAAGGCTACTGTTTTGTAAATTGTGAACAGACAATGAATGAACTGAAGAAGAGAAAGACATGAAGATGAGGATGCATGTCAGTGGATGTGCAGAAGACATTTAGATATTAATTGTATATATAATATATAAGGGTTTATTTATTTGATTGGTTAACCCTTTATGTAAATTCATTTTTTTTTCATTTTCTTTCTACTACAGTATTTAAAAGACCTGAACAGGTTATTTAATTTTTTTTCTTCTTCTGTTAAGCCAGAACACCTAAGGGTGAGAGTAGGACAATGGCAGAAGGGGGGAATACAGATGTAGTAGTTGATATTGAATTGATTGGGGAGGGGGGATTTTACAACCGGCTCTCAGAGACGGAAGCAACAGGACCAGATCCAGTGACATTTGACACTCCACAGTTTACCTCCACGAGGTACGTGAATCGTGCCAGGCCAAGTCTACCACCAGTTGATGGGCGGCTAACAGGTGAAAGGCCAGGGTTAGAGTATGTGGACCGTGCCAGGCCAAGTCAATCACCAGTTAGTGAGCGACTAACAGGTGAACAGCCAGGGTTAGAGTATGTGGACCGTGCCGGGCCAAGTCAATCACCAGTTAGTGAGCGACTAATAGGTGAACAGCCAGAGTTAAGTGCGCTCATCACACAGCTGGCAGAAAAGATTGGCGAGTCCATCACAGCTAAGCTGCAGTTTAGCAGGAGCACAGACACCATTAGGTCTATTGAGCGTCCCTCAGAGGTGACAGTGCCACACAGAATAGTCGTGCACTCAGACGCCAGAGAGCCCCCTATATTCAGGGGTGATAATTCAGACAAATTCACTGTTTATGAGTGGGAGAATTTGGTTACCTCATACATGAGGAAACGAGCCACTCCAGTTGGTGAGCAATCACAGGAGATTCTATCTAAGCTCATGGGTAAAGCAGGGGATGTGGTAAGGATAAAGTTGCGTAACAACAAGTCTATTGACCACACAAGGAACCCTCACATGATTTTTGACATACTAAAACAACATTTTAGTGAACTCTCATACTCGAGCATGCCCCTGGCGGACTTTTATAGTACACTACCAAAGCCTGGTGAAGATGCTATGGAGTTTTGGATCAGGTTAAATAGGACAGTAGAAGTAGCTGATGAGTGTTTGAGAAGGCAAGGCCGTAGTATCGAGGACCCGAGTCACGAGGTCAGCATGATGTTTATCAAACACTGCCCTGATCAGTCATTGGCTAATGTTTTTAAGTTCAAGTCTGCTGGGCAATTGTCTGCTTGCGAGATCCAGGAGAGACTCGATGAGCACATGCAGGACAGGAAGTCTCGAACTGCTGCAGGTGGACAGTTTGAATTAGGTACGGTAGAGCGCAGGGTTCGTTCCCAGTGTCATGTGCCTATAGTCAGTGACGCACCAGTATTGAGTGCAACAGCATCGGTGTTTCCGGCACCGTCCCCAGCACCCACAGATGGTTCTGGAGGTGGCCATGACTACATGAGGAGTCTAGTGGGTTTGTTAGACCGCCTAGTTACAGTGCAGACTCAGGTGCCAGCCAGCGCCACAGCTCGGGTACCTGACACACAGTGCCGGTTGTGCAGAGTTTGTAACTCTCCTGACCATTCCACTCTTTCCCACTGCAGAGGGGAGAACAGGTGTCTAGCATGTTTGTCTCTCGGTCATTGGAAGAGGGATTGTCCTCAGCAGCACAACCAGCGGCAGACTCTGCCCGGTGACAGCGCTGGTGGTCAGTCTCGTCCTTTAAACGACTAAACTCACACCTAGAGAGGGGTGGTGTGGGTGGTATGGATGAATCCCTCACTGATGTCTCTGATCTTGCTCACTTGTATGAAGACAAGTGTGCCAAAGCACCTAAGGGTTCTCGTACGATCATTCAAGCAACTCAAAAGATTCAAGCTTTCAGTGACCTGTTTTATGCTTCAGTCCTTGTCAACCAGAGTGTTCAGCTTAGAGGCATGTTGGATACTGGCTCTATGTCGTGCAGTATCAGTGAATATGCAGTGGAGAAGCTCCGCTCTGGGGGTGTTTTACCTGGGAAGCAGCAGCCTGAAGAAAATATTGTTTTGATTGGCTGTGGTGGTCTGGAGACGAGGCCTGATGGGTTTTATGATTTAGACATGCAGCTTTATGGGGTCTCCTTTACTGTACCCACTTTGGTCATGCCCGGTCAACATGATGACCTGATAGTTGGCACGAATGTCCTTAAACATGTTACCCACGTCCTGAAGGGTGGTAGTGAGTACTGGGATCTCGCATCGAGACCAGAGCCTCAGTCAAGTCCAGAAGTGGAGCAGTTTCTGTCCATGTTTACTAACATGGAGCGCTGGAGGGGCGGTACGGTTCCCGAGAAAATTGGTACTGTGAAGCTCACCCAGGCCGTGACGCTCCTACCGAGACACGAGCACTTAGTCTGGGGCAGACTCCCCGCTAAGGTGCCTATGTCACCTGGGAGCACTGTAATCGTGGAGCCAACAGACTCCAAGGCTATGCCACGAGGTGTTCTTGTGGGTCGGCTCATTACACCACTCTGGGGAGATAGGTGGGTGCCCATGACTGTTGTCAATCCGTCTGACAAACCTATCACACTAAAAAGGAATTGCAAATTGGCTGATGTTTCAGTGTGTTTGGCGATTGAGGACTTAGATGCTTTTCAGGGACTGCAGGCAGTTTCGGAAAGGCGAGAGCCTGACGCCCCTGGTTGTGCCGGTCCTTCGGCCTCGCCGGCTAGGAGTTTGTCAGAGCTCGGGCTCGGTGACATTGACATCAGTTCTTGCCAGGTCAGTGAAGCCTGCAAGTCTCAGCTTGAGCAGTTGATAATTGAATATAGCGACATCTTTTCCAAGGACTCGTTAGACTGTGGTGAGGTCAAGGGATACACTCATCGCATCCGTCTTGTGGATGAGCGCCCCTTTCGATTGCCCTACAGGAGGGTCCCCCCGGCTCACTATCAGAAGTTGAGACAGGTTCTCACTGATATGGAGGAAAAGGGGATTATCAGGAAGTCCTCGAGTGAGTACGCTTCACCTCTTGTAATGGTCTGGAAAAAGGACGGGGGGTTCGTATCTGCACTGATTTCAGATGGCTGAATGCGTGCACCTTGAAGGACGCTCACCCCCTGCCACACCAGTCTGATTGTCTTGCCGCGCTTGGGGGCAATTGCCTCTTTAGTACGATGGATCTCACCTCTGGCTTCTTTAACATCCCAATGCATGAGGATGACAAGAAGTACACGGCTTTCACAACCCCCCTCGGGTTGCATGAGTACAATCGCATGCCACAGGGTCTATGTAATAGCCCTGCAGCCTTTATGAGAATGATGACTGGAATCTTTGGGGACATGAACTTCACAAAACTGTTGTGTTACCTTGATGATCTCCTGGTCTTCGCGCCGTCAGAAGATGAGGCTTTGTCTAGGCTCCACACCGTGTTTCAGAGGTTGAGGGAGAACAACTTGAAACTGGCTTCCAAGAAGTGTCACCTTCTGCAGCAGGAGGTTAGGTTCTTGGGCCATGTGGTCGGTGGTGGGGGCGTGTCTGTTGATCCCTCCAAGGTGGAGGTTATCTCCAACATGACAGTACAAGATCTCATGGAAGTTGATGGGTGCACACCCTCTGTCCGTAGGATCAGGTCGTTTCTTGGGATGGTATTCTATTACCAGCATTTCCTCCCAAACTGCTCTGCTGTTGCGAAGCCATTGTTCGCCCTTACGGCTGGACAAAAGAGGAAGGGGAGGTCCCCTAAGGACAAGAAACCACCTGGCAGCTTTCGTAGGCTCACCCCTGCCGACTGGACATCGGTCTGTGGGGAAGCTTTCGACAGGCTGAAAACGATGTTACTGGAGTGTGTCGTGCTCGCCCACCCAGATTTTGAAGAGCCTTTTGTCCTCTCAGTTGATGCGTCATTGGACGGACTTGGCGCTGTGCTGTCGCAGGTACCTCGAGGTGAGTCTAAGGCCAGGCCTGTCGCTTTTGCAAGCAAGACCCTCAGTGCTTCACAGCGTAAGTATCCAGCGTATAGACTGGAGTTCATGGCCTTGAAATGGAGCATATGCGAGAAATTCAGCCATTGGCTGAAGGGTCAGAGATTCACAGTTTGGACGGACAATAACCCGTTGACTTATCTGCTTACGAAGCCAAAGCTCGACGCATGTGAGATTCGCTGGGTGTCTAAACTTGCGGCTTTTGACTTTGATCTCAGACACCTGCCAGGGAAGAAGAATGTGGTGGCGGACGCTTTGAGTCGTGACCCGTTCGCTAAGCATGTTAGTCAGAGGTTATTGAGGGAGCCGTACCCGGCTCTTGTGCAGGAAGCGGGGGCAGTTGAGGGGGACTCTGTGCAAGATGTTTTTAGGACCAGTTGTCTGTCCCAGACGGTGAGTAGCTCACTACTCGGGATGGATTGTGGGACAGAGGAGATCAGAGCCCTCTGTCAGTCTAAATGTGATTGGATTGGTGCTGCTGAGTCCAGAGCGCTGGGTTTGGTTCAGAACATCCAACATCTGTCCGAGGGTCAGGATGTTTTACCGATGTTTTCAGTTGAGGAGCTCCGGTTGAGTCAAGAATGGGACACATGCATCTCTAGGGTGCTACCCTTTGTCGCTGTTCGAAAGCGACCATCTAGACGGGAGAGGCACGGCGCTGACCAGAAGGTTCTCAGACTGTTGAAACAGTGGGACAAGCTGGAGGTCCGTGATGGTGTCCTATACCGTGTGACGAGGGACCAAGTGTCCAAGCAGAGGAGAACTCAGTATGTGTTGCCGCTGAGTCTGAAGGACAAGGCATTGTCTGGCATCCATGATCTGGCGGGTCATCAGGGCCAGGATCGCACTCTTTCTCTTGCCAGGCAACGTTTTTATTGGCCAGATATGGAGAGGGATGTCAGAGCATATGTCAAGTGTTGTCAAATATGTGTGTATGGGAAGTCCCCGGAGCCTGCTGCTCGTGCGCCCCTTGAAAGTATCAAGAGCTCCGCGCCGATGCAGTTAGTGTGTATGGATTTCTGGTCCGCTGAGGACAGCAATCAGCGGTCAGTGGACGTGTTGGTGGTGACTGACCATTTCACCAAGTTGGCGCACGCGTTCCCATGCGCTAATCAGACGGCGAAACAAGTTGCCAGGAAGCTCTGGGACAACGTGTTTTGTGTGTACGGGTTCCCTGAGAGAATACACGCAGATCAAGGTGCCAATTTTGAGAGCAAATTGATTGCTGAGCTCCTCAGGTTGGCGGGAGTGGCCAAATCCCACACAACGGCCTATCACCCCATGGGTAACGGTGGGACAGAACGCTTTAACCGCACTCTGGGGAACATGCTCCGCTCTCTCCCGCTTCGGAAGAAGCACCAGTGGCCGCAGCAGGTCCAGACACTCACGTTTGCGTACAATGCCACTGTTCATGAGACTACGGGTTACGCGCCTTTCTTTTTGATGTTTGGCCGCGTCCCTAGACTACCAGTGGATGTCATGTTCAGGCAGGTCCTGAATGACCCTGGAGTTGTAGATTACGATTCCTATGCTGGCTCCCTGCTTTCGTGTCTGAAGAGTGCCATGGAGATCGCTCAGAAGCACTCCACCGTTGAGCAACAGCACCAGACCCGACAGTACAACAAGCGTGTCAAGGGTACACACCTGTCTGTGGGGGATCGGGTTCTGGTAGCAAATCAGGGAGAGCGGGGAAAACGGAAGTTGGCTGACAAATGGGAGGATGGAGTGTATACAGTTGTTGGTGTCAACCCCAGTATCCATGTCTATAGGATTCAGGATGTAGGGGGGCGCACAAGGGTAGTGCACAGGAACCGTTTGCTGGAGGTCAACTTCTTGCCATTTCCTGAGCTAGAGCAGGGGGAGGACGCCAGTGAGATTGGTCAGGCGTTTGATGACGGAGAGTCCGATGAGGGGGACTGTGATAGTAGTGACGGTATGGATCCTGTATCTGGAGTTTGGTCTGAGGGCGGTGTTGCACATGACCTGACCGACTCTGTGGAGGTAGAGGGGCCTGTGGTCTCGTCACTTACAGACTCTTTTGACTCTGTGTTGGCTGTGATAGATGGGATAGATCAGGTTAGCCCAGTGGCCAGTCCTGCAGGGGCCATTGCTCAATGTACACCTGACACACAGGCACAGCACACAGAGGTTTCTCACTCACCTGACATAGTTGTCATAGCTCACACCGATTCAGAGGCAGAGGTTTCTCACTCACCTGACATAGTTGTCATAGCTCACACCGATTCAGAGGCAGATGCTTCTCACTCACCTGACATAGTTGTCACAGCTCACACTGATTCAGGTGCAGGGGTTTCGCACTCACCTGACATGGGTGTTGCGGTTCCCGCTGATTTACACCCTCACGTAGGGAATGATGGTCGGGTTAGGACACGTACAGGGAGAGTAGTGAGATCAGTGAACAGGTTGATAGAATCTATGGTTCAGATGCCATTTCTGAGAGAGGTGACTGGTTGAGTTGAGGTGGAGGTTAGGGTTCACCAAAGCCATTTTTTTTTCTTTTGTATTGCTGGGTTGAGTAGGTGTCTATCAGACAGCTTTGAGGGCCATGAGTTGTGTGGCGTATCAGGCGTCATATTGATCTAAGGGAATTTTGAGATCTGATCAATTTTTTTATTCTCTGAACCTCTTTTGGGGGTGACTTTTGAGTCGAATGGGGGACTAGGTCCTTTTTCTCTGGTGCCAGGTCTAGGTTAGTGGTAGACTACCTATATTTTTTTTTCTCTTTGTATGTCCCCCTTTCTCTGCTGACATAGGATGTTGGTGAAATTTCAGGAGGGGTGAATGTAACCAGGTCAATTGGACATTGTTTATTATTATTATTGGGGTTTGAAATGTCACCAAATCCTGTTTATAAATGTCTCCAAGCGGTTACTATTGTTTATTATTTTATTAAGGTTTGAAATGTTATCAAATCCTGTTTACAATTGTTTACAAGTGGTTATTATTATTTATTATTTCTTTATACCAAAGGCACTTTTATTTGAACGTAACTTGGAAAGTTCACGTTCAAGAGTGTAGCACTTCCGGGTCAGGTATTCGCGCGTGTTAGGAGCAGCCTTCCGGTTTGGGTTCAGTTTACGACACGAACTCAACGTGGAGGTATGTGTATTACTGTGGCGCGCCGCACTATTGTGTTTCATACTGTTGTATATATTTTGTATAAGAATTGAATGTCGATAATAATTACTTGCTAGTGTTGTGACGAACGGGTGGTTATATAATATGCACAATTGAAGGTCTTAGTCGGTGTATTTCACCGAGGCAATATAGTCATTAGTGTTCTCTGTCCACAGACTTGATTGAGAGCACACATGTGACGCTGTTTCCTATTGTGGCAATTCCACCATTCGTTTCCATGCAGGTATGTGTCTTGAGATGTGTTTATTGTGCCTTAATATGTGTTTATTGTGCAATATATTGTTTATGCAGTTTACGACACGAACTCAACGTGGAGACTTGATTGAGAGCACACATGTGACGCTGTTTCCTATTGTGGCAATTCCACCATTCGTTTCCATGCAGGTGGCCTCCATTGCAGCCCACTTCAATAAATGATTGAACAGTGTTCACGTGTGCCGACTCATCCCTAAGCCTCACACAAAGAACACAACGCAGGAAAGGATTCACGGGCAGAACGTCCGTTACACTTCCCTAAGCCCCCCCCTCCCCCTCGTTCCTTCCCTAACTGCCCCCCCCCCCTTTCCAGCTCCCCTGCTTCCCTAAACAAGCCCCTCCCTTCCTTATTCCCCCTGGTCCCCCCCCTCCCCTGAGAATTTTCCTTCCGCCCCCTTACCCAGTGGCTTCATTTCCTCCCCTTGCACGTCCATGCCCCTTCCCCTCCCAGAAGCACCCTCCCTTCCTCTCACATGACGAGTGGAAGAAATGGTAAGAAATGGTAGTAACGTACGGTTTTTTGAGAAGTCTTTTATCATGGAGTCATTCGTGCCCAAACACGGCTGCCTATTATAAGACAGCTACATCGCGGAGGACTTATGGTTGTAGACTTATCTGTACACCTGTTAAACTTAGCAGGTGTCGCTCAGAAACGGGAGTACGGGGAAAAGATGAAATTGGTATTTTGAGATGTTGGCTAGGGGGTGGTATATAGAAGCTAAGGGGAGGACGTTGTGTTTACTATCTGAGGGTGGACATGTTGCTAAAAGAAACGTTGTTATTTGTGGGGTTACAGGTGTTTCGATAGCAAGCGCGCCGGTGGAGGAGGAGTTTTGGAGTGAGAGCGTGGAGGAGGGCAGGCCGTTCCAAGATGTTTCCTGGTTTGACTAATAATGCGAGATGTGCTCTTTTAACGTGTACTTTGATAACGGCTTGGTTGATTGTTGTGGCAGGAGCTGTACTATATTTGGCACACCAGGAGCCCGAGCTTCCGGAGATAATAGTGATAGGCAAGCGGTCGATACCCGAGCATCACGAAAATGTGTTTCTAAAAATGGCAAAAGCGGTGGCAAAAGTTGCTAATAAGTTGGATTGTTATGTGTGCGATTTAGCCCCACAGGCTGCAGCGGCTGGACTTCCTCTGATGGCACACCCTCTGACTGCGTGTCATGAGTCGGTGGTGAGGGGGTTTAGCATCCCTTCCCTGTGTAGAGGGGTGGGACAGGAAAGGATTGAGGAATATCTGGGGACGGGGCTGTCAAAGAGGGGGATGATGATACGGGCTCCATCAGACGTTGGGCCTTTTCCAGTGGCTGTTAGACCGAAGGAGTTTAGGAGGTCTGGATGGTAAGTCGGAGGGAACAGATGTAGGTTTTTTAATTAATTGTGTGGGCGAGTTGAAGATTTGGGCAAAAAATGCGGCTGCGCCGGTTCCCCCTGGGGCATATTGGATCTGTGGGGAGTATGCTTATGCCTCGCTGCCTGCAGATTGGAAGGGAAGGTGCGCGTTGGGGTATTTAATGCCGACTTTGAGGGTAACTGATGTCATGCCAACGCACGCTGGGGCTAGGAAGGCGTGTAGTGCTGATCACTTTTTTAGGTTATTAATTCCTAGATACGGGGTGTGGGCTAATATGCCGCAGATTGATCACATGGCTAAGGAATTTGAGGACATGGCTGACACGACGGCGAAGGGGTTTGGCCTGGAGAACGACGAAATGCGGTCGATCAGGCTGATGGAGATGCAGAGTAGGGCAGCGTTGGACTTTCTGTTGGCTGCCTCAGGTGGGACGTGTGCTTTGATAGGACAGGAATGCTGTACGTTTATTCCTGCTAATGATGAGACGTCCATGCCGGAAATAATTGAGCACTTGAGGAACATTACAAGGGATCTGTATGTGCCACCGGACCAGTCGTGGGCTGACTGGGGGACAGAGCAGTTAGGCTATGTAGGATGGTCGGTGGTTAAATATATGCTTTATGCCTTGGTAATATTTGTAATATTAGTCGTTTGTGTGTCAGTGATTAAGGCATTCTTTGGTTATATGTTCAGGACTCTCTGCGCAGCTGGTCCTGCGATTGAGAAGTCACTCTGCTCGGCTGCACCTGCAATTGCAATGATGGTGGTAATGGAGAAGGAAGTTGTGGGGTGCCGGGCAGAGGAGGGCATCCCGTTGGTGCCGGATTATCATGGTTACGCTCTGGCTACCATCGTATGATCTGGATGGTGGACATTCTGGGTCGGAGGGTGGTGAAGCTGGAGGGTGTACAGTGGGTATGGTATGGTAATGGGGGGCGTGCCTGGGGATATTATGAAGTGACGTTTATTGTGTGTGAGTGAATGCAATTTTTCCATAGTAGGTGCACGAGAGGAGGATGTGTTGAATGTTGCTATGTTCCCGGGGACCGGTGTTGGGTCTGGACGATTATGCATGATCGTCTGGCAGGACATTGGACTCCCTGGGGATAATAGACTGGTGATAGTATAAAAACAAAATGGCGCCGCAACGAACGGCTGCCTCTCTGATCGCTCCGTCGAGACTGTGCTTTCTTTTGTTAATTTTTATAGTATTAAGAGTTTTATTTGCACCTACTGTTGGTGCATTATATGTGTATGACCGTCAGTCAATCATTGACATTGGATTAAGGAAAACTTACCGATTGGATTGCTCTCTGGATCGGATTGCTGAACAACAACAGTGGCCAGCGGAGATCCTTTGTTGTGGCCGTGGCCAAAGCCAGGAGACGCCGCGACGACGAGGGAAGAGAGCCGGGGTCCAGAACAGACTGAGGTCCAAACGACACAGAACCACATTGCCCAGCATATTGTTGGCCAATGTGCAATCGATAGGAAATAAACTGGACGACATCAGAGCACGGATCCAATTCCAGAGGGACATTCGGGACTGTAATGTCCTCTGTTTCACAGAAACTTGGCTGTCTCCAGATGTCCCGAATCATGCAATAGAACCGGCAGACCACTTCTTTGTCCTCCGCAAAGACCGGACGGCGGAGTCACTAAGGACGAAGGGAGGCGGCATTGCCTTCATGATAAACAAGGAGTGGTGCGATATAGGCAACGCAAAGGAATTGTCTAACCACTGCTCCCCAGACCTGGAGTTTATCGCGATCAAATGTCGACCCTTCTTTCTTCCGAGAGAGTTAACGTCCATCATACTCATTGGAGTGTATATCCCACCACACGAGAGCACTGGGACCGCACTTTCAAAACTTCACGACGAGGTAAACAAACTCCAGACAGCAAACGTTGACACTGCCATTGTGGTTCTGAGCGATTTCAACAGCGCGCGTCTTAAAAAGGTGTTGCCGAATTTCTATCAGCATGTGACCTGTCCCACCAGAGGCGAGAACATATTAGACCATGTATACTCGCAATTTAAGAATGGGTATAAGTCACAGGCTCTTAGTCCATTCGGTAAGTCCGATCACGCCGCCATATTTCTTTTGCCAAAGTATAAACAAAGTCTCAAGCGAACGCCGGTGGTCTCGCGAGAGGTTAAGCGTTGGGCCGTGACGTCAGAGGAGTCACTCCAAGCTGCACTTGAATGCACAGACTGGAGTGTATTCCGTGATAACACAGCCAATATTAACGAATACACTGAAACGGTGCTTGACTATGTCTGTACTCTGGTAGAAGAAACAATCCCCTCCACCACAATTAAAATCTACCCAAATCAAAAGCCCTGGGTAGACAAATCCGTCCGTGAGGCTCTGAAAGTGCGCACATCAGCATACAACACCGGGCTGGAGACAGGCAACATGGAAGAACACAAGATGGCAAGATACAACGTCAGGAGAGCAGTAATAGAGGCAAAACGGCGTTACAGGAATAAAGTTGAACTTCAGTTTGAACAGGCTGACTCTAGAGGCATGTGGCAGGGCCTCAGAACAATGACAGATTACAAAGGCACCTCCCTCAAACTGAACAGTGACATCTCCTTAGCAAATGATCTCAATTCCTTCTATGCGAGGTTTGAGGCTGTGAATAAAAACACCAGCCTACAAACCACGGCAATGGGGTGGGGGGTCTGCTGATGGAGACTCAGTGTTCAGGGTAACAGAGCATGAGGTGAGACGGATCTTTAAAAAAGTGAATATCAGGAAGGCAGCAGGACCGGACGGCATCCCCGGCCGCGTCCTAAAAGTCTGTGCCGACCAACTGGCCCCGGTATTCACTGACATCTTCAACCTGTCCTTGGAACAGGCTGTCATCCCCACCTGTCTGAAGTAGTCCACCATCATCCCTGTACCCAAAAAATCTACGCCCGCTTGCCTCAACGACTACCGCCCTGTAGCCCTCACCTCCATAGCCATGAAGTGCTTTGAGAAGCTAGTGAAGGGCTACATCTGTTCCTCCCTCCCCATCAACCTGGACCCTCTGCAATTTGCATATCGCCCCAACAGCTCCACGGAGGACGCCATAGCCCATGTGCTGCACACAGTAGCATCACACCTGGACAAGAGGCAGGGGAACTATGTGAGAATGCTGTTCATCGACTACAGCTCAGCATTCAATACCATAGTCCCCTCCAAACTCATAGCCAAGCTCAGGGACCTGGGCTTGAACTATGACCTCTGCCAGTGGGTCTTGGACTTCCTGACGGGCAGACCCCAGGTGGTAAGAGCAGGCAACTGCACCTCCTCATCCATCACGCTCAACATAGGGGCCCCCCAGGGCTGTGTTCTGAGCCCCCTCCTCTACTCCCTGTACACACATGACTGCGTAGCACAGCGGAACAACAACACCATCATCAAATTTGCTGATGACACAGTAGTGGTGGGCCTAATCTCTGCCAACGACGAAAGGGCCTACCTGGAAGAGGTAGAGAACCTGTCACAGTGGTGTCAGGAGAACTGCCTCTCCCTGAACGTCAGCAAAACAAAATAGATGATTGTGGACTTCAGGAGGTCGGGGGTCAAGGACTACAGCCCCCTCAGCATCGACGGGGCACCGGTTGAGAGAGTGAACAGTTTCAAGTACCTCGGAGCCCACATATCCGAGGATTTGACATGGACCACACACATTGACAGTGTTGTGAAGAAGGCACGACAACGCCTCTACTTCCTCAGGCGCCTAAGGAAGTTCCAAGTCAGTCAGAAGATCCTTAGGAACTTCTACTCATGTACAACAGAGAGCATCCTGACTGGCAACATCACCTCCTGGTTTGGGAATAGCACTGCACAAGACCGTAGCAGACTACAAAGAGTGACACGTTCAGCCGAACGCACAATTGGAGGGGGGCTTCCCACCCTCCAGAACATTTACAACAAGCGGTGCAAGGGGAAGGCTAAGAGAATTATTAAGGACTCGAGCCACCCGAACAACTGCCTCTTTGAACTGCTGCGGTCAGGCAAGCGATACCGGAGTCTTAAGGCGAGCACAGAAAGACTCAGAAGAAGCTTCTATCCCCAGGCCATCAGGCTGCTAAACGAACAATAAACACTATGCAACAACCATCAAATGCACACAGCACACACACCCTCACGCACACACTCACTTAAACAAACAACACACTGCAGCACCCGCTCTCCACACTTTAGATCACACAAACACACTTTATATTTATTGATAAAGGATTTGCACTACAACTCGTACACCTACTGTAAACTGTACCTAAATTGCACCTCATCCCACTTCTGCATTGCACTATATAGTATTGTATATTAGTACACTGCACAGTATTGTATATTATATGGTAACTCAGTTACGTCTATTCTGCATCGAACATTGTACATATGTCTATACTGAACACTGTGACCTAATTTTTTTTTACTTCTAATTTACATGCTATACTATGTTATTTTATTTCATACTTATCTTGTCTTGCACAGTCTCTGGAGCGTAACAGTAAGAAGCATTTTGTATAAAAGTATTCTGTACTTCTGTATGACAACTATTAAAGAAACTTGAAATGAAGTAAAGTGTTTGGGCGTCAACTACCTTGTACTTGTGGTGGGGTGGATCCCGACTTCTGTGGGGAGTCAGCGGTTGACTCTTCAGAAAACGGAGTGGAGGGGCCCTGCGACAGGTGCAGGGAGTGGTGTCCCTTTATGCTCTTACATGAAATATAGTGGACACGAGTCTGTGTAGACGTGTGTCCACTGGGGGGAGTGGTACTGAAAGAAGGAAATAAATTAATGAATGATAATGTTGTAAAATTATAGAGTGTAGAATTTTAATCCAGATGTTTGTCTTTTCGAGGTGAACAGAATCGGAGCGGAACGGCAGGGAGATAACGGGGAGCCAAATGGGAAAAACCAGTGTGTTGACAGAGATCAAACAGAAGGGAGTAAAAAGCTAAGACACAAACACCAAGCAAACACCAATGTCGATCACAAATATCTCTAATTTTTGACAAGTGTATGAATTAAGTAAGGACAAATATTCATACTGTTGGTATAAAATCTCTCAATAATTTGATGTGGTATGAATTTAGATAGGAAAAATATTCATACTGAAAAGACTGAGTAAAGTGAAAGTCCAGTTGGAAATTAAAAAGAACTGTTGTGTTTTGTGCTCTTGTCTTTCAACAGTCATGTCAGGCACGGGGGCGCCACAAGTCATATCAAAATAGAAATCTCAAGTGACAGGGAAAGAAAAGAAGAGTCAGGTTGAACAGTACCGTTATTGGCTGCTTGGATAGGAGTTAGACACAAAAGGATAGATACATCTAGACAGAAAATACAAAACACACTTCTTTGCCTCCTGCCATTTAAGAGATAGAAATAGTTACTTACAATAGAAAACAAAATAAGATTAGAACCCTGGTAAATGAGAAATAGAAATCCATATAAGAAAATGGAAACTGTGACAAAAACAGATATGACAACCCTAATTGGTTGAGATTATCGCCAAGAACAATCCTTTTACACAGGATAATCTGTTTTATTTTCTAGAAAATCATGAGACTGTCAGAAAAATGGAACAAAATATGGCCACAACTCCCAAAACCTTGGCCCATTGAGGGCTCATTTGATTTGAATATCATATCAGATATAAAGGCTCTGATTAGGACCCATAGGGTGGGGGAGGCCAAAGGGAGGAAGGGAAGAAAGAGGGGGGAGAAACGCATGCAAGAGATGACGACATTAGAACTCTTCTCTCGGGAAGCCGAGAGAAGGGCGAGTGAGAGTAAGGGCAGTTCTACTGTCAGTGAGGAGGCCCAGCCGATAGAAGAGATAGCCCCTATCATGACCACTCCCCTGCCCCCTAACACGACAAATTTCACCTCCCAAAGAGCAGTAGAGATAGCCCCGCTCACCCTAGCGTCCCAAATAAGAGTAGAACAGGCAAGAGTTGAGGTGACTATAGCGCCCCCTCCATATGACAGTAGGAACGGGGAATGAGTGTACCCTATCCTGCCAGTATTAGAGATGAGAAGCCCCTATAATATGTTAACAGATGAGGGGATTCCGACAGAAGTTGGACATGCTGTGACACAGATTACCCTACTGCCTGACACAGCCAAAGATCCAAGGGCTGAGAGGAGGACGCATGTGAGACGCGACAGAACTCCTCCTGCTGCCAGAAGCGGGAGGGAACATCTAGAAAGACAGCACCCAATCAGGAGGACTACACCACTCACGACAGCACAGAGGGAGATCCTCAGAGCCGAAATCGAAGGGCGGAGAGTTGGCGAATGGAGGACTCAGGCCGGAGAGAACATGGAAATAAAATAAAAAACGTATGATAGCATCTTGGCAGAAACGAAGCGCTACTACCGGGAAGAGCCGACAAAGAGTCTCGCCTCCTCAGACGCCAGCGGCTGGGGGGAGGAGGATCTCAGGGAAAGTTTCACGGTGGGCTCCACACCGGCCGAATGGGCGGCAATAGACACAGATGAGAAGGCGAGGGATGAAGAAGAGGAGACACAGAGGGAAACCTCTAAGTGGAGGTCAAGGGGTAAGACATCTGTTACAATTCCCCCACAGGTCAACGCAGAGGAGAAGGCGATGGAAAAAGTGCGAAACGCCCTGGATATCATTGACGTGAGGAAGACGGTGGTGGAGGAAGCAAGAAATAAAGTGGAGGCGGAATTAATTGGATTCCAACGAAAAGACGACTTGGGGTCTGAGGAGGCTGCAGAAGCGAAAAGGAGATGGAAGGAAAACGACGCACTACTGAAGGCGATAAAGAACGATAAGGAGGAGAAGGAACAAACCCTCACTGACCTGGACGAACAAGCCCTCGCTGACCTGGAAGACGGAGCGAGTGGAAGGGTACTGAGATCGACGAAGGACTCCAAGCCGAAAGGGGAAGCGGTAAAGATGACCCCTGTGATAGTGAGAGGACAGGGGTTGGAATATAGGCCATGGAGAGCTTCAGACATGACCCATGTTACGGACAAATTGCCATCCCTCCAGGAAGGGGCACATCCGTGGATTGCCAAACTGGAGGAACTGATGATGGGCCAGCAACTGGCCATGGGCGATCTGAAAAGGTTGTTATCGACCGTGGTGGGGGTCCCCACCATGCACCAACTGCTAAGGAAGGCTGGCCTAATAGCGTATGTGGTTTCATCAGCCCAAGACCAGGACGTGTTCGCAGCTCACAGAGGGGTGATGTGGCAGGCCCTGCGGGAGACATATGTGACAAAGATGCACCCGGACAAGATTAACATCGGTATTTTGGGGGCTGACACCCACCCCAGAGATTATGTGGCGGCCGCATATGACAAATGGAGAAGTACGACTGGCCAGGATCCCACCGAGAATCCTATGGAGGAAGCCATACTCCGGGAAAAGATTCAGGCCGGCCTCTCCACCCTGGTGAGACAAAAACTAAATGAAGTAGTCTCATTGGGAAGCCTCCCCTTACAGCAGTACATGGACAATGTGTGCCACCAGGTCGAGCAACAGAGGAAGAAGGAGAAAACACTGAGGGAAAATGATGCGGTGGCACAGTGAAAGATGTTGTACCACACACCGACTGAGCCAGCCAAAGCGCTGGAATAAATACAGGCTATGGTGCAGGCCGTACAGCCCAAAGTCGAGACGTGTACGGTCGGGGAGCCGCGTCACCCGGTGCCGACACAGCCAGAGGTACAGGGGGGCCCTTCACAGGTGCAACAACAATACCAGAAGGGACCAAACTGGCAGTCTTGGGGCCAATATGGAAATCGACGAGGAGGACAGAATGGGTACCAGCCACAGTCGGAATACACGCCGAGAGAATGCTGGGATTTTGTGGAAAACTAGGGCACATGGCCAGGGTCTGTAACCAAGGATATCAAGCCCAAGGACAGAGAGGGTATTTCGGGGGTCGAGGAAACATGAGAAGAGGAGGCCGTGGAGGATACGGTCAAAATCAAGGTCAGTATCAGGGACAGAATCAAGGCCAGAACCAGAATGAAAATCAAGGACAGAACCTGGGCCCGGTAAACCCGTCAATGGGGCCGGAGCAGTCATTCTGACGGGGCCCAGATAATCCAATTGGGAGGTGTCAGCTGTCAGTGTCGAACTTGAGGGAGGAGCCGATAGTGTGTGTAACGGTAAATGACAAACCTGTCAGAATGATAATAATAATAATAATAACTTTATTTGTATAGCACTTTTCATACAGAGGTTGCAGTTCAAAGTGCTTCACAACAGTAAAAAATACAGGCATAAGCGAGCATAAAAAGATAGACAGGTAGAATCACAGTGTTTCACATTAGGATCTAGCATCCCAATAGGCTCTCCGCTTACAGTTTTCAGTAACACAAATAGTAAAAATAGTTTAAAATGATTCAGTTTAAAAATAGTAAAAAAAAAAAAAAAAAAAATATAGAAATAGAACGGACATAAAAAATACAGGCATGATGGCAGAATGATGGCAGACACCGGAGCGGCATACACTGTTGTCCAACCCAAGGACGCCATACACCTACCCATGTCTGGTCGATATGTACGGACGATTGGATTTGAGGGTATAAAACAGCTGATTCCAGTGACAGAGCCTGTCACCCTGAGGTACAGAGACAGAGAAGAGACGATTTCCCTATTGGTCTCAGAAAACGCACCCATTGGCTTACTGGGCAGGGATGGCCTTGGTTTGCTGGGGATGAATATTTTATGCACACCTGATGGTTGTGTGGTCAATATACCGGAAGACCACTACTATCAGATGATGCTGAGGACAGACACCCGACCACCGGAAGTCTACTGGTTGGGAGACCTGAGCCAAGAGCTGTTGAACCCAGCCTTGGAATGGGAGACATTCATCACAGCAAACATGCCAGAAGCAAGTGACCCGGAGACACCATACCATTGCACTCTAAAGTACTATAGAGATGCAGATCAGTCACAAGCACAGGAGTGGCTGAAGGACCAACCAGAGGAGGTGCAGCTCAATGCCACCAGCATCATAATGGGACCACAAGGAGCAGCAATACGCCTAGCACGGAGCGACTATCTGCAGAAAGAGCACAAGATTGCAGACAGCGTTCCACATGTGACATTAAAGATAACAGAATGTTGTTGTTATGTGGGGGTATGTTTGTGCCCTGATCAGGCGCTCCTAATGTGAGTTGTCATGTCTAGATGTAGTCCTCTGTCATGGTGTGGAGTCCCTATTGTTTTCCCCCCCAGGTGTACCCAATTACCATTACCCCAGGTGTGTGTTGTCTCGTCATTCCCTTGTGTATAAGTAGTCTGTCATCCCTTCCGTCTGGTGCTGATCCTGTCTGTATAGTCCTGTGTTTGTCTGTCTATTATTTGATGTTCATTTCAGTTACGAAAAACATGGTAACTATTAATTAAAATATTCTTTATTTAGATACTTTGGCTGCCGTCTCCTTATTGTGTAACATTGACAAGTTAATGAGCCTTCTTGTAGTCAATGTTTACGTAATATGGGGTCTCGGCCAAACGACTCGGAGCAGGCATTTGGTGATGGCCGCTGGGCTTGATCCACACTGTGAGGTATGGTTGGTATTGTCGTGTGTGTGACCCATGTTTTAGACCCCCTTGGCAAATACTTCTCCAATAGGGAGCGTTCTCAACCAGCTAGGGCAGTTGGACCATTTTATATATGGTACCTTCCATCGCCTGGGGACACACCACATGCGGTCGGGGTATTAGAAGGACCCTGTCAGGCTCCTCCTAGGCCAGCATGTGTATAGTGGTTACTTATATAGGGGTACTATAGTGAGGGTTGAGAACGTTTGGGGATGGGTTTGGTTTTTTTTTTGACACACGACAGTGGTTGATTTGCGAATACCTCTAGGTGTGGAGGCGTTAAGCGGTCATGCCAGCGATTGTATATATATCGCACATACAGTACCAGGGTTGGTAGTGGAGCGGTGGCCGAAGTAGGTAGGGACCAGGACTATACAGACGCATAGGGTGAAGCCGTTTTTATTTTTTTTGTTGTGGTTATTTAGGGGTTGATTGTTTTCGTTTGTTTTGATATATGGTGGTTGTAGGTAACTCTCGTTTTCTCCTTCCCTGTTTCTTCCCTGTTCAGAAATGCCAGTGACAGTGGCAGACTTTGTGCGTAAGCCGTCAGTGGGGTTGTTAGGCGTGTGCATGAAGGATGAGCTGGCGGGAATAGCGGACCATTATGGGGTTAAGCTGGCCCCGGGTAGGAAAGCACAGCAGCGGGGGGTATTGGTAGAGGCTCTGACCACCCAAGAGGTGGTGCATGACGATATCGAGGAGGAGGAGTTAGACCAAGTCTCTGATGGCTCTCTGGGGCTGCGTAAGTTGGAGTTGGAGCTTAAGTTTGAACAGCTGAAGCAGGCAGAGGCGGCGCGTGTGCATGCGCGCGAGTTAGAGCGTGTTGACCGTGACCAAGCTGAGGCGGAGCGCACTCACGCGCGCACGCTCGAACTCAGGAGGCTTGGGGCAGAGGTGCGCCCACACGTTGAGGATAGGTTCGACGTGGCCAAATATCTCCGTCTCGTGCCGCAGTTTCTGGAGAAAGATGTGGATAAATATTTTTCCATGTTTGAAACTGTGGCCACGACACTGAGATGGCCGGCCGAACACTGGACGTTGCTGCTCCAGAGTGTCCTTACGGGAAAAGCCCAACATGTGTATGCGTCCCTGTGCCCGAATACCCAAGACTACGGGCGGTCAAAGCTGCGATTCTCAGGGCGTATGAGCTGGTGCCTGAGGCGTACAGGCAGCGGTTCAGGGCTCTGAGAAAGGGCAGCTCGCAGACTTATGTGGAGTTTGCGTACGAGAAGGAGCTGTTGTTTGACCGGTGGTGCGCGTCGGAGAAGGTGGACACCCTGGTTAAGATGCGTGAGCTCGTGCTCCTTGAGGAGTTCAAGTCGTATTGTTTGCCCGATAATGTTGCTATGTACATGACCGAGCATAGGGTGACTGAGTGTTCGGTGGCTGCGAGCCTGGCGGACGAGTTTGTGCTGACGCACAAGACACTCCTTACACCATGTTACCCTGTACGCAATGTGGAGAGTAAGCCGAGGTGGGGCTTCGGCGACAAGACTGTGGGCATGGGTGGTATCAGTGGGGGCGAGGCGGTTGAGCGGGGCGCGAGGTCTGAGACACGCGAGTGCTTTAACTGTGGAAAACGAGGTCATATAAAAGAGAATTGTTTTGCCCTTACTCGTCCCAGTAAGCAGATTTCGTTGGTGATGGCACCCACACGCACATCGGTTGAGTATGACAAAAGGGGTGAGGATATTAAAGCTTACCTACCGTTTATCAGCGGGGGTTTGTATCCTTATCTAGCGATGGGGTGAGGGTTCCTGTGACCATATTAAGGGACACGGCTGCATCCCAGTCATTTATTCGGGGGGATGTGTTGCCTTTCGACAGTAGTACAGAGGTGGATGCGGGGATAACAGTTAGGTCTTTTGGGATGCATGTGATGAAGGTCCCGCTTCACATTGTTCACCCGACATCTGAATTGGTGTCGGGCCCGGTCGTCATTGGGGTAGAAAGTTGCTTCCCGGTTGCGGGGGTGTCACTAATCCTTGGGAACGATTTGGCAGGGGGTAAGGTCCTCGTGAAGGCAGACGTGACTTGTGTGCCAGCACAGTCTGGGGCGGTAGACATCCTGGCAGAGGCGTATCCGAGGGTGTTCTCTTCATGTGCGGTGACGCGAGCCATGGTTGTTAGAGCTCGGGCCGAGGAAGAGGGCGAGGTGGACTTGTTCGATACAGTAGTAGCGGCTGACGGCGACGAGCCTGGGAGGGAGGGGGTGCTCCAGGGGCAGCCTGGCTCGTTGTTATTGTCGCAGCTTGCCCCTACAGTTGACCAACTTGTGTCGGATGACGCTGTTTCTTCTGTTTCAGCCGGTTCGTTCCTGAACACTACTTCCTCGGCTGAAGTTGCCAGTAGCGCAGCTGAGTTCTCTTTCGCTCGTGAGGAACTTATCGCAGAACAGGGTAGAGATTCAAGCCTGTCTGGGCTTTTTGCGTCCGCTGTGGGGGAAGGAGAGAGTAAGGGTCTTAAAAGCTGTTATGTCCTGGGAGACGGGGTGTTGCTGCGTAAATGGTCCCCTGATCCGGATGCGTCATTGGGGAATGATTGGAATGTGGTGACGCAGGTTGTGGTTCCGTTCAAGTACCGTCATGATATCCTTTGTTTGGCTCACGATCATAGGCTCGCAGGGCATTTGGGGGTCAACAAGACGTTCGATAGGGTGCTGCGTATTTTTTTTTGGCCAGGGTTAAAACGGGATGTGGCGCAGCACTGCAGGGGGTGTTCTACGTGTCAAATAGTGGGGAAACCCAACGACGTCATTCCACGGGCGCCGCTCTATCCTATCCCGGCAGTGGGGGAACCCTTTGAGAGGGTTATTATTGACTGTGTGGGACCGCTCCCTAGAACGAAGGCAGGTAATAGTTTTCTTTTGACCATTATGTGTGCCAACACACGTTTCCCTGAAGCGATTCCGTTGAAACGGATAACGGCCAAGACGGTGTCACAGGCTTTGGTGAGGTTTTTCTCTGTGTTCGGTTTACCTCGCGTCGTCCAATCCGATCAAGGGACGAATTTCTTGTCTCGTATCTTCTCGCAGGTTTTGAAACAGCTGGATATATCACATAGCTTCTCTAGTCCATACCACCCGGAGTCACAGGGGGCATTAGAAAGATTCCACTCCACGTTGAAGACTATGCTTCGGGCGTTCTGTCGTGATACAGAGGATGATTGGGATGAGGGGGTTCATTTGATGTTGTTTGCCGCAAGGGAAGTGGTACAGGAATCTTTGGGTTTCAGCCCTGTGGAGTTGGTGTTTGCACACTCTGTGAGGGGGCCGCTCAGGTTGTTGAGGGAGAAGTGGTTGGGGGAGAGTGAGCCGAAAAACCTATTGGACTATGTCTGTGGCTTTAGGGAAAAGCTGAAGAGGGCATGTGATCTGGCGAGAATAAATCTGATTGACACACAAAAACGGATGAAGGGGTGGTATGATAGGAAGGCTCAGGATAGGGCGTTTGTGCCAGGGGAGAGGGTCTTGGTGTTACTTCCGGTAACAGGGTCCAGTCTACAGGCTCGGTTTAGTGGACCGTATCGGGTTAGGGAAAAGGTAGGGGAGCTGAATTACCTTATTGAGACACCGGATCGTGGGCGGAAGACCTGCCTGTGTCATATTAATATGATTAAGCCGTTTCATACAAGGGGGCCTGTGGCCAGTACTGTGGTGGCCGCTACGCCGGTGTCGGCTTGTGTGTTGGCCCCATCTAGTGTCGATATGAGTAATGACAGTCTCTTTCTTGCAGGCGACGTTGGTGGGCTGGAGGATGACGTGATTATCCCGTCTAAAGCGGTTGTGGAGGGCCGTCTTACAAACACGGAGTCTGTGGTCACTCTTGGCTGTCGGCTGGGCCATTTGTCAGAGCTACAGCAAGCGGATATCATGGACCTGGTTGGGACTCACAGCGAACTTTTCTCGGATATCCCTTCGCGCACGAGTGTCTTGTATCAAGACATTGATGTGGGGGAGGCAGTGCCCATTAAACAGCATGCGTATCGCGTGAATCCACACAAATGCGCACGATTGCAAAAAGAGGTGGAGTATATGCTTGCTAATGGCATCGCGGAGCCCAGCTTCAGCCCGTGGAGTTCGCCGTGCTTGTTGGTGGATAAATCTGATAAAACGGATAGATTTTGCACTGATTTTCGTCGGGTAAATAATGTGACTAGACCAGATAGTTTCCTGTTGCCCAGGATGGAGGACTGTGTTGACAGGGTGGGGGGCGCGTCTTTTGTAACTAAGTTGGATTTGCTAAAAGGGTACTGGCAGGTGCCACTTACGAACCGGGCTAAACTGATTTCTGCATTCGTGACACCTGACAGTTTCCTGCAATACACGGTGATGCCGTTTGGGATGCGCAACGCGCCTGCGACCTTCCAGAGGTTGGTCAACCAGGTGCTGTCAGGAGTGGCTTGTTGTGCGGCCTACCTCGACGACCTCGTCATTTACTCTGACGATTGGGAGGGGCACATAGCTAGGTTGCGGGAGGTGTTTGGACGGCTTGTTGGGGCAAACTTGACACTGAATCTGGCCAAGTGCGAGTTTGGCAGGGCGACCGTCACCTATCTTGGCAAGGTAGTGGGGCGGGGGGAGGTCCGCCCTGTCCATTCTAAGGTGGAGGCTATACTTGGTTTCCCAGAGCCAGCTACACGTCGGGATCTCCGGTGCTTTCTGGGGATGACGGGGTATTATAGGGGGTTTTGTAGGAACTTTTCGGCGGTAGCCTCTCCCCTTACAGATCTGTTGAGCCCGAAGATCCCGTTTCAGTGGACGCCTAGGTGTTCCTTCGCGTTTCAACAGTTGAAGTCCATTCTGGTCAGTGCTCCTGTCCTTGCGGCGCCTGTGTTCACGAGGCCTTTTAAATTGGCGGTGGATGCTAGCGAGTTGGGCGCTGGCGCAGTGCTCTTGCAGGATGATGATGGAGGTATTGAGCACCCGGTGTCGTACTTCTCCAGGAAGTTTAATATACACCAGAGGCGTTACTCGACCATCGAGAAGGAGGCATTGGCTTTGATTCTGGCCCTCTCCCATTTTGAGGTGTATGTTGGCTCCTCTCAGTCACCTGTTAAAATGTACACGGACCACAACCCATTGGTCTTTATAGGCAGGGTGCAGAATTCGAACCAGCGGCTGATGCGCTGGAGCCTCTTCCTGCAAGCCTTTGATGTGGAGGTGGTGCATGTCAAGGGCAAGGACAATGTGTTGGCCGACGCGTTGTCACGGCTGTAGTCAGTGGTGGGGTGTGGGTTTTGTGCTGTGTTGCTGGAGGGGGGGGGGGGGGGTTGTGTGAGAAGTGTTGCTGTTGTTGTTTTGTTTTTGCTTTTTGTTGATTTTGCTCTGTGTTCCAGGAGTCGGGAGTGATGAGGAGTAAGGCTGAGGCTGATTCTCCTTACCTGGTTGATCGGGGACTTTATTGATGAATTGCAGGGTGCAATGCGGGGCGGCTCAATATGCACGGTTGTTGGGGGGATGCGGACCGGAGGGCGACTTTTCGTCTTGTTTACAGCAGGGTTCCCCACTTATCAACCGCTATATTTTTTTTTTTTTTTTTTTCTTCCCCTTTAGCTATTTAGGTGCGGTTTTTCTTGTTTATGTCCATTTCCCCATTTCACTTTGGGGTTATGGCCATAAATTTGAGGGGGGGGGTGTTATGTGGGGGTATGTTTGTGCCCTGATCAGGCGCTCCTAATGTGAGTTGTCATGTCTAGATGTAGTCCTCTGTCATGGTGTGGAGTCCCTATTGTTTTCCCCCCCAGGTGTACCCAATTACCATTACCCCAGGTGTGTGTTGTCTCGTCATTCCCTTGTGTATAAGTAGTCTGTCATCCCTTCCGTCTGGTGCTGATCCTGTTTGTATAGTCCTGTGTTTGTCTGTCTATTATTTGATGTTCATTTCAGTTACGAAAACCATGGTAACTATTAATAAAAATATTCTTTATTTAGATACTTTGGCTGCCGTCTCCTTATTGTGTAACATTGACAAGTTAATGAGCCTTCTTGTAGTCAATGTTTACGTAATAGTTGTGATCAACAGCACATTGGTGAAATGATGAAGGAAGCTGAAGGGGTGGAGTTCGAACAGATGGAGGAGAACCGACTCATATGGATAAGCCCAGACAAGCGGTTTGTCAAGATCATGGTTCAAGGCACAGGGATGGGCCGTCCCCAGACTGTGCAGCTGTCACAGGAGACGGTGGGAGAGTTCCCTAAGGACTTGAGCCTCCAGGAGAAAATTATGGAGGCCGTCCCGGAAAAGCTATGGTCACAACATAGCACCAACATTGGTCTGATCAAGTCAGCTCAACCTGTGAGGGTGGAGCTCAGACCAGGAGCAACCCTGCCTTGGAAAAATCAGTATCCACTGAAGGCAGAAGCTGTGGCTGGAATCGAGACACAGATCAAAGGACTTCTGAAAGCAGGAGTACTGCAGAAAACGGACAACCCTAGGAGCAACACACCGTTGCTTCCGGTAGAGAAACATGACCTCTCGTACCGGCTGGTACACAGACTTGAGAGCAGTCAATGAGGTTTTAATGGACTATCCAGCTGATGTCCCAGATCCCCACACGCTGTTGACATATATCCCACAGAAGGCTGAGTATTTTACAGTTATAGATTTATGTAGTGCATATTTTAGTGTCCCTTTGAGTAAAGAGTGCCAAAAGAAATTTGGGTTTACGTATCAGAACGAGCATTATGAGTACACTAGGATCCCCCAGGGATTAAAGCATTCTCCACCCATAGTTAACAAGATCTTAAGGGAGGATCTAGAGGGGTTAGACCAGATGTTGACCTCCAGGGTCATTCAGTACATGGATGATATTATTTTGTGTGCAGACGATCAGACAACATGTCACAACGAATATGTTAAGTTATTGCAGCTGTTAGCAGAGAAAGGCCACAAAGTGTCTTTGAAAAAATTGCAATATTGTAAACCTAAAGTGACGTATTTAGGCCAAACAATTTCACAGGGCCATCGAGCTGTTTCAGAAGAACATTTGGTGGCCATTAAGAAGGCTCCCAAACCTGTGACAGTACGACAGATGATGGGTTTTCTGGGTATAGTGGGGTACAGTGCCGCTTGGGTAGAAAACTACACAGAGATCGTAGGGCCATTAAGAGCCATGATAAAAGCATGCAGCACTGATAAGTTGAGTGCTAAGTTGACATGGACTGTGGATGGTCTGCGGGCGTTTGAAACAATCAAAACCTGTATGTTAGAAGCCCCTGCCCTGGCTCTGCCTGATTACACCAAGAAATTCATTCTATATGTCTCCTCTTCTCCAGATCAGAGGAATGCATGCGCGGTGTTGGCCCAAAATACCGGGGTGGGGATCCGTCCACAGCCGATCGCGTACTATTCAATCGCCTACTCTGAGGTTTAGATGGGGATGGCTCCATGCTACCGGGATATGGCTGGGGTCTTCCTGATGTACGAGAAAGCCGCAAGTATAATGATGGGATACCCGGTAAATATCATGACAGGACATGGCTTGAAAAATCCGTTGGAGTCCGGTAAATATGCACTAACGATGCCTCATCTTAAAAATTATTACAGGGTTTTGGAACAGGAGGACGTTACTCTGATTAGGTGCTCTACGGTGAACCCTGCGGAGAGCCTTCCTACGCCTGAGGATGGAGAACCTCACGACTGTGTGGCTGAAGCCGAGAGGTACTCTAGACTTAGAGCAGACTTGCAGGCTTTCCCATTTAGCAGTCCAGATTTGGAACTATAGACAGACGGCTCATGTTATAGAGTTGGAGAGGACCTAAAACCAGGTTACTCTGTAGTAAGATCACACAGAGATGGGTTTGTGGTAGAGAAGGCCGAAGCCTTGGCACAACCCTGCTCAGCTCAGTTGGCAGAATTAGTCACTCTGACTGAAGCATGCAATATGGCAGCAGGCAAAGACGTTAATATTCATACTGATAGCGCATATGCACAGAATATTGCATTCCTGTTTGGAGCAGTGTGGAAAGGGAGAGGATTCAGAAAAGCAGATGGAAACGCTATACGCCACTGTAGTCAGATAAAGGACTTGTTAGAAGCTATAATGAAGCCAAAGCAGATTGCGATAATCAAATGCGCTGCACATCAGTCAGACGAGTCAAAAGTGACACAAGGTAACAACATGGCTGATGAAGCAGCCAAACGAGTGACAGGTGCGGACAGGACAGGTAAAGTATTGGTTATCACACACGAGGTTGAGTTGGAGGATAAGATTCAAATCAAATCAAATCAAATTTATTTATAAGGCCCGACAACACACGTTAATGTCCCCATGGGCCGTACAGGTCTTCTTTAAACAAGTCAAGAAGAAAACATAACAATAAGTCAAGAACAGAACAAGAACACCATAAGGTCCAAACATTTTTAGATGAATGCAAAAAAAATAAAAATTAAAGAATGCAAGCACTCCCAGACATACCCCACGCGAAGGTAAGGAAAAACTCACTAAAACCTAACAATAGGGAAAAAAGCTCCACAGGCAGTGTGGAGGAGAGAAACCTTAGAAGGGCCATTCAAGGGGGGATCTCCCTTCTTAGATGTTGGTGTTAGTAGTGTTGCAGACGGACAGTTGGTAAGCATGCACTCATGTGTGTAGTGAAACACAGATGAGTGCATGCAATAGCAACTGAACATTTTGAAAGATTAAAGATAAAGCTAATAGCGATAGCAACTGAACATTTTGAAAGATTAAAGATAGAGCTGATAGCGGATCTATTTGAGGCACAGGGGCGGCGCAAAGAGGGTCACGTCCTCCCCGTCTTAGTCACGGGACATTCAACACTCCGGTCATTGCTCAGGGACAGCCGGAGACAGGGAGATAGGGGGCGGCGCAGAGAGGGTCGCGAACTCCCCGACATCATCGCGGGACGTCCGGCACTCCGGTCACCACTACGAGACCTCCGGAGACAGGGGGGCACGCAGAGGGGGTCGCAACCTCCCGGCCTTCATCACGGGATGTCCGACAATCCGGTCAGCACTCCAGAACAGCAAGTCATAGGGGGACAGGGAGACGGAACAGGCGTTAGACAGCTCATGTGATTGTAGTGGGCGGACATAGCAATAGATACAAGTGGTAAGCATATATGTGAATGGAGTAGATATATGAAGTAAGCATATTATGTGAATAGAATAGAAGTACTTAACCCAGCAATGAAACCGCGTTGACTGTTAATCTGTTAACAGTCTGTTAATACTGTTAATCAGTTGACAGGACCACGGACAGACGACAGTAAATAACTGATCCAAGGCCTCGGAGGTGCATGTAGAGCAGTCACTACAATCTTGGCCAAGACCCCGAGGCATCCATCACCTTAGTCAGCGCCAGGAGACGGGCACTCAGAGAGATGGGGGAGGGAGGGGGGGGAGGGAGGGGGGGAGGGAAGGGGGGGAGGGGGGAAGAGTTAGAGAGTTCCCATGTTTGTGGTGCTGCAAAAGAGCAGACATGTAGTACCCTGTAGTGCCATGTAGTACCCCGTAGTACCCTGTAGTACCCTGTAGTACCCTGTAGTGCCATGTAGTACCCCGTAGTGCCCTGTAGTACCATGTAGTACCATGTAGTACCCTGTAGTGCCATGTAGTACCCTGTAGTGCCATGTAGTGTCATGTAGTGCCATGTAGTACCATGTAGAGCCATGTAGTACCCTGTAGTGCCATGTAGTACCATGCAGTACCATGTAGTACCATGCAGCACCCTGTACCCTAACTAAACTACCCTGTAGTAAACTACCCAGTGGTACCATGTAGTACCCTGTACCCTAACTAAACTAGACAGATTAATCTAAAGGTCAGTCCCCGACCAGGTGAGATCAGGGTAGGTTGAAGGAGAGAGAGAAAAGATGAGTCTTAAGCAGGGATTTAAAAGCTTCGACAGAGCAGGCGCACCTGATGACGGCAGGTAATTTGTTCCACAGGTAGGGAGCGCGGTAGACAAAGGCTCTGTGGCCGGCGGATTTCTTTTTAACCCTAGGGATCGATAGAAGCCCCGCATTTTGTGAGCGCAGAGCACGAGCGGGTGAGTATCGGGAGATGAGATCGGATAGATAGAGCAGTGCAAGCCCATTTAAAATGTTGTAGGTGAGGAGTAGCACTTTAAAGTCAGATCGGGCTTGGATAGGAAGCCAGTGTAGGGCGGACAAAACTGGTGTGATGTGATCAAATTTTCTAGTTCTAGTTAGTATCCGTGCAGCCGCATTTTGCACGAGTTGAAGATTTTTGATGCTTGAATTAGGTAGGCCTGAAAAAAGTGCATTACAGTAGTCCAGACGTGATGAGACAAAAGCATGAATCAGGGTTTCAGCATCAGCCAGAGTTAAATAGGGGCGAATTTTTGCGATATTACGAAGATGGAAGAATGCAATTTTGGTGACATTTTTTATATGTGCATTAAATGAGAGGGAGGAATCAAAAATGACTCCGAGGTTTTTTATGGTGGAGCTCTGGGATACATGACAGGTAACAAAGTTGAGGGAGATGTCCTGAAACAGGCCTCTGTGGTTTGGGGGGCCAACAATTAACATCTCAGTTTTATCTGCATTAAGGAGTAGAAAGTTTTGCGACATCCATTTTTTGACGGCAAGCAAGCAGGCCTCAAGGTTTTGTAGTTGGGAGGAATCATTTGGCTTAATAGGTATATATAATTGGGTGTCATCAGCGTAAAAATGAAAGTTTATGCCAAATTTGCGTATGATATCGCCGAGGGGTAGCATGTAAATCAAAAATAGCAAAGGGCCCAGGACAGAGCCTTGTGGGACACCACATTGCACTGGGAGGGTCTCAGATGTTAAATCATTATAGACCACGCAGTGTGTTCTATCAGTTAAATAGGATTTAAACCAAGCTAGTGCGAGACCCCGAATGCCAACATGATTCTCAAGCCGACCTAGAAGAATCGAGTGATCGATAGTGTCAAAGGCTGCACTGAGATCAAGCAATAAGAGCACAGAAGTGAGGTTTGAGTCAAGAGAGAGCAGTAAGTCATTTGTGACTTTGGTAACCGCCGTTTCGGTGGAGTGTAAGGCTCTAAAGCCAGATTGAAATGATTCATTAAGATTATTGTTTGATAAATGGTCAGTAAGTTGCGTTGCGACGATCCGTTCTAACACTTTGGATAGGAATGGAAGATTGGAGATAGGTCTTTAATTTTTCAAGATTAGAGGGTCGAGGTTCGGTTTTTTAAGTAGTGGTTTAATGACGGCTGATTTAAAGGCCAGGGGCACCACGCCAGTAGACAAGGAGGTGTTGAAGATATTGAGTAGGGCAGGGCCTAGAGTTGGGAAGAGTTTTTTGATGAGAGTTGCTGGGAGAGGGTCAAACAGACAGGTTGAGGGTTTAGCCGCGCCAACCAGTTTAGAGAGGGCACTAAGTGAGACGTTTTCAAGGCAGCATAGTGTATGGCTGGAATCAAAGTCAGGGGGAATGCCCGTCAGAGGTTGGGAGGGACTCTGATTGTTGAGTAAAGCAACAATTTCATCTCTAATGAGGTACATTTTCTTGGTAAAAAATGTCATGAATTAGTTAGCCGAGAACGCATGGTTTAGGGCACTTGGTTGTTTCTGCGTAAGTTTTGCAACTGTGTCAAACAGAAACTTTGAGTTGTTTTTGTTTTCATTTATGAGCCTGGAAAAATATGAGGTTTTGGCAAGTGAGAGTGCCTTTTTGTAGTTACGTAAACTATCATTCCAGGCGAGGCGGAATACTTCGAGTTTGGTCGAACGCCATTTATGTTCAAGTTTGCGACAAGCCTTTTTAAAGGAGCGCGTTTCCTCCGTAAACCAGGGAGTTAGTTTTTGCGGAGCACGTTTAATTTTAGGTTTAAGGGGAGCGACAATGTCGAGCGTGCTACGAAGGGCGGCATTAAGTTTGTCTGTAAAGAGATCAAGGGGGCCAGAGTAAGAGAGGAAGGGAGAGAGGGTGTCTGGTAGGCAGTTAACTAGAATTGGGACAGTTGAGGCGTTAATACGACGGCTCATGTAGGATTCTACACTGTCTGGGCAAGAAACCGTCAGATCAATTTGAAATTTGATGAGGTAGTGGTCTGAGAGAGCAGGAACATAGGGGGAGACGGTCAAATTTGACACAGTGAGACCGCGGGCTAGGACTAGGTCAAGGGTGTTCCCACCACTGTGAGTGGGTTGGTCAACGATTTGAATGAGACCGACAGAGTCAATGATGTCGGTAAAAGCCTTATTTAGGGGATCTAGAGTTTTGTTGGAATAAATGTTAAAATCACAAACAATTAAAATGTTATCTGAGCGCATAACAAGCTCAGAGATGAAAGTTGAAAATTCATCTAGGAAGAGGGTGTAAGGGCCTGGGGGGCGGTATAGGACAGCCATTACAAAGGATGCAGTGGAGGAAGAAATCAGACGGCCACACTTTCTGTTGGGTGGAGAGGGATGCAACAGGAGCACCTCAAACAAGGAAAACTTACAGTTTGCGACGGATGTAAAGTTATGCTTAGAGTCGTAAATTAGAGCAACTCCGCCTCCTTTTTTGGAGGTGCGTGCGATGTGGGAGCTACTAAAATTAGGGGGTGAGGCCTCGTTTAAGGGCAGAAAGTCATTAGGTTTAAGCCATGTCTCAGTGAGGCCCAATAGGTTGAGACTATGGTCTGTTATCAGATCATTTACCAAAAGAGCTTTGGTTGGCAGAGAGCGGATGTTGATAAGGCCAACCTTCACACACTCTGTATACTTAGCAGCGTGGTTTTCAGCCATGCGGGTCGGTTTAATTGCAATTAAGGTGGCATGGTTTATCGCACAAGGACGAGCTGGGTAAAGCGGAGCGTAACGGGATATTCTAGTTTTGATTGGGTATACAGGTTTAAGGGTAGAGATAGAAAGAGAGGAGTGGGGAGCCTGGTGGAGGAGGGACCGAGCAAGAAAGGTATAAGGATTGGCAGGCTCCATCGGTTTAGCATGACAAGCAGGCTCGCTAAGAGCCTGCACCCTGGCATGCTTGTGGGGTGGCTGTCAGCCCGAAGCTATAATCTTGTCTATATTGCGAGATAAGAGAGAGGCGCCTTGCATGGTAGGATGCACGCCGTCCTTTCTCAGCAAGCCAGGGCACCCCCAGAAAGAGGACCAGTTATCCACGAACCCTAAGCCCTGTTCTTTACAGTATTTTTCCAGCCATCGGTGTAGAGAAGCTGTCCTACTCATGAACTCATCATCATGCCGGTTTACAGGCAGGGGGCCAGAAAAGATTACTCGATGCCGACTCATCTTTCTGGCGAGGTCAGAAAGCCTAACTATGTTGATCTTTGTGACCTCAGAGACTTTCATCCTACAGTCATTATTTCCGAAATGTATAACAATATGGTCGAATTTATCTTCAGTGGGTGTGATATGTGGGTTACCTTTTGCCTTGACTATGCTATTCGCCAGAAATCTCAGGTTGGCTTCAATGTCGGTAGCTCTGGCTCCCCCATAACATTTGATCTCGGCTGGCTTACCTAGCTTAATATGCCGGGTGATGGAGTCGCCAATCACAAGGACGGGAAGACGGGGTTGCAGTGGAGGCCGCTGCGTACTGGGACCGGAACCCGCAACACGTGTAAAATCATGTTGCGGAGCAGGTGCTGTTGAGGCCGAGGCCGAGCGGTTACACTGCCGCTCCGTATTGGGCGCAAAGGCCTTGTCCTGAGCACTATGTCTGGGACTCTCCAGACAAGAAGACCTCGCTAGAGGCTCCTTAGAAAAGCCTATAGTGTCCGAGACGTCTAAAGCTGACTGTTTTCCTGACTCAAGTTCAAGGACACGACTCTCTAACCAAGTTAACCTTTCTAGGAGAGAGGGACAGACAGGATAGACAGAACACATAGCCACGCTTACACCAGGTAGAGCAGGAACAAATAAAAATACGAAGTACTATGGATCAACTGCTAAAGGCTATGTGTATGAAGCCGATTGAAGGTTTAGCTAAGGAGCTAAAACCAGTGGGTCGAGTAAGTTGACAAGCTAACAAGGCAAGACCAGAAAATGCAGGTACAAAGGAGTGGCCTGCTAGAGAAGGGCAGGTGAGGGGCAGTAGCACAGGCCTTGACTCTGAGTGATTGGACTAATTACACAGGCTGCTCAAGTCAAACCCAATAGGGTGAAGAGAGCCTGATTGATTCAGAGAACAAACAATTACCAAAATATACAATGGATTGACTACTAACTTACATTACTCAGCAAGATCACAGTGTAGTCAGCTCAGGCTTGGATAACTTACAAAGATGTTTTGGCCTTTCAGGAAGAGGCTGGTCAGGTGGAGAGAAACCTCTGGTTAACCAGAGGGGCTAGTAAGGATGCTACAGGTTTATGGCGGAACCACCAAGGACTTGTGGTTGCACCTGCTGGCCTGGTCGGACTGCTGATCCAAATGGTGCATGATTTCTGTCATGCACACCGGAGAGAGGTGAGTAGAAAAATAGAAAGAGAGTATGGTTTTTGGGCGCCAAACCTGCTCAGCCAAATTGATCATGTAATAAGTAGGTGCGCAATTTGTCTGAAAAAGAATGCACGCAAAGGGATTAGTGTGTCACCAGGGCACATCCCCACCCCAAATGGCCCCATGAGAGAACTTGTGATTGACTACATAGATATGATTAAACCGATTAATTAGAAGCAGTATATTCTCGTCGTTGTGTGTCATTTTTCAAGGTGGATAGAGGCATGCGCTACCAGGCACAAGGATGCGGCATCGGTGGCAAAGTTCTTGTGCCAAGACGTGATAAGCAGGTACGGTTTACCTGACAGAATTTCGAGTGATAATGGAAAAGAATTTGTGGACAAAACTGTATGTTTAATACTCCAGCAGCTAGGAGTGAAACAGCGATTTGGTTCTGTTTACCACCCTCAAAGTCAAGGGATGGTCGAACGCATGAACGGTGTTCTAAAGAACAAACGGGTTAAAATCTGTCAACACACTGGTCTAAACTGGTTAAATGCCCTGCCGTTAGCATTAATGGCGTGTCGTTCGAGCGAAATTCGAGGCCTGCGTTTAACACCGTATGAAATGATGCTCGGCCGATGTATGGTTGTGCCAGGCTTGCGGTCAGAGTTTGGACATCCTGGACCATGATATGCGTGAGACGTGAAATATATGTCGAAACTCCACAAGGAGGTATATGATTATGTTTCCAGTAGACAGGAAACAGAGGAGGAGGAAGACAGGCAAAATGCACCTCAGATCCTACCCGGCGAGTATGTGTATGTTAAAGTATTCAGACGGAAATGGTACGGAGCGCGGCGAGAAGGACCGTACGAGGTCGTACGAGCCATGGCAAGGGCTCTACAGGTTAAAGGATCACCGATGTGGTTCCATCTTTCGCATTGTGTAAAAGCCCTACCGGATGGGCAGGAATTGGAATCCGATCCCCTGTTCCTTGATCAAGAACAGGAGGAGACTCTGCTCCAAAATGAAGGAGAAGAGGAAGATGATTTTCAGGAGCCAGACAGAGGGGAACATGATTTCTCCTCTGTGGATCTCAGAGCAGTACCGAGGCTGTACACCACGGAGGAACCAGCGCTTAGCGCAGAGCCAACTGAACAGCCACGACCATAGCGAGTTAGAAATAGGCCTCAGAGGTATATTGAGGGATAACTGAATAGCTTTGAAGCTAAGGATTATCAGACCTCAGAGGTCTCTAGAGGGAAAATTGTATATATTTCTTGTTTACCCTCCCTCTTTTTTCTTAGTATATTAATCTTTTTTGTTTGGTGTATTAATCTTTTTGTTTCAGAGTGAATTGCATAAAATAGACACATTGATTTAAAAACACGATAAATATAGACATAAAAGAAAAAATTTAAAAAAGTATTGGAAGGGTATTTCTTTGTACAACAAGAATAACTTTCATAGTCACGTTGTCTTATAATAACTGATGATGTGTATGAATGGGGAAGACTAACGAGGGAGGGGGGGAGTGAAAGAATGAAATTGTACTGTACATAGAAGAATGTTTTTTCAATTTTTTAAGGTA
The DNA here is from genome assembly GCF_963971535.1 of Notolepis coatsorum. NCBI lineage: Eukaryota > Metazoa > Chordata > Actinopteri > Aulopiformes > Paralepididae > Notolepis > Notolepis coatsorum. The sequence goes on from NC_140170.1 coordinate 29,549,492, forward strand.
AAAATACGGGGTAAAAAGTGGGTTTTATTGTGTGTATTATCCAAAGTAATGGTAATGGTATGTTAAATTTAGAATTTTACTGTTTATATAGGGGTAAAGATATGTTTAATTTCGAATTTACTGTTTACATGTCGTCACTCTCTTAAAATAATGGCCTAAGTAATTTTGTGGAGAAATTTTTTTTGTTTGCCTAACTCATATCTTCATGATGCTGGCCACCCTCTGGTACAATCACCTACATGCTTAATTGAAAGTGTAACTGAGGGGTACAATTCCCTGACTGTATTGATAAGTATGGTATCATTAAACCACTACCGCTTTATGTACTTTAACTACTGGCCATACAGTACACGATATCTAAATATGATGAACACTTTCCCACCATGAAACCAGGTCCACACAAAGGTAATAATCAAATATTTAATATATAGCAAAAGGTACATATAATATTCACCATTACATTTATGATTTGAATGCTCTTGTAAGGCAAATGAGTACTCGTAGGCAAATCAACACTGAATGTCCAATCTTTGGTTACGCAGGAAGCAAGTATACAACCTGGCTCTTAGGGAATTATATCTATGGTCACTTAATGATTATAGCTGGATATACTGTAGGGGTCCTGCCGGTTGTAAGCCAGTAGGGGGGGTAGGAGAGCCGTCGGCCGTATCCCGTCTGGTCAACGATGTCTAGAGAGACTTCACGTACAGAAGACAGTGCAGTAGAATCTTGATCCACAGATGAATACACCTTGGCTCTCTGGAGGCTGTAGCTGTAGCTGTAGCTCCACAGTGAAGAAGAAGCGAGGCGACCTCAGTCTGGTCTGAGCGCCGTCTCACCTTGACTCCTCTCGGGGTAGATCCAACACTCACCGGTGTTGGCGATTATCCGCTCCACAATCAAAGTACCAAAGCAAATATATATTCCATGCCGCATAGGGCTCAGCAGTCGTCGGGTAGGTAATCCAATGTACAGGTCCACTCGGTCCTCGCCTAGAACTCCTCGGATGAAAGCACCACGTGTGGTCTGCCCAACCTGGTTAAGACTCTAGATAACACGAGGAAGCGATGGGGGTACTGCTCACTTTAGAACTCTAACCGCACGATGCACCATACATAATAGACTATTATTACTTAATAGAAATACGGTGCCAAACTCTGGCAATTCAGCTATTAATTCGCACGAGGTCTCACTGCTATTCTAAGGCCAAACAGGCCATACTACACCGCACGCGGTATCGTGGGGTGAGGCTTCACGTTCTGTTACTTAGTTGGGTAGAAGGGTAAAGGACTAAGAGGAATTCTACATTTCTTGCGCCATATTTATATGCACGGTGGACAAATAGTGCCACTCTGCTTTCGGTAGCCGTATTCCTGCGCGGAGCCGGGGCTAGTAAGGGCATGTCGCGTCGGTACCTTTGAACTTGAACGCCAGGGGCTGGTCCCTGGCGCCTGGTCCTTTTGTCCAATAAGAGAATGAACTATTATGGGCTGTAGTAGAATAAAGGGATATTCCGTGTATATGTACAAGGAATATACAAGGGATATCAAACGATATACAAATACTATTCAATATATATCCATAAATAAATATATATATTCGGTTTAATCTGATCCTTCACAACAGCCGCCCCCTAATTAGTCCCACCTAATTAGCTAAGCAGAGACAGATTAACCGCACTGTCCACTACTCAATGTCCGCTGTAAGGGTCAGTCAACTCACAAAGTCATGGGGTCATGGTCGTCATCGATAGTATCGGGGAGCCTTGGCAGTTCTATTAGCCTCGCCACGGGTCGGGTGTAAGTCCGTCCTTGGACGAGCACTTCAGCTGCTCGGACCTTTCCATCGGCACCGGTGATCACTTTGCTTACGCGGCCAGCCGGCCACATAGCTCTGGGTAGTGACTGGTCGATAATCATGACGACTGTTCCTTCTGTCAAATTGTCTCTCTCTTTTACCCACTTCTGGCGGGTCTGTAGAGACGGTAGGTAGTGGAGTAGGAAGCTGTTCCAAAACTTGTCAGCCAGTACTTGACTGTACCTCCACATTCTTCGGCCGTTCGCTTCTTCAGGCCTGTACATTGTCTGGGGTAGCGCGGGGTCCAGCCGCCCCATCAAGAGTGTGTTGGGGGTGACTGGGTCGACATCTGCTACATCACTTGAGACGTAACCGAGGGGCTTTGAGTTCAATACTCCCTCGATCTCTGTGAGGACTGTCATTAGGACTTCTTCCGCCACAGTCTGGGCCCCAAGCACGGCGTACAGGGCTGTCTTTATGGAACGTACTTCTCGTTCCCAGGTTCCACCGAAGTGAGGTGCGTTCGGGGGATTAAACTGGAAGTCAATCTGGGATGGAGCGAGGTGGGTCTTAAGTTCTGGGCCCATAGCTTGGAAGCTCTCTCTCAGCTCTCTTTCTCCGCCTTTGAAGTTTGTCCCGTGATCAGACAACAATGTAGACGGTTTTCCTTTCCGTGATGTGAATCTTCGGAAGGCCATAAGGAATGAGTCTGTGCTCATGGTTGGGAGGAGTTCGATATGTATCGCTCTGGTGGTCATGCATTTGAATACAATACCCCACCGCTTCTCGGTTCCTCTTCCTCTCTTTATATACAGCGGGCCAAAACAGTCCATACCGGTGGAGTGAAAGGGCTTGTCGCCGAGTCGGAGGCGACAGGGAGGTAGGTCAGCCATCCGGGGTATACTGGGCTGCGCGCGCCACTTACGGCAGTCTAGACAGGTTCGCTGGAAGCGCCGCACTGCTTCTCTCCCTTGCAGTATCCAATAACGACGTCTGATCTCCGCGAAGACTCTCTCTGCCCCGGCGTGATGCACATCCTCGTCGTATTTCTTTATGATCAGCTCTGTGACCTTATGTCGGCTGTTCAAGATTATCGGGTACTTAACGTCATCCGGTAGGTCTGGGGCTCTCCGCAGACGACCACCCACTCTGATGAGATTATGGGCGTCACTCTCGGGTGCCAGGTGGAGCAGTCTGCTGTCTGATGGGACGGGCTTTGCTCCCTGTAGACAGGCTAGCTCATCGGGGAACAAGTCTCTCTGGGCTCGTTGTAGTAGAAGGAGTTCTGCTTCTTCGTAGTCAGCTGCTGAAATGTCAGTTGTGGGCTGAACCTCTGGGTGGTGCCACAGAAATGTCTTTAGCTGCGCACTCTCTAGGGTGAGGCAATCGTCTAGAACCGGGTCTGTGGGGACGAGTGTGTGTGTCAACCCACAGAACATAGGTTTCTTGTTCTCTGCCTCCTCTTCACTCGCCTCCCGTGGGGTGGGTGTAGGCCACTCTTCTTCGGGGAGCTTGAGGAACTCTGGCCCGTCACTGTAGAGGTTGTGACGGGTGAGGTCATCCAGGGACATTCCCCGGGTGATGATGTCAGCTGGGTTGTGTTTGGTGTCCACATACCTCCAGCTGGTTACTTCTGTTAACTCTTGAATCTCGGTGACTCTGACTCCCACGAAGACCTTGTATCTGCACGAATCAGACCGGATACATGTGAGTACGGTCATGGAGTCTGACCACAAGATTGTTTTTTGCACCGGGATGGTGAGTTCACGTTGGATTAACGTGGCGAGCTGCGCTCCTGCTAGGGCTGCGCAGAGCTCTAGACGCGGGATAGATTGTTGCTTGCGTGGGGCTATTCTTGAGCGAGCCAGGATGAAAGCAGTGTGTACTTCTCCTCCCTCCTCTCGGGCACGCAGGTAAGCCACCGAACCGTAGGCTACTTCGGAGGCATCGCTGAATACGTGCAGGTCGATCTTGCATGTCTCTGGCCTCACCGTGGGTGGGAAGTAGCTGCAGCGTATATTAACACCTGGGAGTGAGCGGAGTTCCGTCTCCCACTCTCTCCATGTGGATGCAAGGTGTTCGGGTATGGGATCGTCCCAGCCCTGGTCTTTGTCCCATAGCGCTCTTACAATGATCTTTGCCCTGGTGGTGTAAGGTAGAATACATCCCAACGGGTCATATTGTCTGGCGAGTGTTCTGTATACACTCCGTCTGGTGGTCGGTATTGCCGTCGACCTTCCCTGCTCCTTGATCAGGGGTTTGTGTCTATAATGGAGCGAGTCTGTTTTGAAGTGCCAGACTAGTCCTAGTGTCATTTCTTGGGCTTCTCCTGGGATGGTCGCCATCCAGGTGTCGCTGCTCGCGGCCTTATCCTCGGGGGAGAGGCTGTGCAGTACTTGCGGGTCGCTGCTGGCCCACTGCCTGAGATCAAAGCCGCCTTTGATCAGGGAGGCGCGTAGCTTGAGTAGGAGAGCCTCGGCTTCTTCTGGCGTCGAGACGCTTTGTAAACAGTTGTCCACGTAGAAACTATTTGTCACACTTTGTCGGACCTCTTCATCTGCTGCTGGGTCCTCTGCGACCTCGGGGGAGAGGCTGCGCAATACTGGGGGGTCGCTGCTGGCCCGCTGCCGGAGATCAAAGCCGTCTTTGATCAGGGAGGCGCGGAGCAGCGCACGACGTCGCCAGTCAATTTTCTTTATGTGTCCCGCTGTGATTCGCTTGCTAATTTCAGCGCGGTACACAGCTTCTTGAGCGGGGTCTTTGGCTAGGCGCCGCTCTGTGTTCAATAGATACCGCTCCGTCGCCTCTTTTGCGGCGTGAAAGGTGGGCATTCCCTCTCGCCTCAGGAGTGGAGTTGCGTATCTCATCACTCCGTTGACGTTGACTCTCTTTGTCCCGTGCTCGAGGAGGGCTATAGCGTAGATATCTTCCTTAGAACGAATGTCTTTCTTTCCGTTCTTAAAGGGCATTGTCTCTAGTGTCCATAGCCTGTCGACATGCTGCAGGAGTGTGGTGTCTCCTTCTGTCGCTCTGGAGTGGAGGCAGCTAGTGGCTGCTGTTCGGTTAAGAGACTTGGCGAGGGGGCCTTGTAATGTCCATCCTAGGCGGGTCTCGACTGCTGCAGGACAACCTCTGGGTCCTGTATGGACCCGGTCTATCGGGACTATGAGGTCTGCATGGTCGGAGCCTATCAGCAGGGTCGGGGTGGCACCGTCTATGAGCGGGATAGGGAGTTGACGCAGGTGCACATATTTATCCATCAGCTTGGCGATGGGGTAGGTGTACTGCGATAGTCCTATTTCTTGGCTGGTGAAAGCATTAGTAATCCTATACCGTCTCTCGGGCTGCCCGCTTGCTGCGATAGTGAAGGAGACATTCTCGCCCTTTATCGTCTTTAGATCTCTTCTCATTGTCCGAATCGTCATCTGGTTCTCGCTCCCCCGCAGCCCCAGCTGGGCCGCAGCGGACGCGAGGAGAAGGGTCTTCTCTGACCCGTCGTTAAGGACGGCGTAAGTGTCCATGACCTTATCTTGGTAACTCAGTGTTACACGGACCACCTTTAAGAGCACCTGGGCGCCGCTGCTGCTAGCGGGGTCAATGTACATAACACTTGCCTTTGTGCTGCTGGATGGTGCAGGCTTTCTTTTGTTACTGTCGTGTAGGACATCTAGATGGGCTCCGTCACACCGACTACACCTCTTCTTGAGGCGGCACTCGGCTGCCATGTGACTGCGCGCACATCGGTAACAGCGCCTGTTGGACTTTATCCAGTGACTCACTTCTTCAGCGGTCATCTTCTTGAACTGGTCACATTGTGACAACCAGTGTTCCTTCTCGCAGTACGGGCACACCATCTTCCACTTCTCTTTCATCGAGGGGGTACTGTGGTTCTTGCTGCTCGGTACTGATTCTGATTGGTGCATGACAGTCACCGATCTTCGGCCATCGTTTACTCTCCTAGGTCCCTCTCTGGAGCTTGGTGTGCTCCGCACGAACGTATCCAGCCGTAGGCTGCTGACTTCTCTCGCCAGGAAGTCGGCTAGGTCTAGGAGGGATGGCTCGGGACCGTTAGGATCACGGTGGTCTCTTTGCCGCCTGAAGCGCTCCTGTCGGGCGGGCGGCAGCTTCTCTAAAATCCTCTCGACGTTCGAGTTTGCGTATAGTTCGTGCATACCCTTTTCTCGTTGCGCCCCCAGCATCCCTACCAGGGATTGTACTTTGATAGACAGGTCGTCTAGTGAGCGATTGTCTGTTGCTGGGGGTAGGCGGTCAATATGCCTTATCTCTTGTATTACGTAATCCCATATACGTCCATATCTTTGGTCTAGTGCTGCTAGAGCCGCGGTGTATGGGGTAGTAGAGGTGGCATAGGCCAGCGCTATGTTGTGCACTCTGGGCACTTTCAGGTGCTTCAATAGGATCGCATACTTGTGGCGTTCATCAGCTACATCCACCATCATTGTCTCTAAGCACATCCGTAGCTCCGTGTACTGTGCTCGGTTCTCATGGGTGAAGTCTGGAAACGTCGGTGTGCCAATGTATGACGCCATGGATGGCTAGCACATCGGTGAGCGTTGGAAGAGAGGCCTCCTGGGCGAGTCTCTTCTTACGCCTCTCGGTGGGCTGGTACTGGCAGGGTACCATGGCCCGCTGGTCCAGGTGCTATTCCTCGGGACTGGTCGTGCGTCATGCTCACCCGTGAATCGAGTCGGGGGTCTGTAGCGCAGAGCCGCGGGGGTATAGGCTGGGCTGTACTGGACCTCCTGGTCCTGTGGAGTAATGTGCTGCTGTCGGGCTTGACTCTCCTCTTCTCCCTCTTCTTCTTCTGCCAGGTCATCTAGATCCTGTAGTCGTCTATTTAGCCTCTCCGCGGTGTCCGCCGTTCCTTCCTTGTAGCTGGGTCTCACTTGGACCGGTCGGGGAAGGAGTTCGGAGGGGGGTGTAGACTCTCTCTGGTGGTCGAGTTCAAGGTCGCCTGCTCGGTCAGGGGAGGGTGCCCTTGACACGTGTCTTGACGAGGCCCTGGAACCCCTTGTGGAGGGAGGGGGTGTTGCCCTGGTGATCAGCTGCTCCATTAGCTGCGCTTGTAGTCTGTCGCGCTCGGCTTGTAGTCTGTCGCGCTCGCCTTGTAGTCTGTCGCGCTCGGCGTCGCGCTTGGTGAGATCTGCTTCTCTTTGGGCACCGGCAGCGGCACGCTGGGTGTCGGCCCGGTCTCTTGCCATATTCTCTTCCGTCTGAAGGCGTCTCAGCTCCAGACGTATGTGCTCTTCTTCGCTCCGTTGCTGTGCTTGGAGTCGATCGCGTTCACCCTGAAGTCGATCGCGTTCGGTAGAGGCTGCTAGGCTGGCGAAGAACGCCTGTGACAGCATCCTCTCCGCTTCGCTGGGGGAAGACGCTTGTTGAGGTGAGCCGCTCCTGGCAGTACCCGTTGGGGATGCGTTCCCCTGCGGGGAGTCCTGGAGCTCTATCTCCTCGGCGCTCTCCTCATCTTGTTCCGTGCAGAGTTCCATCTCTGGAGTGTTGTCTTCCTCCCGGAGGTCTGGGGGGACTACTTCTTCGGTCTTGGCGGGGGGTAAAGTCGTGTCAGTTCCCTCCTGGTCCCCACCGTGAGCTTGGTCAGTTACATTAGAACCCACTAGGGCCTCTGTGGTCGGGGTATCCTGGTTGATAGGGTCGGACATAATTTTACTTTCTACTTTTACCGCGTTTACCGTTTGTAGAAGGCTAGGTAGTATACTGGCAGCGTAATCCTCTAAGTACTGAGGTGGCTGTCGTCTACGCTGCGGGCGTTCTACTTTAGGAGGACCGTTTCGTGGAGTGTTCATCATAGGCCATTTCAATATTAATACCACTATATTAATATTACACTAATTACCCTCCGGCTCGAAGGACCAATTGTAACTGAGGGGTACAATTCCCTGACTGTATTGATAAGTATGGTATCATTAAACCACTACCGCTTTATGTACTTTAACTACTGGCCATACAGTACACGATATCTAAATATGATGAACACTTTCCCACCATGAAACCAGGTCCACACAAAGGTAATAATCAAATATTTAATATATAGCAAAAGGTACATATAATATTCACCATTACATTTATGATTTGAATGCTCTTGTAAGGCAAATGAGTACTCGTAGGCAAATCAACACTGAATGTCCAATCTTTGGTTACGCAGGAAGCAAGTATACAACCTGGCTCTTAGGGAATTATATCTATGGTCACTTAATGATTATAGCTGGATATACTGTAGGGGTCCTGCCGGTTGTAAGCCAGTAGGGGGGGTAGGAGAGCCGTCGGCCGTATCCCGTCTGGTCAACGATGTCTAGAGAGACTTCACGTACAGAAGACAGTGCAGTAGAATCTTGATCCACAGATGAATACACCTTGGCTCTCTGGAGGCTGTAGCTGTAGCTGTAGCTCCACAGTGAAGAAGAAGCGAGGCGACCTCAGTCTGGTCTGAGCGCCGTCTCACCTTGACTCCTCTCGGGGTAGATCCAACACTCACCGGTGTTGGCGATTATCCGCTCCACAATCAAAGTACCAAAGCAAATATATATTCCATGCCGCATAGGGCTCAGCAGTCGTCGGGTAGGTAATCCAATGTACAGGTCCACTCGGTCCTCGCCTAGAACTCCTCGGATGAAAGCACCACGTGTGGTCTGCCCAACCTGGTTAAGACTCTAGATAACACGAGGAAGCGATGGGGGTACTGCTCACTTTAGAACTCTAACCGCACGATGCACCATACATAATAGACTATTATTACTTAATAGAAATACGGTGCCAAACTCTGGCAATTCAGCTATTAATTCGCACGAGGTCTCACTGCTATTCTAAGGCCAAACAGGCCATACTACACCGCACGCGGTATCGTGGGGTGAGGCTTCACGTTCTGTTACTTAGTTGGGTAGAAGGGTAAAGGACTAAGAGGAATTCTACATTTCTTGCGCCATATTTATATGCACGGTGGACAAATAGTGCCACTCTGCTTTCGGTAGCCGTATTCCTGCGCGGAGCCGGGGCTAGTAAGGGCATGTCTCGTCGGTACCTTTGAACTTGAACGCCAGGGGCTGGTCCCTGGCGCCTGGTCCTTTTGTCCAATAAGAGAATGAACTATTATGGGCTGTAGTAGAATAAAGGGATATTCCGTGTATATGTACAAGGAATATACAAGGGATATCAAACGATATACAAATACTATTCAATATATATCCATAAATAAATATATATATTCGGTTTAATCTGATCCTTCACAACAGAAAGGATCATGCTGTTTCTACCCTGGAAGAATATTGCCTCTGTCAAGAGTGTGACTTAGGCAGTTTTATCTTTTGCCTCAGTCACAAGGCAATTTTACAACTTTTCAAGATGGCAGATGCTTCGAGAAGCAAGAAAAGCTACAGTCTGGATGAAGTAATTTCCATGACTCAGGGCTCGTCCCCGATTGGTAAGTGATAAGGTTTACTATAATATAGGCCAGGCTATACATGTTGTGTAGTTATTTAGTATTTTACTCTCACAAATTATAGTTGAATTACAAACACAAAATAGTGAATGAATCCAAGCAGAAACGTCTCAAAGGAATGCCATACAAGGGCAAAGGTGGCAACAAAATACCTGCGAAGGCTAAGGGTCCTCCCTGCAATTCAAAGTTCTGTCAACGAGTCAAGACTCGAGACTGCCAATCCATTACAGAAGAACAGAGGCAGTGGATATTTCAGAATGTTTAGCCGGGAAGAACGTCGGTTATACATCAAAACTTTGGTCACAAAGGTTGCCATAAAGCAAAGGAAAGTTGCTGAAGAATCCAGGCGCAATGTGTCATTGTCCTACCAACTTAAACTTCACGATGGAACGAGTCATAAAGTGTGCCAGGCACTTTTTTCTTCTACACTCCCTGAAAGAACCATTAGACACTGGCTGAATGAAGACACCATCGACCATGACAGACAAGCAGCAGCCCTGCGAACTAAATCTGGACCTAAGAGTGGCAAGCATGTAAAGCTGGAAACTGACGTCACAGATTTCCTTAAGGACTGGTTGAAGGCCCTGCCCACTGTTGATTCGCATTACTGCAGAAGCACAGCGACCTACAAAGACAAGAAGTTCCTTCACCCAGGCACAACCATCTCCCAACTACATCGGGAATATCAACAAGCAGCTGCAACTGCTGGAGTGAGGGCCGTTGGGATACGGCATTTTACAGATGTGTTCCATGAAGGAAAGTATTCTGTATTCATTCCTCGAAAAGATCAGTGTGATGTTTGTGTTTCATTCAAGCATGGTAATATCAGTAAGGCCAAATATGATGCACATGTGATGGCAAAAGATGAAGCAAGACAAGAGAAATCCCACAACAAGGATTCTGCAAACAATGAGAAGTCCGTTTGGACAATGGACTTGCAAGCCGTGCTGCTGTGTCCAAAAATCCAAGCCAGCTGCCTGTATTACAAACAAAACTGCAGGTCCATAACTTTACCATCTATGACTTGAAATCAAAGGAAGGGTACTGCTACATGTGGGACAAGACTCAGGGCGATCTCAGTAGCAAAGTATTCGCACACCTTCAATATCGCCATTTTGAAGGTTTGATCAAAGATCATCCAGAAATCAAGGAAATAGTTGTGTGGAGCGATGGTTGTGGTTATCAGAACCGCAATGCAAATGTGGCGAATGCATTTTCTGAGCTTGCCAGGAAATATGGGGTACTAATAACACAGAAGTACCTTGTTGCTGGACACACACAAATGGAGTGTGACAGCATGCATAGTACCATTGAACGTAAAATTATTACGGATATCATCACCCCGAGAGACTACGTGATCATACTCCAGACTGCAAGAATCAGACCATCACCCTACCATGTGAAGGTGGTCAAGCATGATGAAATCCTGAAATTGAATGGCTCTTACATCCTCAGCATCAGACCAGGCAAAAAAGCTGGAGATCCGACTGTACATAATTTGCGGGCTCTTCAGTTTAGCAGTGATGGCAAGGTCCATTACAAGCTATCCTTCTCGGATAACTCCTGGGAAGCACTGCCACAGAGGGTCCAGCTGCCAAACGAGCCGATGACATGGATTAGAATGTTTCCACATGCTCTGCCAATCACAGAGAGGAAGTTTCAGGACCTTCAGTCCATGAAACATGTCATGCCCACCGAGTGTCATCACTTCTTCGATAATTTGCCACATAAATAGGCATCAATCAATAGCTCTGCAAAGAAGAGCTGAAGGGAGAAGTGAGGAGAGGAACATGCCTCCCAGTGTTTGATTTTCCTGCCATTTGTTTGATTTTGAGTGATTTAACTACAATAAAAACCCAGTAAAGAAGAGCTGGGGGGAGAAGTGAGGAGAGGAACATGCCTCCTCAGTGTTTGATTCACCTGGCATGTTTGATTTAGCCAAGAGTGATGTAGGAGCCAAAGCTATATATTTAGGTTATTGTATTATATGAATGTTTATGTTTATTTTTATAACCTTACATTGAAACGGCATTAGGAATATTGATTGGATTTATGCCGCGTTCACGTTACGTGGGAAGAAGCGGAAGAACCAGCTTCCTACTGGGAAAAACCATTCACGTCAGCCTCCTAGTGGTAATTCCTACTAGGACATATGGGATTTTTTTATAGACCCCGGTATCTCCCACTTCGCGTCACGAATTGCGGAAGTATGGATGTGGGCGTTTCATCGAGTCAATGCGTGAAGGCTTCCTAGTTGTAGCAACGAGATGTCCTCTGGTTCTTCCCACGTAACGTGAACGCGGCATTAGATAGTCATTGAACCGTCTTTTTTGTCATAATAGAACATTCTAGAACATTTGTGATGTCACAGTATGATGTCATGACCGAACGTTCTAGAACATTTGTGATGTCACAGTATGATGTCATGATCGAACATTCTGGAACATTGGTGATGTCACCGTATGATGTCATAACCGAACATTCTAGAACATTTGTGTCTCTATAATGTTATTATTATATATTATATAGTCCACAATTCTCTCAGAACAGGCAGTGTGTAGCTTGAAACAGGACTGAACAGATAGACTAAACAACATAGACTGAAGCGTGCATTTCTCAACCAAGGTGCCAAGCCTACAGTTTTGCTGTCGAAAGAGCCGGCTTTACGGCTTTTCCAGTGTGGAGGAATTTTCATGTGTCGAGTCAGCTGTGATTTTGGAGACTGGGAAAATACAGTTTTCTTACCTTGTAGTAGTAACGTGGGTGTGGACAGTATTTTTCTTTATCAACGAACGTACTACTCACGAGTAAGCAACTTTAACCAGTAGAGTGGAACGTCGGCCCTCATAAATGATTTGAGTTGTAACTGTTGAGTTTGTTTTATTGAATTAAAGGGCCAACCACGGCCAAACTGCCCTCTGTCTCCTGAGTCTCTGTGTGCCCTGCTAGTGTGGCTTATCCTTCCCCATTGTCTGTCAAAGAAGTGGGAATAAAAGAAGTGACACGTTTTGCCTAAGTCACTTACTCAAGAAGTAATTTGGCCTAAGTCAGGTTTAAAATGCAAGTCACAACGGCATGTTCATAAATTGGCCTAAGTCATTTATTCCTTTTATGTTACATAATTGATAGACATCGTTATTTTTATGTTAATTGTCTTCTATTGTCATAACATTTGTGTGTGAAATTAATTAATAAATATAATATATTCTATATATGGTTCAGTTTATAATGTTTCCTGAAAAACGAGAAATTATGACTTAGGCCACTATTTTAAGAAGGCGACGATGTGAGGGTTGAACCCTCAAAAGGGGGATTTGTGGTAAATTAGCTAAATGAAACATGATTTTCCCCTATTCTGCATTCTACTGGCCGATCCTGCTGTAAGTGGTAACAGAAAGGCCCTTGGTCTGTATTTTTACAGCTCCCCAAAACATAGGTTTAGATAGTGCAAAAGGCTAAAATCATGCTAAATATTCAATAGATTTCTCTTAGAAAATAAGTAATTACTCATTACAATTGATAAGGCTAAATGGAAACAACTAAAAGTAATATTGATTAGCTTATGCACTGAAACTTGTCAGTAGATCCATAGTAGTCTCCCTGAATAGAAGAAGGTCACAAAGGCCACACACTATTTACACAAGACAGGATAAATTAGCATTAGGACAAATGGCTGTTGTATATCAAAGCGGAACTTTTGAATAGGTCTTGTCAGCAGACGGATGTTTATTGTGATTGAAAAGCCAACTGTACTATAGAAAGTGCTGAGGAGCAGCCCCCGAGTCTGGGAGGTGTAAAGATAAGCCATTTGGTACCTACTTCAAAGAAGAGGTTTCATGTGTCACCCTGGGGCACAGAGCCAGATAGAAACTCCTCACTTGTCTCACAAGGGGATAGAGAATGCAAGTAGATTAAACTCTGTCTTACACACTAAAAACATTAATAACTATACAGGAAAATAGCATCAATATTGAGACAATATGATACAAGTAATTTCAAGACTAATATTGATGTTTTTGGCCATTTGGAAACTGAACTAGACAAATAAGTATGTTTTAAATCAAAGATAAACTATAAAAGTATATTTAGACTACACCTAGAGGCATAATTAATAACTTAAGAACTAAAATGGAATAAATAAATACTCTGGTATTAATCAAAGAACCAAAATTTTGATAATTCATGTAGAAACTTACTAGGAAAATTCTGTAGACTGAAATGGTATATTTTGATAAACCAGAAAGGATTTCCTAGGTTTTAAGTTACCACCGTACAGACAAAATACATTTAAGCATCAAGAAGTAAACTTCTATTGCTACATTCTCCAACTGACAAACCCCTCCCTTGAAAATTCGAATCAGTCCCTAATTTGGCTTTGTCTCAGAAAACTGAAGACCCAAAATGGCGGCAGGCCTGGCTCAAAATGGCCGTCGTCTAGAACAGCCAATTGGGAAGAAGGTGACGCCTCCCAGCGATCGTCATCTGACGAAGCCCTCGGAGGCAAGACCGAGAGTTCTTAAACAGGAGATCCGCCCGAAGACCAGACACACAGCGACACACAGAAACGAGAAAAGACGAAGAAGACGGTCACCACGGCAACCCCGATACATCGAGCAGAGCTTCCTGGTTCCAGCAGAAAAAGATATTTTAGAAATAATTCGACGGCTTGTTGATGCTTTTGACTTTTTATATGGAATTCCAGGTCGTATCTTGTTATAGTGAACGACACTGGAACCAAACCTTAGCCTAGGGTGTAAATAAAACACCCCCGGGGTCTTAAAACGAGCGCTCCTTTGTCAGCTTCAAGCATTCTTTCAATCGGCCGCCGTCTCTTCTCTTTTTACCGGGTGACTTAGTCAGTAGCAGAAGTATAGAACAACGGCAGAGTAATACCACTAGAAATATAGAATACGTCACGGACAGCTGAACTCTTGTTACGATGCTCCTTTTCTCTCATTAACTTATAGGTTAACCCAAAGTCTTTCATTTGTTGAAGAAGACGATACTTTTTAAGAATCGTGCCTGATGACACACTCAGTGGTGGTTTTTGACGCCGTGGGCCAGGAGTTTGTTTGTTTGTCTTCAGCTCTCTTCTGAGGATGTGGTGGAATAGCAGGGCCTTTTGGATTTTCTGATTCCTTACTTTGCTTCCTGATAGCATCTTCTTTGTTTCCGTGCCTGGAGAGTCCAGTGGTGATGTACAGTATTTGTAGCCTTTTTTCAGCACATTATTGTTTTTCTCAGGTTTTTGTAATTTTTTTTTTTTTGTAATCTGTCATTTGTAATCTTCTCTTTCAAAGTTTGTATTTCTCTTGAATGCCTTTTTGGCGTTTTACTTTGTTTCTGTTCCTGTCTGAGAGACTCCCTGCACTGTCTGGCATTGTTATCTAGAATATCCTGATGCTGCACACTATCTGGGGGGGTGTCTGCCTCCAGCACTGCACCTTCACAGGACCTTTTCTGTCGGCACCTTTTCTGGACCTCTCTCCAATATTTTCTCCGATACATTTGTGCCCTGTCTCCCATCTTGTCTATTTCTATTACTCTTTTGTCTTGAACCCTCTTCTTCCATCTTTGTCTTTCCTGCTCTTGCATGGCATGTTTGCTCTCTTCGTCACTGTGTAATGTTTCTCTTCTCTTTCATTGGTACTCTCTATTTCTTCTGCTTCGCTCCTCAACTGACAATTTTTGTCTAGCCATCTTTTCCTATAATACAAAAGTCATGAAAATGTATTAGAATAAGACTATAAAATCAGGTGTCTATTTACTAAACATGATTGATTGATTGACATTAAATCTTAAAGCTGCAGTGCGTAGTTTCTACAACTAGATGTTGCAAACATCCAGTGGAGTCGCGTGGGTAAAATAATAGGGGATGCCAAAAAAAAAAGTTATTAAAAAAAATAAAATATTCGTTTTTTATTTTTTATTTTATTATTTTTACTTAAGCCAAGCAGTCACCATGTACAGTATGGCTTGGCGGCCATTGCCAGTCAAACCAAGCAGTAACCATGTACAGTATGGCTCGGCGGCCACTGCCAGTCAAACCAAGCAGTCACCATGTACAGTATGGCTCGGCGGCCATTGCCAGTCAAACCAAGCAGTAACCATGTACAGTATGGCTCGGCGGCCACTGCCAGTCAAACCAAGCAGTCACCATGTACAGTATGGCTTGGCGGCCATTGCCAGTCAAACCAAGCAGTCACCATGTACAGTATGGCTCGGCAGCGTTACTACTATGAACAAAACAAAGCCAAGAGAACAGTTTTGAACAGTTATTTTTCCAAATAGTTAGCATACTGTAGCATTTAACCCTAGGACGCACCAATATACTAGTTACTGTACTACTAGCATCATGCAACATGACACTTCACTCCTCCTTCACAGGGATGTGACTAATAAACATGACACTGGTTTGGCGCGACCCCGAGTCAGTCGCCATGGGTTTTGCTCAGCAACGAATGTGCACATTTATAGTTATTATGTTTGTTTTTATTACTTTTTTTATCGAAGCATCACTGGCGGGGACGTCATACGACCGTCAGTCACTTATTGACCTAAACTCCGGACTCAAAGGGGAGTTTAGAGACACTTTATCATGCCAAGAATGGCCATCGGAGATCAGGCGGGACAAAGACAACGAGCCGGGAGACAAAGAAGGACGCAAGACAAAGAGAAGACACAGGGGGAAGAGGAGCGGGATCAGATTAAGATTAAGGAAATCTGCTTACCGTCCGGCTATTCCATCCATCTTCCTAGCGAATGCCCGTTCGCTAGAGAGTAAGATGGATGATTTACGTGCACGGTCCGATTCCAGCGAGAGATGAGGGAATGCAATATCCTGTGTTTCACCGAGACCTGGCTGAAACCAGTGACTCCCGATCACAGCATCTCTCCCTCCGACTCCTTCACCATCTTCAGAGCGGATCGTACAGAAGCCTCCGGGAAGAGCATTGGCGGGGGGCTATGCCTTATGACCAACAACGGCTGGACTAGCCCCGGGGAAGTGAAGATACTCTCCCGTTCATGCTCTACCGACATGGAACACATCACGATCCAATGTCGCCCCTTCCATCTTCCGCGCGAATTCACTGCAGTGATAATGACGGCAGTGTACATCCATCCCCAGGCGAATGTCGGCAGGGCGCTAGGGGAACTACACGACCATCTGAACGCGCACCAGATCAAGCATCCGGACGCAGCCATGATCATAGCCGGGGATTTCAATCAGGCAAATCTGAAGAAAGTCATGCCGTCTTTCTTCCAGCACATCGTCTGCTCCACAAGGGGAGGAAATACACTCGACCACTGCTACACCCCGTTTAGAGCCGGATACAAGGCTGTACCGGCTCCACCACTAGCGGGAGCAACAAACACATCGGATCATGCCGCCATCTTTTTGGTCCCAGCGTATAAACAGAGATCACGTGACGCCATCGTGTCACGTGAGGTAAAAAAATGGGACGACCAATCAGAGGCCACGTTTCAAGACGCACTGGATGACGCCGACTGGGGAATGTTCAGGAGGAGTAATAGTGACGTCAGCGATTTCACAGACACTGTAGTGTCATTCATAACAACACTGGCTGATACTATCGTCCCCACAAAGAAGGCGAGGGTGTTCCCAAACCAGAAACCATGGGTGGACAGTACCATCAGAGCAGCCCTGAACTCTCGCACCACTGCTTATAACCGGGGCAGAGAGTCAGGAAACATGGAAGAGTACAAGACAACAGTCTACACTCTGCGCAAGGCTGTCAAACTTGCTAAGAGGACGTATGCCGACAAGATGGAGGCACAAATGGCACAGAATGACACAAGAGGATTATGGCAAGGACTGAGGGCTATAACTGACTACAAAGTCAGCACCCCCTCAATGGGGAGCGACGACGCCTCCCTTGCGGACAAGCTCAACACCTTTTACGCTCGGTTTGGTGCAAACAGTGGCACTGCTAGCCCAACGGCTAGTGACGTCACTGGTGCGCCGGCTGTTGTGGAGGGGGGGGGGCATCCGCGGGGGGGCGGGGACGCTCTCTCATTGACGGTACACAGTGTGAGAAGAGCATTTATGCAGGTGAACACCAGGAAGGCTGCTGGCCCAGATGGAATAACAGGACGCATACTTAAGTCCTGTGCCAACCAGCTAGCCCCTGTGTTCACCGCCATATTCAATCAATCCCTGGCGGAGTCGGTGGTCCCTGCCTGCTTCAAGATGTCTACCATCATCCCTGTCAGGCCACGTGAGCGGATCGGCGCGGCCGAGAAATCCGCTATTCGCTCTTTAAAGCTTGGTCCGCTCCGCTAATCGCTCATGTTGACCCCGCTCCCAAGTCGCTCTCCGCTCGCTCCCCACTCACCTTGAATCGAGCGCTCCCCGCTCCCCGCGCCAGATCGCTCAGCAGTTTTTCTTTTTCTTTTTTGGAGCATGGTGTAAATGAGCTCAAACTACAACAGTCTACACCCCCTGGGCCCCTTAACAATTGTTTGTATTGAGCCGCATTGTAATTGTAGCCATTCTGCAATGTTAAATAACGTTGTTTATCCATTCACTAGTTCTATTAAGCGATGATAGGCTAGCCGAGCCACAATGCTATGGTCGCTGCCATTAACGTTAGCATGTAAGCTAACGTCAACAACAATGGCGTCGATACTTTTTTTAACAGGAGTGAGTGTGGGCGTCATAGATATCTATGGTGGGCGTCTCTACAGTGACGAAGCCTGAACCCTTCTCATTGGTTGAAAATGGCCTTCATGTTTGTACATCGCCATCTGTTGCTTTGGCATTGTACTGCATGTATATATTACATCAACAGTGTTAAACCACTGTGAGCGGCCTGGAGTGGATTGGAGCGGAGGAGAACTCTCGCTCCGGACCTCGTGCCGACTCATTTTAAAACCCACTCCTCGCTCACGTCAAAACAGCCCGCTCCGCGCCCCGCGCCGCTCACGCTCCGATCCGCTCACATGGCCTGATCCCTGTACAGAAGAAACCCTCCCCAACATGTCCAAATGACTACAGACCGGTGGCACTCACCTCTGTGGTCATGAAATGTTTTGAGAGGCTGGTCAAGGACCACATTTGTGCCTCCCTCCCCAGTGATATGGACCCTATGCAATTTGCATACAGGACAAACAGGTCCACTGACGACGCGGTCTCCCAGGTACTGCACAGCACCCTCTCCCACTTTGACCGTCAGAAGGGGGGCTATGTAAGACTGTTGTTCATTGACTACAGCTCAGCGTTCAACACCATAGTCCCCACCAGACTGGTGGACAAGCTGATCGAGCTGGGTCTGAGCTCCGCCCTGAGCGCCTGGGTACTGGACTTTCTGAGTGAAAGACCCCAGGCGGTCAGGGTGGGGGGTCAGACCTCCAACACCATCACCCTGATCATCGGGTCCCCCCAGGGCTGTGTTCTAAGCCCCCTGCTGTACTCACTCTACACACACGACTGTGTGGCCAAGTTCAGCTCCAACTCCATAGTGAAGTTCGCCGACGACACAGTGGTGGTGGGGCTGATCTCGGACAGCGACGAGAAGGCCTACCGGGAGGAGGTTGAGGTACTGGAACGCTGGTGCCAGGACAACAGCCTGCTCCTGAACATTGGTAAAACCAAGGAGCTGATCGTGGATTATAGGAGAGGACAGCAGGAGACACACACACCACTGATGATTAACAGGGCTACCGTGGACAGGGTGAGCAGCTTTAAGTACCTGGGGGTCCACATCTCAGAGGATCTGACATGGTCAACACACATAGACACAGTAGTAAAGAAGGCAAAACAGCGCCTCTACCACCTAGGACAGTTAAGGAAGTTCAGAGTATCGGGGAAGATACTCCAGTCCTTCTACTCAGGAGCTGTAGAGAGCATCTTGACCGGAAACATCACTGCCTGGTATGGAAACAGCACGGCACAAGAAGGCCCTACAGAGAGTGGTGCGCTCAGCCGAGCGTACCACGGGTATTGCACTACCTCCCCTGCAGGTTCTATACAACAAGAGGTGCAAATCCAGAGCCTGCAGGATAATGAAAGACCCTCACCACCCCAATAACAGCCTGTTCCAGCTGCTGAGGTCAGGCAGACGCCTGCGAACCCCAGCTACTAGGACAGAGCGGCTTAGGCTCAGCTTCTTCCCCCAGGCCATCAGAGTCCTGAACAATGAACATTGAGTACCACTGTAACACTTTAGCATGAGCGGGCACACACTCAGGCCGCACGCACCCTCACTTATTGCCAAAAGGAAAGGCCACTTAAATTAGTATTAGCAACAGTAACAGTGTATTGCACTACTATTACTACTACTGTTAACTGTCAACTGTTACCCGTCATTGCACAAATTTATTGTTACCTACTACCTGTTATTGCACAATTTTATTGCACAATTTTTTTTGTATTGGATTCTATTATATGTTATATGTTGTACCAATTGCACATCGTTGCGGGCAAGACCACCCGCATTTCATTGTATATCCGTATGCCGTGACAAATAAAACTCTTGACTTGACTCTTGACTTCACTCCTCTACTGTAAGGACAACTCAGTCATGGCTTTGTCAGTATTCCAATGTACAGTGTACAATGTGTGTGTCCCCCATACCCAACCCCCCCCCCCCCCCCCACCTCCAATGTACAGCAAGCCCCCTCCCACCCAACCCCACCCCACCCACCCAACCTCCTCCAATGTACAGTTTCTATGTCAAATGTATATACACTCTTTTTCTGGACACTTTTGTATCACAAACAGTACTGTATTTGCAAAATCTGATATGTCATAAATGTATAGATGTAGCAGTACTGTCTATCTGTATGTCATGTATGTCATATATGTTATGATGAATTGAAAATGGGGGACCCTGATGTAAACAAGACGAAAGTCTTTCTCTGGTCTGCATCCTCTTAACAATTGAATGTATTGAGCTGTACTGTACCCATTCTGCAATCTGCTAAAGGGGAACTATTTTACTATTTCTTTCACTATTTGGGCACTTTTACACAATTCCTGTGAGTTTATGGAACACCTCTGTAATTTTAAAAATGTTTTAATTAATTGTTTTGTATTTCTAATCAAGTCCTCAAAAACAGCATTTTTCTACCTCAAGATCTTAAGCCGTTTTGAGGCTGGGCTCCAACCACGGTGGGAACTGTGTGGAGTGTGTGGCGGCATCTGCCACATTATCATGCAGCTGTGTCTCTCTGACATCACAAATCAGCACATTTTCAAATGACTCAGTTCAGTGAGGGTGAATATTGTGAGAGGAGAATTGGAAGAATGCGCCAATATGAGAATTAGAGACATAGATCATATTAATATAAGTCCACATAGCTAGGAAACAATGCTAAACACTGAAAAAGGCCATTTATAAGATAGTTCCCCTTTAATAAACTTTTCAATCAATCAATCAATCAATCAATCAATCAATCAATCAATCACTCAGTTAGCATCCAAGCTAGCCATAACGTTACATTAGTAGCTCTAGCTTAGCATGCAAGCTACAGTAGAAACTGCATCTTACCTGGTCAATAAACTTGCTCTTCCTGGACAGATAGATAATATCCACAGTCACAGTGGTGTGCTGTGCTGCTTGTCCTCAATAAATGTCCCGCCGGCTAAAACTAAGTGGCTAATAAAGTGCTAAATGTTTGATAATAGAATACAGGATTAGTCTGAATGTGCCTGCTGTTAATAAAATTTTCAAACAATCAATCAATCAATCAATCCCGCGAGGGGATGACGTCACCTATGGTTCAGCCGTTGTCACGTGATTCACGTTAGATGCCAGTATGTAGACTCAAAACTAATTATTCCTTCTCAAAGCCCCGTTTTAAGGTGTGGGCAGTGCTTTAGTCAGCTCGATTGCTCGAATCGGATTGGCCAGTATTGGTTTAACATGGAACGCTGGAGAAGGACATCCCGCCTCCCTCCTCTCCACTCTCCTCTGCTCTGCTGCAGTAGGCACAGTGTGTTAGAGAGAGTGAGAAGGAGAAGAGGGATACATTTAAAAAAAATAAAAAATTATAACTCAGATGATATTTTTTTTATTATTATTGTAAACTATATAAAAAAATAATATATATTTTTTTTTCATATTTCATATTTGATATTAATTCATATTTTCATTTAGAGAGGCCTGGCTTCCGTTGGCTTCCATGAGGATTCGCCACTGCAAACATCTTCACACTGGCTTGTGCAGACAACATCCATGTTCAGTGGAAGCAGTGGGAGCAAATTCAAGAAGACAGTCATTCCAATATTCCTAGGGTATATTAGAACTGATACGATTGTGACAACTGGCTAGCAACAAATTATCCTGTTGATCACTCCATACCATAATGTATTACACTATGGATGGAAAGTCAGAGAAAGGATGATGCAGCAATCTAGACACGCATGGACCAGTCCTATATTAAGAATTATTATAAAGATATTAAGATGAAATATCCACAGTTTACCACCGTGCACCTTTGCTCTGATGATCTAAGTAAACAGTATAAGAACAAGAATAACTGTTTTCTTCTGTCTTGTATCCCTTCTGGGATATGAAAGGGCAACATGGAACTCCTTCCCCGCTCTATAAGAGGCAAGAGTGTAGATGTTTGGTAGTGAAAACTACACACTGCACCATATTTTACATCAATCAATCAATCAACGTAGACAAGTGATATATTTATATTTATTTATTAACAGATGTGCTGGGAAAGTAAGACAATTATTCAATAAGCAGACCACAGCCTGCCCATGCTCTAAAATTCAGAAGTGTATTGTAATGCATGCTATTATATGCACACTTCTGTACAGATAAAACTCTGAAATAACATTTAAATCCTTTACCGTGTTCAAAAATAGTATAATAATAGCATATTATGAGGTTATTGATGGATTTTTCAACTCTGTTAGCTTACACGTCAACTCCGTCAGACACAAAATCTGATGGAGTTGACGTCTGACGGAGTTGACAAAAGGGCACACATTTTCCCTCCAAGCCTGTATTGTGCACTGCAGCTAGCTAGTTTTTTTGGCAGTTGCTAGCTGTCTTAATAATCTCACTGAAACACTTGAATTCAATAATCTATTGTTTTTCAAAAGTATAATAACGGAGAGACAGTGTTGCATTCACCACATTCAGGGGAAGGAAAAGGGGTCCTCAGGGATAGAGCTGACCATGCTATTGCCTAATTTAATTAGGTTTATGAAAAGGTCTGACAGAGTTGACATAAAATGAGGACACAACTTTGATAGGTAGATTTCTATGGAAAATATTATTTGAGTTTCATGGCATGCATTGTTTTATACATGTATAACCCTTATCTTTGATTTGAAATATTTGATATGTATGTTTTCAGTGAAGAGGTCTTTCAAGCTTTTTTGGGATGGTCAATAATGTGACCCCTTGCTGAGGACAAGATAATTAACATGGGAGCTTCTAACCACAGAGTATACATTTAAACAAATATCCCCCAAAAAACAAATATATGTGCTAAAATACACAATACCTTTAGATGTACCTTTGTGAGTATGTCAATCATTATGAATTTATTTATTTTTTATATAAATTAGACTTTTCTATGTAGGACATGTTTCGTCCCAACTCTCAAGAATCAGTGATAAAGAATAATATTTTTTATTAGCTAGTTTTTGTTTATCCAGTTGCTTTAGCAACATGGACACTGAGACAGCAGCACTGGTAGCAGCAGGCATTTTCCTTCCCTCACTATGAATTGAAAATGGGGGACCCTGATGTAAACAAGACAAACGTCTTTCTCTGGTCTGCATCCCCTTAACAATTGTGTGTATTGAGCCGTACTGTATTGTACCCATTCTGCAATCTGTTAAATAAAGTTTTCATTCATTCATTCATTCATTCAATAAATGTCTATATGAATTGAAAATGGGGGACCCTGATGGAAACAAGACAAAAGTCTTTCTCAGGTCTGCATCCCCTTAACAATTGTGTGTATTGAGCCGTACTGTATTGTACCCATTCTGCAATCTGTTAAATAAAGTTTTCATTCATTCATTCATTCATTCATTCATTCATTCATTCATTCATTCATTCATTCATTCATCATTCACACGCATGCTTGCGTGCTGTTATGATTGTGGGCTCTTTTGAGCAGGTGTAATTACATGTGCCCACCACCCGATGGGAGCGTTTCTCATTTATAACAAACAAAGATGACAGTAGATGTCCACTGAAGATAACAACACGTGACTCTAGTGTTCTGAGATGTAATCGCTCAAATCCCAGACTAACTCTGGAGAAGCTGATCACACACATCAACAGAAAATAGGATTTATTGATCATCTCATGGCTGTCTGTGTCTGTTAATTATATTGAAACCATGTTCGATTAAGGGCTTTGTAGACCAATAGGCAGACCAGGCTGCAGAAACAAATTAGTGGGGGGGCATAACATGTTCTCGGGGGGGCACAATGGTTTTTCAACACAGGTTCCCTTTTATACGGTTCAGCTGGGACAGCGGCGCTGTGGCTTGCTTGGCGCTGCCCACGGTGCTGAACTAAACAGCAGAGAGACAATTGAAAAATCTAATTTCTCTCTATCTTAAGAACTTTCACTTATACAAAAACAGACTGAACGGATATATATAACAGACCTGCTGGGGCAGCGGACTGAGAGCAGGGGACACAAACAGGCTGGATAAGATGGTCAATAAGGCCAGTAGTGTGGTTGGGGTGGAGCTGGACTCTAGCGAGGGTGGCGGAGAGGAGGAACCTTGCTAAGCTCCAGGCCATCAGGAAAAACTCCTCCCACCCACTATACACAGACTTGGCTGACAGGAGGAGCATGTTATAGGCTCACACTACCTAAATGCAGCACTGAACGGCACAGGAAGTCCTTCATTCCGACAGCCATCAGACTTTACAATGCATCACTGTGCCTCACTGCATCACTGAGCACAGAGTGGCAGTTACCATCTTCCTGGACTCTTACTTTTTAAACAGCACTGTGCAATATTACACCTACTGTAGACTTCAGTATATTTTTACTGTATTTATTTACTGTATCTTTTATTCTATTTTTGTTCTATTTCATTTTATTAGGCCATTTGTTTTGTTATTCTTATTTGTGACTTGTTCTGTCTAAATGTTTAATGTTGAGTGATTTGCAGTGTCATATTTCCCTCAGGATAATACATTTCTATTCTATTCTATATCTTTGAAAAGTCTCCATTTATTCAACACTTCTGAATTCACTGACAAACTGAACTGAACTGACAAAAATAAGGTGCATAAAAAAGCAAAAAAAAAATCCTCCACAGGCTACTCACCATCATAAGTAAAGAGGCAAGCGGTGTTTGGGGACAGAGTGAAATCTTCTTAAAACACTGCCCCTCCACTCATTCCTGAACTTTTTTGTTAAGTCCTTCTCAAATGCCAACTGAATTAAATTGGCCTTAGTTGCGTCGATGAAGCATACTAAGGCAATGTTCTGTAAAGACGTTCTTGAGGATAGAAAACGAATTCTCACAGAGTGCCGTGCTAGCTTCAGTAGTGTTGTTGTTGACATCAGTGCCCACTAGGGCTGTCCCCGACTAAGGATTTGGATAGTTGACTTTGATTGAAAAAAAAACAAAAAAAAAAAACATTTCTTTTACCAGGGTGGGCACAGCTGACTCAGTGGGCGGGCCCGGCCCCCTAATGCCTGCCCATGGCGCCGGGACTGCCAATAGGAGGACCTTGAAGTCTATTCTATAGCGCACCGGGAGCCAGTGGAGGGAGGCAAGAACAGGGGTGATGTACAGGGCAGGTAGTTGTAGCTCTGAGTGAGCTGTGTATCTTTGCCCTGTATGGGATGTTTGGGGAGTGGTTACCATGGTTACCTGCTGCCTTGCTGGGGGAAGGATTCTAAACATTCTCTGAGAAGTTGACACCTAGTTTACTAGTAGAGGACTTTACATAGAGACTGCTAGTTTACTAGTAGAGGACTTTACATAGAGACTGCTAGTTTACTATTTACATAGAGACTGCTAGTTTACTAGTAGAGGACTTTACATAGAGACTGCTAGTTTACTAGTAGAGGACTTTACATAGAGACTGCTAGTTTACTAGTAGAGGACTTTACATAGAGACTGCTAGTTTAATAGTAGAGGACTTTACTTAGAGACTGCTAGTTTACTAGTAGAGGACTTTACATAGACACTGCTAGTTTACTAGTAGATTACTTTACATAGAGACTGCTAGTTTACTAGTCGAGGACTTTACATAGAGACTGCTAGTTTACTAGTAGAGGACTTTACACAGAGACTGCTAGTTTACTAGTAGAGGACTTTACATAGAGACTGCTAGTTTACTAGTCGAGGACTTTACATAGAGACTGCTAGTTTACTAGTAGAGGACTTTACACAGAGACTGCTAGTTTACTAGTAGAGGACTTTACATAGAGACTGCTAGTTTACTAGTAGATTACTTTACATAGAGACTGCTAGTTTACTAGTCGAGGACTTTACATAGAGACTGCTAGTTTACTAGTAGAGGACATTACACAGAGACTGCTAGTTGACTAGTAGAGTACTTTACATAGAGACTGCTAGTTTACTAGTAGAGAACTTTACATAGAGACTGCTAGTTTACTAGTCGAGGACTTTACATAGAGACTGCTAGTTTACTAGTAGAGGACTTTACACAGAGACTGCTAGTTTACTAGTAGAGGACTTTACACAGACTGCTAGTTTACTAGTAGAGGACTTTACATAGAGACTGCTAGTTTACTAGTAGATGACTTTACATAGAGACTGCTAGTTTACTAGTAGAGGACTTTACATAGAGACTGCTAGTTTACTAGTAGATGACTTTACATAGAGACTGCTAGTTTACTAGTAGAGGACTTTACATAGAGACTGCTAGTTTACTAGTAGAGGACTTTACATAGAGACTGCTAGTTTACTAGTAGAGGACTTTACATAGAGACTGCTAATTTAATAGTAGAGGACTTTACATAGAGACTGCTAGTTTAATAGTAGAGGACTTTACATAGAGACTGCTAGTTTACTAGTAGAGGACTTTACATAGAGACTGCTAGTTTACTAGTAGAGGACTTTACATAGAGACTGCTAGTTTACTAGTAGAGGACTTTACACAGAGACTGCTAGTTTACTAGTAGAGGACTTTACATAGAGACTGCTAGTTTACTAGTAGAGGACTTTACATAGAGACTTCTAGTTTACTAGTAAAGGACTTTACATAGAGACTGCTAGTTTACTAATAGAGGACTTTACACAGAGACTGCTAGTTTACTAGTAGAGGACTTTACACAGAGAATGGTAGTTTACTAGTAGATGACTTTACATAGAGACTGCTAGTTTACTAGTAGAGAACTTTACATAGAGACTGCTAGTTTACTAGTAGAGAACTTTACATAGAGACTGCTAGTTTACTAGTAGAGGACTTTACACAGAGACTGCTAGTTTACTAGTAGATGACTTTACATATAGACTGCTAGTTTACTAGTAGAGGACTTTACATAGAGACTGCTAGTTTACTAGTAGAGGATTTTACATAGAGACTGCTAGTTTACTAGTAGAGGGCTTTACATAGAGACTGCTAGTTTAATAGTGGAGGACTTTACATAGAGACTGCTAGTTTAATAGTAGAGGACTTTACATAGAGACTGCTAGTTTACTAGTAGAGGACTTTATATAGAGACTGCTAGTTTACTAGTAGAGGACTTTACATAGAGACTGCTAGTTTACTAGTAGAGGACTTTACATAGAGACTGCTAGTTTACTAGTAGAGGACTTTATAGACTGCTAGTTTACTAGTAGAGGACTTTACATAGAGACTGCTAGTTTACTAGTAGAGGACTTTACATAGAGACTGCTAGTTTAATTGATGATTGATTGATTGATTGATTGATTGAAACCTTTATTAACAGATTACCGAATGGGTACAATACAGTACAGCTCAATACACACAATTGTTAAGGGGATGCAGACCAGAGAAAGACTTTCATCTTGTTTACATCAGGGTCCCCCATTTTCAATTCATCAGGACATATATGACATACACAACATACAGATAGACAGTACTGTTACATCTATACATTTATGACATACGAGATTTGCAAATACAGTACGATCGGAGCTCGAGTCTGCCAGATGAGGAGCAATCAGCGCGGCTGCAAGAGATCACCTCATCAAGCGTTCCCTACTTCAACTGGCAGATCCCGTCATCCGACGTCGCAGTGTTAAACTGCCTACCTAGGTACGACGATGCTAACTGAAGACCAGCTGTAGCTGCCCCTGTTTATTCACACGACGCTACCTGAAGACCAGCTGTAGCTGCCCCTGTTTATTCATACGACGCTACCTGAAGACCAGCTGTAGCTCCCCCTGTTTATTCACACGACGCTACCTGAAGACCAGTTGTATCTCCCCCTGTTTATTCACACGACGCTACCTGAAGACCAGCTGTAGCTACCCCTGTTTATTCACACGACGCTACCTGAAGACCAGCTGTAGCTCCCCCTGTTTATTCACACGACGCTACCTGAAGACCAGCTGTATCTACCCCTGTTTATTCACACGACGCTACCCGAAGACCAGCTGTAGCTACCCCTGTTTATTCCTTCCCTAACCTTTTGTTTCTTGTGCTCCAGGACTTCGCTCCAGCGTCCTTCCACCCTGACGTCTCGAGCTCCAGCGCTCTTCCGCCCTGACGTCTCGAGCTCCAGCGTCCTTCCACCCTGACGTCTCGAGCCCCAGCGTCCTTCCACCCTGACGTCTCGAGCCCCAGCGCCCTTCCACCCTGACGTCTCGAGCCCCAGCGTCCTTCCACCCTGACGTCTCGAGCTCCAGCACCCTTCCACCCTGACGTCTCGAGCCCCAGCGTCTTTCCACCCTGACCTCTCGAGCTCCAGCGTCCTTCCACCCTGACGTCTCGAGCCAAGCAAAGAGGACTCCTGCTCACTCTCTCAAGCGCAAGACCAGTGCCCTCTCTCTCTCGCTGCCGACAGCTGCACTGAAGTGCACCTGCTCTCATTCTTCTCCCCCCCAAGAACATTCTAACCTCTGTGTTGTTCACATTCCTGTTTCATTCCTGTTATACTCTGCTTGGTTGGGAAGAATAATTAAAGAACCCTAAAACCTCTCCATTCTCTCCTCCTGTGTTTTGCTATTGGGCTCCGCAAGAACCCCATCCTCACAGAACACTGCGACCATGATGTCGGACCCAGCAGCACAGGAAGCCGGTGAATGGAGCACCAACATCCAGGCCGTCAACGGACACGCCAGTCTGGTAAACCAACACTCACTAATACTGGATGAAACTATTGCCCAACTCAGCGCTCTCATTCTCGGCGCCGCGGAGCGAGACAAACGATTTGAGCGTTTTCGAAGCTTATTTAACAGCCCAGCCAGTTCCGCCTGCTGTCTCTCCACTCGTAGTATCCCAGTCCCGGGAACCTCACGTACCCTCACCAGAGCGCTACGACGGAAACGTTGCCAAATGTCGTGCCTTCCTCTTCCAATGCTCTTTAGTATTTGGGCAACAGCCTCTAACATTCCAGAGCGACAAATCCAAAATATCCTACCTGTCTGGTTTGCTGACGGGGCCCGCGTTAGAATGGGCGACAGCCCTCCACTTCAGTAATTCCCCCCTCTGCAATTCGTACTCCGGGTACATCGCCCACATGCAAACGGTCTTCGACCATCCTCCCGGTGGTTCGGATAGAACGGCCGCCTTGTTTACCATCCACCAAGGACACCGTAGTGTGAGCGAGTACGCTATCGAATTCCGTATTCTGGCAGCGGGTCCCCAGTGGAATGATGAACCATTACGCGGAGCCTTTCGCCAGGGCCTCAGCGAAGTTCTAAAGGACGAATTGGTGTCGAAAGAGAAGCCTACTTCCCTTGACAACTTGATTAACTTAGCCAGAGAGCTGAGCACGCGTCTCCGGGAACGCCGCCGTGAAAAGGCCAGCACCATCAACAGTGTCCCGCTGCAGAGCCGTAGGGCCGCAGAGCAGTAGCGCCCCGTTAATGGTGTCCCGCTGCAGAACCGCAGAACCGACGATTCGGAGCCCATGGACCTCGACCGCTCTCGCCTTCCTCTCCGCGAACGCCATCACAGACTCAGGTCAGGGGCATGTCTGTACTGCGGGCAACTAGGACACTCCATCGCCTCATGTTCGGTTCGCCCAAACGATGGGGCTCGACAGTGACGCTGGGCACATGCACGAGCCTTAAATTTGTTCCCAGTTCCGGTCCGAATATGCAATTCAGTGCCACGCTTTACCACAACGATCAATCCCTCCCTCTGTCCGCGCTGGTCGACTCGGGCGCAGACGAAAACATCATCGACGCTGGGGTAGTGTCCCACTACCACATTGCCACAGACGCCTTACCCATCCCCCGAGATGCCCAAGGCCTAAACGGGAAGTTGCTCTCGCAAATAACTCGCCACACCACGCCTCTCCGCCTTCAACTCTCCGGGAATCATAGCGAGGAGATCCGTTTTCACGTCACTGATTCCCCCCATAACCCAATTGTTCTAGGCATGCCTTGGCTAAAGCTACACAACCCTGTAATAAATTGGCCAATGGGCTCAGTCACAAGCTGGAGTGCTCACTGTCACGCCTCTTGTCTCCGGTCGGCGCGGTCACCACTGGGAGCCACTGGTTCTCCCGTTCCCAACGAACCTGTTGACCTTTCGACTGTTCCTCCAATTTACCATGACCTAGAGGCTGTGTTCAGTAAACAACAAGCTCTCTCCCTACCTCCTCTTCGCCAGTACGACTGTGCTATAGACCTGCTCCCGGGAGCCCCGCTCCCCGCTAGCCGCCTCTCACGCCCAGAGAGAGAGTCTATGGAGAAGTACGTCCATGAGTCCCTGGCCTCGGGCATTATTACCCCCTCCTCCTTTCCTGTCGGCGCGGGCTTCTTTTTTGTGTCCAAAAAGGACCACTCCCTTCGCCCCTGTATCAATAACATCACAGGGTCTCAATAACATCACGGTTAAGAACAAGTACCCCCTGCCTTTGATTAACTCTGCTTTCGAACCCCTGCAAGGCGCCACCATTTTCTCGAAGTTGGACCTCAGAAATGCCTATCATCTGGTCCGCATCCGGGAGGGAGACGAATGGAAGACGGCCTTCAAGACCCCGCTCGGCCACTTCGAGTACAAGGTGATGCCTTTTGGGTTGACCAACGCCCCTGCTGTCTTCCAGGCCCTTGTCAATGACGTTCTCCGTGATGTCCTGAACCGCTCTGTCTTTGTCTATCTGGACGACATCCTGATTTTCAGCGCCTACTAGAGAACAAGCTCTTGGTCAAGGTGGAGAAATGTGTATTCCATGTCTCCTCCATCGGGTTCCTCGGCTACATCATCGAGGGCGGCAAGATCCGGGCGGACCCCGAGAAGATCAAGGCGGTGACCGACTGGCCCCGTCCCACCAACGTCAAGCAGCTCCAACGCTTCCTGGGGTTTGCTAACTTCTACCGGTGTTTCGTCAGGGACTACAGCCGGGTCACTGCACCCCTTACTCAACTCACCTCGCCTTCCGTGCCCTTCGTCTGGTCGGACAGAGTGGACTCCGCCTTCGCCGAGCTGCGCCAGCGCTTCACCTCCGCGCCCATCCTCGTTCAGCCGGACACGTCCCGCCAGTTCGTGGTGGAGGTGGACGCGTCAAGTACCGGAGTGGGGGCGGTCCTTTCCCAACTCTCCGCTCTCGACCAGAGACTGCACCCCTGTGCCTTCTTCTCTCGCCTCCTGACCCTGGCAGAGGTCAATTACGATATCGGGAACCTGGAGCTCCTGGCAGTCAAACTGGCACTGGAGGAGTGATCGGAGACCCCCTTCCTGGTCTGGACTGACCACAAGGACCTCGCCTACGTCCAGATGGCCAAGCGCCTGAACTCCCGCCAGGCACGCTGGGCACTGTTCTTCACCAGGTTCAATTTCACCCTGACCTACAGGCCTGGCTCCAAGAACACCAAGCCAGACGCCCTCTCCAGGCAGTTCGTCCCCGAGGAGGGTTCCGCACACCCGGACACCATCCTTCCTTCCTCCTGCCTGGTGGCCGCCGCCACCTGGGAGATCCAGTCTGTCGTCCGGGAGGCCCAGCGCGTCCAGCCTGATCCAGGTAACGGTCCACCTAACCAGCTTTTTGTCCCCGACCTTGTCCGCTCCCAGGTGCTCCAGTGGGTCCACGCCTCCCGGTTCGCCTGTCATCCTGGGATCAACCGTACCCTGTCCCTGTTGAAGCGACACTTCTGGTGGGTCACCATGAGGGAGGACACCCGCGACTTCATCCTTGCGTGCACCGTCTGTGCCCGTGGAAAGGCTTCCCACCAACCACCAGCCGGGCTCCTCAGGCCGCTCCCTGTTCCAGGTCGGCCTTGGTCGCACGTCGCCCTGGACTTCGTCACCGGACTGCCTCCCTCACACGGTAACATAGTCATTCTCACCATCGTGGACCGGTTCTCGAAGGCCGTGCATTTTGTTGCTCTCCCCAAACTCCCCTGTGCTTCAGAAACCGCGGACATGATGGTGCTCCACGTCTTCCGTCTCCACGGGATCCGCAGTTTATCTCCCAGGTATGGAAGGCCTTCTGACGGTCCCTGGGAGCCACAGTCAGCCTCTCCTCCGGGTTCCACCCACAGACCAACAGTCAGTCGGAGCGGGCCAACCAGGACCTGGGATCCGCCCTCCGCTGCGTGATCACCCGGGACCCCTCCGGCTGGAGTACGTTCCTGCCGTGGATCGAGTATGCCCACAACTCGCTGTCCTCCGCGGCCACAGGTCAGTCTCCCTTTGAGTCCTCCCTGGGCTACCAACCCCCACTGTTCCCTGCACAGGAAGAGGAGATCGCCATGCCTTCGGTGCAGGACCACCTTAGCCGCTGCAGGACCACCTTCGCCGCTGCAGGACCACCTTCGCCGCTGCAGGAGGATATGGGAGGACACGAGGGCCGCGCTGCTCCGCACCGCTGAGCAGAATCGTCGCTTCGCCGACCGCCACGGGACTCCGGCTCCCGACTACCAACCAGGTCAGATGGTTTGGCTCTCGTCCCGAGACCTTCCACTCAAGTCCTTGTCCCGCAAACTCACCCCCCGTTTTGTTGGTCCGTATAAAATCCTGTCCATTATTAACCCCTCGGTCGTTAAGCTCCAGCTCCCCGCCATCATGCGCATTCACCCCTCCTTCTATGTGTCGCAGCTGAAGCCGGTTCTCTCCAGTCCCCTGTCTCCTCCTGCTCCAGAGCCTCCTCCTCCGCTGATCATCGATGACCACCCGGCCTACATCGTCCGCCAGCTGCTGGACGTGCGTCCTCGTGGTTGTGGGTACCAATAACTCGTGGACTGGGAGGGCTACGGCCCAGAGGAGCGCAGCTGGGTCTCCCGAGGGATGATCCTGGACCCTGAGGTACGACGACGCTACCTGAAGACCAGCTGTAGCTGCCCCTGTTTATTCATCTACCTGAAGACCAGCTGTATCTACCCGTTTATTCCTTCCCTAACCTTCTGTTTCTTGTGCTACAGGACCTCGCTCCAGGGCTCTTCCACCCTGACGTCTCGAGCCCCAGCGTCCTTCCACCCTGACGTCCCGAGCCAAGCAAAGAGGCTCTCAAGCGCAAGACC
Source organism: Notolepis coatsorum (assembly GCF_963971535.1). Taxonomy (NCBI): domain Eukaryota; kingdom Metazoa; phylum Chordata; class Actinopteri; order Aulopiformes; family Paralepididae; genus Notolepis; species Notolepis coatsorum. The sequence goes on from NC_140170.1 coordinate 29,582,358, forward strand.
TGTGCTCTCTCTCTCTCGCTGCCGACAGCTGCACTGAAGTGCACCTGTTGTGAAGGATCAGATTAAACCGAATATATATATTTATTTATGGGTATATATTTAATAGTATTTGTATATCGTTTGATATCCCTTGTATATTCCTTGTACATATACACTGAATATCCCTTTGGTCTACTAACAGCCCATAATAGTTTCATTCTCTCATTGGACAAGAACTTGGCGCCAGCAGCCAAGCCCCTTGGTTCAAGTTCAATCGTGCCGACGAACATGTCGTTACTAGCCCGGTTCCGCGTAGGAATACGTCTGGCAAAATACGAATGGTACTATTTGTTCACAGCGCATATATATATGGCGCAAGTAAAGTAGAACTTTCTTTTAGTCCCTTAGCCCTTAGTTCTTTACCCTCCAACCTAGTGGCAAGACGTTAAGCCTCACCCACGATACACGTGTGGTGCAGTATGGTCAACTTGGCCTCTGAATGGCATTGAGACATCGTGTGGATCAATAGTTGAATTGTCATAGTTTGGCACTATACCGTCGAGTGGGACGTATTTCTATTAAGTTAATAATAGTCTATTATGTATGGTGCATCGTTCGGTTAGAGTTATAAAGTGAGCAGTACCCCCATCGTTTCCTCGCGTTATCTAGAGTCTTAACCAGGCTGGGCAGACCACGTGTGGTGCTTTCATCCGAGGAGTTCTGGGCCAGGACGAGTGGACCTGCACATTGGATTACCTTACCCGGATTACGGCGAGCCCTACACGGCTTGGATTATCTACTTGCTTTGGGTGCTTTGATTATGCCATGGATAACAGCCAACACTGGTAAGTGTTGGAACTACCCCCGAGAGGAGTCCAGGTGAGACGGCGCTCTAACCCGAGTGAGGTCGCCTCACGTCTCTTCGTTGTGGACCGGCAGCTACCGTCTACAAGAGGGCCCAACTGTATTCATCTGTGGACCAAGGTTCTGTGGGCACCGTGTTGATTATGCCATGGATAACAGCCAACACTGGTAAGTGTTGGAACTACCCCCGAGAGGAGTCCAGGTGAGACGGCGCTCTAACCCGAGTGAGGTCGCCTCACGTCTCTTCGTTGTGGACCGGCAGCTACCGTCTACAAGAGGGCCCAACTGTATTCATCTGTGGACCAAGGTTCTGTGGGCACCGTGTTCAGCACTCTGAATTCTCCCAAGAAATCGTTGGCCAGATGGGATATCGCCAGCGGCTCTCCTAACCCCCCCCCCCCCTACTGACTTACAACCAGCGGGACCCCCTTTAGTATATCCAGCTATAATCATTAAGTACCATCGCTATAGTTCCCTAAAGAACCAGGTTGTATACTTGCTTCCTGCGTAACCAGAGATTGGACATTCAATGTTGATTTGCCTACGAATACTCATTTGCCTTACAAGTGCATTCAAATCATAAATGTCATTACGTGAACGTTGTATATACCCTTTGCTATATATTAAATATTCGACGGATACATTTGTGTGGACTTGGTTTCATGGTGGGAAAGTGTTCATCATATCTATATCATGTACTGTGTGGCCAGTAGTTAAAGTACATAAAGCGGTAGTGGTTTAATGATACCATACTTATCAATACAGTCAGGGAATTGTACCCCTCAGTTACAATTGGTCCTTCGAGCCGGAGGGTAACTAGTGTAATATTAATATAGTGTTATTAATATTGAAATGGCCTATGATGAACACTCCACGAAACGGTCCTCCTAACGTAGAACGCCCGCGGCGCAGACGACAGCCACCTCCGTACTTAGAGGATTACGCTGTCAGTCAACTACCTAGCCTTCTACAAACGGTAAACGCGGTAAAAGTAGAAAGTAAAATTATGTCTGACCTTAACGACCAGGTTACCCGGACCACAGAGGCCCTAGTGGGTTCTAATGTAACTGACCAAGCTCACGGTGGGGACCAGGAGGGAGCTGACATGCCTTTACCCCCCGCCAATACCGAAGAAGTAGTCCCCGACCAGCCCCGGGAGGAAGACAACCCTACAGAGAGAGAACTCTGCACGGAAGAAGAGGAGGAGAGCGCCGAGGAAATAGAGCTCCAGGACTCCCCAACGAGTACCGCCAGGAGCGGCTCACCTCTACAACCGTCTTCCCCCAGCGAAGCGGAGAGGATGCTATCACAGGCGTTCCTCGTCAGCCTGACAGCCTCTACCGAACGCGATCGACTCCAGGGTGAACGCGATCGACTTCAGGGTGAACGCGATCGACTCCAGACACAGCAACGGAGCGAAGAAGAGCGCATACGCCTGGAGATGAGACGCCTTCAGACGGAAGAGAATATGGCAAGAGACCGAGCAGACACCCAGCGTGCCGCTGCCGGTGCCCAAAGAGAAGCAGAGCGCGACCTCGCTCTCATCCAGCGCGAAACCGAGCGCGACAGACTACAAGCCGAGCGCGACAAGCTACAAGCGCAACTAATGGAGCAGCTGATCCTCAAGGCAACACCCTCTCCCTCCGCCAGGGGTTCAAGGAACTCGTCGAGACAACAGTCAAGGGCAGCGTCTCCTAACCGAACAAGCGACCCTGAACTTGACCAACAGACCAAGCCTATACCCCCCGCAGACCCCCTTCCCCGACCGGTCCAAGCGAGACCCAGCTACAAGGAAGGAGCAGCATACACTGCGGAGAAGCTAAATAAACGACTACAGGATCTAGAGGACCTGATAGAAGAAGAAGAGGGAGAGGAGGAGAACCAAGCCCGACGACAGCACAGTACTCCACCGGACCAGGAGGTCCAGTACAGCCCAGGCTATACCCCCGCGGCGCTGCGCTACAGACCCCCGACTCTATTCACGGGGTGAGCACGACGCACGACCAGCCCCGAGGAATAGCACCTGGACCAGCGGGCCCTGGTACCCTGCCGGTACCAGCCCACAGAGAGGCGCAAGAGGAGACTCGCCTAGGAGGCCTCTCCCCCAACGCTCGCCGATGTATCAGCCATCCACGGCGTCATACATTGCCACACCGACCATCCCAGACTTCACCCATGAGAATCGGGCACAGTACACGGAGCTCCAAATGTGCTTAGAGACAATGATGGTGGATGTCGTTGATGAACGTCACAAGTATGCAATATTACTGAAGCACCTGAAAGTACCCCGAGCGCACAATATAGCGCTAGCCTATGCCACCTCTACGACCCCATACACCGCGGCTCTAGCAGCGCTGGACCAGAGATATGGACGTATATGGGATTACGTAATCCAAGAGATAAGGCATATTGACCGCCTACCCCCAGCAACAGACAATCGCTCATTAGACGACCTGTCTATAAAAGTGCAGTCCCTGGTAGGGATGCTGGGAGCGCAACGAGAAAAGGGTATGCACGAGCTATACGCCAACTCTAACGTCGAGAGGATTTTAGAGAAGCTGCCACCCGCCAGACAAGAGCGCTTTAGGCGGCAGAGAGACCACCGTGATCCTAACGGTCCCGAACCATCCCTCCTCGATCTAGCCGACTTCCTGGCGAGAGAAGTCAGCAGCTTACGACTGGATACGTTCGTGCGGAGCACACCAAGCTCCAGAGAGGGACCCAGGAGAATAAACGATGGAAGAAGATCAGTGACTGTCATGCACCAATCAGAATCAGTACCGAGCAGTAAGAACCACAGTACCCCCTCGAGAAGAGAGAAGTGGAAGATGGTGTGCCCGTACTGCGAGAAGGAACACTGGCTGTCACAATGTGACCTGTTCACAAAGATGAATGCAGAAGAAGTGAGTCAATGGATAAAGTCCAACAGGCGCTGTTACCGATGTGCGCGCAGTCACATGGCAGCCGAGTGCCGCCTAAAGAAGAGGTGCAGTCGGTGTGACGGAGCCCACCTAGATGTCCTACACGACAGTAACAGAAGAAAGCCTGCACCTGCACCATCGCGCAGCACCAAGGCAAGTGTCATGTACATTGACCCCGCCAGCAGCAGCGGCGCCCAAGTGCTCTTAAAGGTAGTCCGTGTAACATTGAGCTACCAAGATAAAGTCATGGACACTTACGCCGTCCTTGATGACGGGTCAGAGAAGACCCTTCTGCTCGCGTCCGCTGCGGCCCAGCTGGGACTGCGGGGGAGCGAGAACCAAATGACGATTCGGACAATAAGAAGAGATTTAAAGACGATAAAAGGCGAGAATGTCTCCTTCACTATCGCAGCAAGCGGGCAGCCAGAGCGACGGTATAGGATTACAAATGCTTTCACCAGCCAAGAAATAGGACTATCACAGTACACCTACCCCATCGCCAAGCTGATGGATAAATATGTGCACCTGCGTCAACTACCTATCCCGCTCATAGACGGCGCCACCCCGACCCTGCTGATAGGCTCCGACCATGCAGACCTCATAGTCCCGATAGACCGGGTCCATACAGGACCCAGAGGCTGTCCTGCAGCAGTCGAGACCCGCCTAGGATGGACACTACAAGGCCCCCTCGCTAAATCTCTCAACCGAACAGCAGCCACTAGCTGCCTCCACTCCAGAGTGACAGAAGAAGACACCACTCTCCTGCAGCATGTCGAGAGGCTATGGACACTAGAGACAATGCCCTTTAAGAACGAAAAGAAAGACATTTGTTCTAAAGAAGACATTTACGCCATAAACCTCCTCGAGCAAGGGACAAAGAGAGTCACAGTCGGCGGAGTGATGAGATACGCAACTCCACTCCTGAGGCGAGAGGGAATGCCCACCTTTCACGCCACGAAAGAAGCTACGGAGCGGTATCTATTGAACACAGAGCGGCGCCTAGCCAAAGACCCCGCTCAAGAGAGTGTGTACCGCGCTGAGATTGAGAAGCTAATCACAGCGAGACACGTAATGAAGATTGACATTAAAGAGGCCGATCAGACGACCGAATCATAATAATAATAATAATAATAATACATCTATTTTATATAGCGCTTTTCCAGGTGCTCAAAGACGCTTTACATGGGCAGGAGAGACAAACTATGGCAAAACAAAAAACAGAACAAAAATAATACATGACAAAAATAAAATAACACCGACAGAATTAGAGGTCAAAAGCAAGATTGAAAAGGTGAGTTTTGAGGGCTGATTTAAAAGATGTCAGGGTGTTTGCATCACGGATATGGCTGCACCACAAGGTCCACCACAACGGCAAGGATCGCATTGTGTTTAACTGCAGCTACCAGATCGGATCCCAGAATCTGAATAAAGAGCTCTTGCCCGGCCCCACACTCGGCCCCTCTCTACTAGGCGTGCTACTACGCTTCCGCCAGGACAAGGTGGCTATCAGCGGGGATATCAAAGGGATGTTCCTGCAGGTGAGACTAGTGGAGGAGGATAAGCCCCTACTGCGGTTCCTATGGAGAGAGAGGATCGGAGATGAGCACCCAGCCATCTACCAATGGGAAGTCCTCCCCTTCGGAACCACATGCAGCCCGTGCTGTGCTACATTTGCACTGCAGAAACACGTCGCAGAGGACCCAGCAGCAGATGAAGAGGTCCGACACAGTGTGAAGAACAGTTTCTACGTGGACAACTGTTTACAAAGCGTTTCGACCCAAGAAGAAGCCGAGGCTCTCCTACTCAAGCTACGCGCCTCCCTGATCAAAGGCGGCTTTGATCTCAGGCAGTGGGCCAGCAGCGACCCGCACGTATTGCGCAGCCTCTCCCCCGCGGACAAGGCTGCCAGCAGCGAGACCTGGATGGCGACAATCCCAGGAGAAGCCCAAGAAATGACACTAGGACTAGTCTGGCGCTTCAAAACAGACTCGCTCCACTATAGTCACAAACCCCTGACCACGGAGCAGGGAAGGTCGACGGCGATACCGACCACCAGACGGAGTGTGTACAGAACACTCGCCAGACAATATGACCCGTTGGGATGTATTCTACCTTACACCACCAGGGCAAAGATGATTGTACGAGCACTATGGGACAAGGACCAGGGCTGGGACGACCCAATACCCGCACCCCTCGCCTCCACATGGAGAGAGTGGGAGACGGAGCTCCGCTCACTCCCAGGCGTCAATATACGCCGCAGCTACTTCCCACCCACAGTGAGGCCAGAGACATGCAAGGTGGATCTACACGTCTTCAGCGACGCCTCCGAAGTAGCCTATGGATCTGTGGCCTACTTGCGTGCCCAAGAGAAGGGAGGAGAGATACACACCGCTTTCATCCTGGCTCGCTCAAGAATAGCCCCACGAAAGCAACAATCTATCCCGCGTCTAGAGCTCTGCGCAGCCCTAGCAGGAGCGCATCTAGCCACGTTAATCCAACGTGAACTCACCATTCCGGTGCACAGAACAATCTTGTGGTCAGATTCCACGACAGTACTCACATGGATCAAGTCTGATTCATGCAGATACAAAGTCTTCGTGGGAGTCAGAGTCACCGAGATTCAAGAGTTAACAGAAGCAGCGAGCTGGCGGTATGTGGACACCAAACACAACCCAGCTGACGTCATCACCCGGGGAATGTCCCTAGATGACCTCACCCGTCACAACATCTACAGTGACGGACCAGAGTTCCTCAAGCTCCCGGAAGGAGAGTGGCCTACGCCCACCCCACGGGAGGCGAGTAAAGAGGAGGCTGAGAACAAGAAACCTATGTTCTGTGGACTGAGCACAGTCGCCTCCACAGACCCCAACATAGATGACTGCCTCACCCTACAGAGTGCGCAACTAAAGACATTTCTGTGGCACCACCCAGAGATTCAGCCCACCACTGACATTTCAGCAGCTGACTACGAAGAAGCAGAACTTCTTCTACTACAACGAGCCCAGAGAGACTCGTTCCCCGACGAGCTAGACTGTCTACAGGGAGGAAAGCCCGTCCCATCAGACAGCAGATTGCTCCACCTGGCACCCGAGAGCGACGCCCATAATCTCATCAGAGTGGGTGGTCGTCTGCGGAGAGCCCCCGATCTACCGGATGACGTTAAGTACCCGATAGTCTTGAACAGCCGACACAAGGTCACAGAGCTGATCATAAAGAAATACGACGAGGATGTACACCACGCAGGAGCAGAGAGAGTCTTCGCGGAGATCAGACGTCGCTATTGGATACTTCAAGGGAGAGAAGCAGTGCGACGCTTCCAGCGAACCTGTCTAGACTGCCGAAAGTGGCGCGCGCAGCCCAGCATACCCCGGATGGCTGACCTACCTCCCTGTCGCCTCCGACTCGGCGACAAGCCATTCCACTCCACAGGCATGGACTGTTTTGGCCCGTTGTATATAAAGAAAGGAAGAGGAACCGAGAAGCGGTGGGGTATTGTATTCAAATGCATGACCACCAGAGCGATACATACCGAACTCCTTCCAACCATGAGCACAGACTCATTCCTTATGGCCTTCCGAAGATTCACATCACGGAAAGGAAAACCGTCTACGTTGTTGTCTGATCACGGGACAAACTTCAAAGGCGGAGAAAGAGAGCTGAGAGAGAGCTTCCAAGCTATGGGCCCAGAACTTAAGACCCACCTCGCTCCATCCCAGATTGACTTCCAGTTTAATCCCCCGAACGCACCCCACTTCGGTGGAACCTGGGAACGAGAAGTACGTTCTATAAAGACAGCCCTGTACGCCGTGCTTGGGGCCCAGACTGTAGCGGAAGAAGTCCTAATGACAGTCCTCACAAAGATCGAGGGAGTATTGAACTCCAAGCCCCTCGGCTACGTCTCCAGTGATATAGCAGATGTCGACCCAGTCACCGCCAACACACTCTTGATGGGGCGGCTGGACCCCGCGCTACCCCAGACAATGTACAGGCCTGAAGAAGCGAACGGCCGAAGAATGTGGAGGTACAGTCAAGTACTGGCCGACAAGTTTTGGAACAGCTTTCTACTCCACTACCTACCGTCTCTACAGACCCGCCAGAAGTGGGTAAAAGAGAGAGACAATTTGACAGAAGGAACAGTCGTCATGATTATCGACCAGTCACTACCCAGAGCTATGTGGCCGGCTGGCCGCGTAAGCAAAGTGATCACCGGTGCCGATGGAAAGGTCCGAGCAGCTGAAGTGCTCGTCCAAGGGCGAACTTACACACGACCCGTGGCGAGGCTGATAGAACTGCCTAGACTCCCAGACACTATCGATGACGACCATGACCCCACGACTTTGTGAGTTGACTGACCCTTACAGCGGACCTTGAGTGGTAGACAGTGGGGTTAATCTGTCTCTGCTTAGCTAATTAGGTGGGACTAATTAGGGGGCGGCTGTTGTGAAGGATCAGATTAAACCGAATATATATATTTATTTATGGATATATATTTAATAGTATTTGTATATCGTTTGATATCCCTTGTATATTCCTTGTACATATACACTGAATATCCCTTTGGTCTACTAACAGCCCATAATAGTTTCATTCTCTCATTGGACAAGAACTTGGCGCCAGCAGCCAAGCCCCTTGGTTCAAGTTCAATCGTGCCGACGAACATGTCGTTACTAGCCCGGTTCCGCGTAGGAATACGTCTGGCAAAATACGAATGGTACTATTTGTTCACAGCGCATATATATATGGCGCAAGTAAAGTAGAACTTTCTTTTAGTCCCTTAGCCCTTAGTTCTTTACCCTCCAACCTAGTGGCAAGACGTTTAGCCTCACCCACGATACACGTGTGGTGCAGTATGGTCAACTTGGCCTCAGAATGGCATTGAGACATCGTGTGGATCAATAGTTGAATTGTCATAGTTTGGCACTATACCGTCGAGTGGGACGTATTTCTATTAAGTTAATAATAGTCTATTATGTATGGTGCATCGTTCGGTTAGAGTTATAAAGTGAGCAGTACCCCCATCGTTTCCTCGCGTTATCTAGAGTCTTAACCAGGCTGGGCAGACCACGTGTGGTGCTTTCATCCGAGGAGTTCTGGGCCAGGACGAGTGGACCTGCACATTGGATTACCTTACCCGGACGACGGCGAGCCCTACACGGCTTGGATTATCTACTTGCTTTGGGTGCTTTGATTATGCCATGGATAACAGCCAACACTGGTAAGTGTTGGAACTACCCCCGAGAGGAGTCCAGGTAAGACGGCGCTCTAACCCGAGTGAGGTCGCCTCACGTCTCTTCGTTGTGGACCGGCAGCTACCGTCTACAAGAGGGCCCAACTGTATTCATCTGTGGACCAAGGTTCTGTGGGCACCGTGTTCAGCACTCTGAATTCTCCCAAGAAATCGTTGGCCAGATGGGATATCGCCAGCGGCTCTCCTAACCCCCCCCCCCCCCTACTGACTTACAACCAGCGGGACCCCCTTTAGTATATCCAGCTATAATCATTAAGTACCATCGCTATAGTTCCCTAAAGAACCAGGTTGTATACTTGCTTCCTGCGTAACCAGAGATTGGACATTCAATGTTGATTTGCCTACGAATACTCATTTGCCTTACAAGTGCATTCAAATCATAAATGTCATTACGTGAACGTTGTATATACCCTTTGCTATATATTAAATATTCGACGGATACATTTGTGTGGACTTGGTTTCATGGTGGGAAAGTGTTCATCATATCTATATCATGTACTGTGTGGCCATTAGTTAAAGTACATAAAGCGGTAGTGGTTTAATGATACCATACTTATCAATACAGTCAGGGAATTGTACCCCTCAGTTACAGCACCTGTTCTCATTCTTCTCCCCCCCAAGAACATTATAACATCCGTGTTGTTCACATTCCTGTTTCACATTCCTGTTATACTCTGCTTGGTTGGGAAGAATAATTAAAGAACCCTAAAACCGCTCCATTCTCTCCTCCTGTGTTTTGCTATTGGGCTCCGCAAGAACCCCATCCTCACAGTACTGTTTGTGATACAAAAAGAGTCCAGAAAAGGGAGTATATACATCTGACGTAAAAACTGTACATTGGAGGAGGTTGGGTGGGGTTGGGTGGGGGGGGTTGGGTAGGAGGGGTTGGGGGGGGAAACACTGTACAACTGTACAAGCAAGACTGTACATTGGAATATTGACAACCATACTAGGTAATTTACTGTACATTGGAGGGGGTTGGGCAGGGGAAACACTGTACAAACAAGCAAAACTGTACATTGGAATATTGACAAAACCATATTAGGTAAATTACTGTACATTGGAGGGGGTTGGGTTAGGACATTTACAGGGGCCAGTTTCGAATTGCAGTCTCCCGTAGGTGTTCTTTGAGAGTGGTTTTGAAAGTGGGTAGTGATTCACATTCCTTTACAGCTTTAGGTAGGGCGTTCCACATTGATGTGGCATAATTGCAAAACGTGTTTAGTCCCTTGTTTGAGCCGAATCTGGGTTTAACATGATTTGTGGAGCTCCCTCTGGTGTTGTGATCGTGGTATTCACTGACCTTTGGGAAGTATTTTGACATGTACATGGGTACCTTGGTCGTGTAGTGTATCTTGTAGACCAGGCCCATTGCAAGTTGCTGTACTCTGTCGTCTACTCTAAGCCATCCTAGGTAGTCAAAGTGGGCAGGGGTGAGGTGGGTTCTAGGAGTAAGGTCAAGTAGTAGTCTGACGAGTTTGTTTTGTGATGTTTGTAATCTTGTTTTTAGCACCTTTGGGGTGCTTTGGTACCATGTGGTGCAAGCATAGTCGTAGTACCCTTGAATGAGTGCTCCTGCCAGAGTCTTCAGGGTTTTCTTGTTTACCAGAGAGGAGATCCGGTACAAGAATCGAGTTTGTTGGTTGACTTTTTTTATTACATTGGCTGCCATTTTGTCAATAGTAGAGGACTTTACATAGAGACTGCTAGTTTAATAGTAGAGGACTTTACATAGAGACTGCTAGTTTACTTGGTTTACTCTTCTCCTGGTCTGTGATGTTACCAAACCATATAGTACAGGAGGAAGTAAGAACGCTCTCAATCACACAGCGATAGAAGTTGTGTAGAATCACCCTGTTATTTGTGAACTCTTTCAGTTTCCTGAGAAAGAAAAGATGTTGCTGGGACTTTTTAACAATGGTTCTGGTATTGGAGTGCCAGCTCAGGTCATTTGAAATAGTGACCCAAAGAAATTACTCCCTTACGGGGTAATAATAAAGGTTTATATTATCTTATCAAACGTATAGTCAAGAACAAAAACAAAAAATAACAGATTGTGTAATAGCAATATATAAAGGTCATAATACTAAAGATGTTTTCATTTATGCCCATATTGTGAAATTTCATTCTGATAGGATGAAAGGATATTCTCCCCTATTCACCTGCAGTGTCGACTCCTGCCACCTTTACCTTTATTTACCAGGGTAGGTTCTCTGAGCACAAATGTTCTTTTTCAGTAATGCCCTGCTTCACATTCACACAGTTCCATTCAAAGATAAGATAAGATATTCCTTTATTAATCCCCTGGGAGCTGCCCAGTATGAATGAATGAATTATTTTATTTCGAATGTTTACAAATAAATAAACAAACAAATAATTTTTCAAACATTTTCACAAATAAACAAACGAAAAGGATAGGTTTGAAGCCGAAGGCTTATAGAGCAACCTACCCCTAATTCAAAAAACAAATTCAAAAAAGTTTAAGTTTTCAAAATATAACAAACAAAAAAATAAATCAACAATCAAAAATCAAAAATCAACTGGAGCTGCCCAGTACAACCACAGTCTGACACCGTTGGCCACTGAGCAACTCCACTGGAGCAGTTGGGGGTTAAGTGCCTTGCTCAAGGGCACTTCAGCGGTTGGTGTTAAGGGTATGGGAGAGAGTTATTCATTCACTTCCCCAGCCCAGATATTTTCCCTAACGCACTTTCACTTCCGCGTTCGGGATGCGAGCGACTAACGTTAGCAAAAATGTGTTAAAAAAAACTAAACAAACGTCTTAAAGGGGAAATACCAACCGAGGAGCCAGAAGAGGAGCCTACGACCTCTAAGACACATAAAGCTTCTTTTAATAAACAGGAGTCATACTTAAAATATGGGTTTATCAACAGGTGACTCTTGCGTGCCGAGGTCCTCTCTGCATAATATGTGGCGACAAGATAGCAAACGAGGCAATGACGACAACTGTGTTCAAGTTGGCAGATAAAGTAGCTGCATTCAACGCCAATCTGGAATTGGAGGGCGGCGAGTGGACATTTGACATGTTTCAAACATTAGCAGGGATTTTGGAGGACTGAACAAGCCCAGGGCAGTTATGGTGAGTCGTGTTTACTTTTTATGCATTCTGTTCTGCTGTTCATGTGTATGCACTCGCCGCGGTGCTGCATTTTTCACTATCATTATATTAAATTAGCCATTGTTTTTGGTCCTAGCCCGCCATTCAATGGCTAGGGGGAAAAATTGGCCGGTGGCCAAACCTAATTGCCGACCCCTGCTTTAGGCCACCGTCTCCAAAACGATTGCCCTCAGCTCTTCTTAAGTTCTTAAACAATTGTAATAGTAACAATGTTAACATTTTAAGTATTTGCCGCTGATTGGAGATGATCTAGATATCTAGAATTAAACCAGAATTGGTTTGGAACTCTAACTCGTTTCACTATTGAATTTCAATGGTAATGTTAGATTTCAACTGAATTTCTCGTGTAGCTCATCATGGAAATAGTGAGTTCAAGTAAATTCCTTTGCATTGTTTTCAAAGTTCTATATTGAGGTTCAGTCGGTGAAACGGCAAGTTTCAAGCAAATATCCACACAGGTCCTTCTGGGTTTAGATGTCCACGTTTATTTAGTAAGAACACAAGAACAAAAGACTAAATGCACAATATTCAATGAATGGTCATTCTTGCTAAGCCAGCTCATATCTACACTGTAAAAAAGAAAACTGTAAAAAATGGTAAATGTCTGGCTGCAACGGTTGCCAAATACTCAAATTACAGTAAAATCAAATACGTTTACAGATTACAACCTTTATTTAATGGTTAATATTTTGATAAAGGGTAATTTACTGTATTTTTATGGTATTTACACTTAAAGTAGAAAAACAAAAGTAATCTGTAAAATAGTTATAAAAAAGTTGAAATCCAAGGCAGCTCTACAAATATTAAAATGCCTTTATTTTATGGCTCACATTATTTAGATAATTTAAAATAAACCGACATGTTTCGGCCTACATAGGGTCTTCAACACCCTGATGAAGGCCCTATGTAGGCCGAAACATGTCGGTTTATTTTAAATTCTCTAAATAATGTGAGCCATAAAATAAAGGCATTTTAATATTTGTAGAGCTGTCTTGGATTTCAATTATCTCTTTCTCAGATTTTTCTCTGTTTTCTCCCCGTCCCAATTTAGTCGTTGTGCCAATTCCCCCCCCTCCCCTACCTGGTTGTTGTGCGCATGTTCTCCTACTGGTCGGTACAAGGGAACCCTGAAGTATCCGCACGCTTCCTCCGACACGTGCAGCGACAGCCAGTGGCTCTCTTCTCACCTGGCAGCGAGGGCTCTCATTGGTGAAGTGTAACGCGTGGGAGGTCACGCTGCCTTCCTCAAGTCCTGCCTCCGCTGAGCAAGCGCCCAGACCTGACCTGTAGGCATCGCTGTCCACAACGCCAGTTTCCCACCCACGGCTTCCCTCCCCCTAACCCAGCCAAACGGGTTAGTATAGCGATCAGCCCAAGCCAAGGCAATGCTGACTCCGGGAGTCGAGACCGCAGCCTCTTGCATTGGTGACGAGCGCAATCTCCGCTACGCCACCTGACCGCTACGCCACCTGACCGCTACGCCACCTGACCGCTAGGATTTCAACTTTTTTGTAAGGCCCGACAACACACGTTAATGTCCCCATGGGCCGGACACGTCTTCTTTAAACAAGTCAAGAAGAAACATAACAATAAGTCAAGAATAAAACAAGAACACCATAAGGTCCAACAAATTTAAAATAAATGCAAATTAATTAATTAATGCAAGCACTCCCAGACATACCCCACGCAAAGGTAAGGAAAAACTCACTAAAACCTAACAATAGGGAAAAATGCACCACAGGCAATGTGGAGGAGAGAAACCTTAGAAGGGCCATTCAAGGGGGGATCGCCCTTCTTAGATGTCAGTGATAGTAGTGTTGCAGACTAACAGTTGGTAGGCATGCACTCATATGTGTAGTGAAACACAGACGAGTGCATGCAATAGCAACTGAACATTTTGAAAAATTAAAGATAGAGCTGATAGCGATAGCAACTGAACATTTTGAAAGATTAAAGATAGAGCTGATAGCAAATCTATTTGAGGCACAGGGGCGGCGCAAAGAGTCCTACCCCGGATTTAATCCAAAGAGCACCTACTGAAACAAAACCAAGAATGATGAAGCCCTCTCCATATCCTGTTTTTAATCTGTAAAATAATAGTGAATTGCCAGTGATTTTAATTTTTTTTACAGTCTAGGTCTGTTGTCTCCCTGAACGTCTGCCACCACAAGAACTCTCTCTCTCTCTCTCTCTCTCTCTCTCTCTCTCTCTCTCTCTCTCTCTCTCTCTCTCTCTCTCTCTCTCTCTCTCTCTCTCTCTCTCTCTCTCTCTCTCTCTCTCTCTCTCTCTCTCTCTCTCTCTCTCTCTCTCTCTCTCTCTCTCTCTCTCTCTCTCTCTCTCTCTCTCTCTCTCTCTCTCTCTCTCTCTCTCTCTCTCTCTCTCTCTCTCTCTCTCTCTCTCTCTCTCTCTCTCTCTCCTTGAGCTCTTTTGATAACGCAGAAGGGTCTGTTCTAAAACAAAATAGTTGCAGTTACGACTGACCCATGCCCCACACATCCTGGCTGTGGGTTCAACGAAGACCTTGAAGATAGAAGAGTGTCCCGTATGAAGTGTCCCGGCTGCCCAGAGATAAGAGGTGAGGGAGAAGGTTATAGGCTGAATCAACCTCCCCATGTTGGTCCGGCCCCCACATTGTTACCAACCCCCCCTGGAACAGAGAGAGGAGGGACAGACCCAAATCCCACAGTAATGACCAGAATGACCAAAGGTGATCAAATACAAATAAAATGGTTGCATATTGTTGTCCAACCTACCCAGAGTATGAAAAGAAAGAGTTTGACTTCCCCACATGCAAAGGGACAGAGGTATTGAAGATAGGAATCAAATATGTGAATATGCGAATATCCAATCAAACAAACTTTACCCCGGTAGGCTAGAAACTGTGTCCCTCAGAACAATGATAGAGTGACTGAGTGAATGTAACTCCTAATTACCTCATCTTTCACAACTCAGAATATTCAAGATCAATTTAAATCCAAAACCGTGGTTAGAGGAGCTGTGAATGTCACTGATCTCTACTTCAGCTCACAAAACTCAACCTCACCAGAGTATAACCCAAGTCCAGGATAGAGAGGCTGAGTGAATGTGGTGTTGACTCTGTGCAGGAGGGTCATGGTGTCAGAGATGCTGTAGAAGGACAGAGTACCTGCCCTGTGATCCAGGTACACTCCTATTCTGGAGGACCGGGGGCCCGGTACTGTTATGCTCTTGTTATTGTGGAGGAAGCTGTAATTACCTGGTCTGCACTCTAAAGCCCAGGATTTGGAATTTAATCCAAATCCACAGTCCTCCCAGGTGCCTGTTCTACTAATGTCTTTGTAGGAGGCTGCTACAGAAACCTCTCCACTCCACTCCACCTCCCAGTAACAGCGTCCAGTCAGACCTTCTGTACCCAGAACCTGAGGCCACCATCCAATACATCTTTCTGGGTGTTTAGGATATGATTGCTCTTGATGCATCCGTGTTGCTTTTCTGTTCCCCTCAGACAAAGACAGACTTGTGTTTGTTGTGTTTGGGTCCAGTGTGATCTGAGAGGAATATTGTAAGAAGTCAGCTCTGGTCTTGGGCTCTGGTGGTGGCAGTAAAACATTAACTGCATTCACTGTTGTTGAGATTCTGGGCCACTGCTCTTTCAGAACGTCCTCTAGTTTGTCTCTCAGCTCAGACACGACCTCAGTCACATCTGCAAAGTACAGGAGAGGAAGGACACTGATGCTGAGTAAGTCTGTAGACTCACTGGTACTGGAGAGGGGGGGGTGACTCTGTAGAAAGTGGATGTGGTCCTCTGTCTGTGAGAGCTGCTCCAGCTCAGTGTCTCTCCTCCTCAGGTCCGCTATCTCCTGCTCCAGTATCTTCTGCAGTTCTTCAGCCTGAGTCACTGTGGTCCTCTGTTGGGCTCTGATGACCTTCTTCAGCTCAGAGCGCCTCGTCTCCAAGGAGCGTATCAGCTCAGTGAACATTCTCTCACTGTCCTCCACTGCTTTATCAGCAGAGCGATTGAGAGAATCAACAGCCTGTTGGGCCTCTTTGAGTTGCCTCTCTCTCTCCTGGACTCTCTGGTGGACTTTCTGCTGACTCATGCCAAGCTCTTTCTGTCTCTCCGTCTTTTCTGCTGCAGCTGAGACTGTATCATGGCCTTTATGTTCATCCATGGAACACAAATAACAGATGCACTGCTGATCAGTACGACAGAAAACATCCAGAATCCTGTCATGACGAGAGCAGGTGTTCTCCTGAAGCCGTGTGGAGGCTTTGACCAGCTTGTGTTTCTTTAACGGAGCTACAGTATGATGAGGCTGGAGGTGAGTTTCACAGAAAGAGGTCAGACATAACAGGCAGGACTTGAGGGCTTTCCGCTTTCTCCCAGTGCAGAAATCACAGGCCACATCTCCAGGTCCAGCATAACAGTTATCAGGAGGAGCAGCTTGGAGTCCTGTCTTCATTAGTTGTTCCATCATTTCAGCCATTATATTGTTTTTCTTCAGAACAGGCCTCGGAGTAAAAGTCTCCCTGCACTGGGGACATGTGTAGATCCCCCTCTGATCATCGTGATCCCAGCAGTCTGTAATACAGCCCATACAGTAGCTGTGTCCACAGGGAATAGTTACCGGATCCTTCAGTACATCCTGACAGATACAACAGCAGCACAGGTGCCGGTCCAGATCAACTCCTTGCTGCGCCATTTTATTCTACAAAGAGAGTTTCAAGATGCAGAATGAGATCTTCTGAGAGAATTATTGAATATACTGTACACAAATGTTCTAGAATGTTCTATTATGACATCATACTGTGACATCACAAATGTTCTAGAATGTGCTATTATGACATCGTACTGTGACATCACAAATGTTCTAAAATGTGCTACTTCGTCAGGGGTCTTCGAACGGACGTTCGAACCTTCGTTTTTAATAAAAAAAAATTAAATAAAAAAATAGACAATTCCGCGCGGGGAAATTGTGAAAGTGTGGGTGATGCCTGTGCACCGCCGGCCAATGGGAGGCTCTGTATTGTCTCTATGACAAACGGTTCAAAAGATACAAAAAGGGGGCGTGGCCTAAGGATGTGGTCAATATAGACCAATGAAAGAGGATATCCCTACTGAGTACACTGGTACAACCAGCAAGTCTCTACGACAAACGGTTCAATTTAGAGGAGAGTCTAACTTCAAGTAACAGGCTGTTCATTCAACAATGTATGTATATTTCAGTTTGTGGAGTGAATATGAGTTGCATAAGATAATAGAGTGTGAAGGTATACTGAATACTGTCTATCTGTATGTCATGTATGTCATTATATGTTATGATGAATTGAAAATGGGGGACCGTGATGAAACAAAACGAAAGTCTTTCTCTGGTCTGCATCCCCTTAACAATTGTGTGTATTGACTATTGAGCCGTACTGTATTGTACCCATTCTGCAATCTGTTAATAAAGTTTTCAATCAATCAATCAATCAATCAATCAAGGGGGTAGGAATACATACGTTTACACCAGAGCCGTATAATTAGAGTTGCGACACGCTTTGATCTCGCCGCCAGGCGATCACGTGGTTCACGTAGCTCCCTTAGTTCCAATTGTTTTTGCAGCACAGCAGCACTCAGCGCTGTCGACTTGATTTCAGTGGGACAGAACGGAAGAACTACTACTGTTACAGCGATTTTTGGTACTTATTAACACAATGTGCATTGATCACTGTTGCGTTATATCATTTACATGTCTGCTACTTTAATATTTACATTATATTACTTTATATCACTAGGCGATGACTGCAATTTCGAACGTTACTATAGCTACTGATGACTATTCTTTTACATTAGCCATATCACGGCAGTTGTTAACCACTCAAGCATAATTGTATTAATCAGCCCACATTACAGTTATATGTTGACAACACTTTATATTCAATATATATAATAGCATTTCAGGGGAGTGGCAGAGAGACAGCATTAGTCAGTTTTTCTGTGGACTGTCCCATAACCTAGGATAAGTTACAAAAAATATTAATGCATAGGCTAACGTTACATACTGTAACATTTACAGTATGTATGCATTCATATTTTTCTTGTGCTTCTATGGTCATAAATACACACATCTTAATGCTATCTATAAGACATTCATACATGCACAAAGTGAATATGGAAATGCAGTGAATATCATACCTCAAGCTGTTTACTCTGCATTTCTTAGCATTTACATTTCACACTGTAACCATTGATGTATTATAAAAGCTCTTATAATACATCCATGACTAACTTAAACGCTGTTCACACTGTATATATCTTAGCGTATTCATACTACTCTTTTTCATTCTGTTAATAATGTTCATACTGTATATCATAGCACATTCATATACCTACCTTTACCATTTATTCTATTTATATATCATACATAATATGCAAGTAAAATGACACTGCACTGCACTTTACCGCCTCTTTTGCACTTCTGGTTCAATGCTAAACTGGATTAAATGTCTTGCGTTGTTTCAGTACTTGTAGTCTGTGCAAATGACAATACAGTTGAATCTAATCTAATCTAAATATCAATCATGCCAGAAACTACTCAATTAAGCCAAGAAAGAAGTTTGGTCAACAGTAGAAAAAATACAAGGCAAGCAATTGCATTCCACAATTTTTTTATCATTATAGGCCTATAATATGTCCAGGTAGAGGTCCAGTCTTCCACTCCTGTTGTTGGTAGTGCTAGATTCAGGCCTTGCTGTCACGACTGCTGCTCACAAACCTCAGACTGGACACACGCACGCACGTCATTATAGTGGTAATTTATCCTAGAAAACAAAACAGGGAGATAGAGTTATGGAGTTGCTCATGCACTCTACAACAACACACATCTTGTATCTCTTCTCATCTCTAACATTTCCATTCCACAGCATGCAAGCATCCTGCTTCAAGAGGTGTATGATTGTGTATGCGACAATAAAACTCGATTTGATTTCAATATTTTAGAGGGTTTAGAGTTCACCCACCAGTTTCTGCTGTGGGAAACTTGGTATTTTAGTATACATATTTTGCTTGCATCTAACTTTTATAGATCGACATCTTATCATGGTTGGCTGTGCAGCATTTGGATGCACCAATCGGTCAGAGAAAGGGATTCAGATGTATGGCTTATT
The DNA here is from genome assembly GCF_963971535.1 of Notolepis coatsorum. Lineage (NCBI taxonomy): Eukaryota > Metazoa > Chordata > Actinopteri > Aulopiformes > Paralepididae > Notolepis > Notolepis coatsorum. Next base: position 29,601,637 of record NC_140170.1, read on the forward strand.
GGCTTCCCAAAAGACACAGACAGGAGAAGAAAAAGGTTGACTAGTTCATATAGTTTAACTAGTATACAGCTCAGACAACAACTTAAAGGTCAGGCCAGCTTGACTTAGATATGACATGTCCAAGTAAATCACATCTTGTTCTTTTTCTCGTTGTCTTCATATCAATCTTGTGACGGATACGACAAAACCCATAATCTCATCTTTGTTTACCTTTCTTGTCATTATCTGTTATTAATTTGTCATCTTAATTTGTCAAATTTTAAACTGTGCATAATCTTTCTATGGCCATAGAAAACAGATAATAAACTATATTCTATTTTTGATACAATTTGACTCATCTCAATTTCTACAGTTTCACTGTTTGGCTCATTTAAAATATTCAGGTTCAATGTGTTTTACTGTAATATGTACATGACTACAATGAATTTGTGATTGACAATTATGGGGTAAAGTCTGGAATGATTCTGCAGGCAGATTTTGAGGGAGAGCAATTCACAGCAAACCAAAAAGGCCAACTAAAATTGAAGGCTAATGCTGTTCCAACCATATTTTTGCATCGCCCTAAGCCCAAGAGGAGAAAGGGTCCCACTGTGAGAACCAGCCCAAAACCTCCAGTACATGTTCATGCAGTGGCCAATGACCACACATATTGTGCCCAAATGAACTTTGGTATCTTGTGCATTATTGGGTTTAATAGGACATTTATTGTACATTGGAGGGGGTTGCGTTAGGACATTTACAGGGGCCAGTTCCGAATTGCAGTCTCTCGTAGGTGCTCTTTGAGAGTGGGTAGTGATTCACATTCCTTTACAGCTATGGGTAGGGCTTTCCATATTGATGTGGGCAGGGCCGCCTGGGAGATATGCGAGGCCATGTGCAAGATTTAAACGCGAGGTCCCCCCCCCCCCCCTAAAAGGTTAAAAAATTAAAATAAAAAATTAATATAATTTTCTTTTTCTTTTTTTTCATACAGTCAACATATTCTTAAATAATAGCGCTGCCCGAGGCTGGGCATGATACAGTCAACATATAGCAAGAGAGAGAGCGAGAGAGAGCTCCCGTTCTACAGTCAATATACAGTGTTATCGATGCACAGACCTGGCAATTCCCCTGACCCTCCACCAGAGCAAGGCCAGAGAGAGAGAGAGAGAGAGAGAGAGAGAGAGAGAGAGAGAGAGAGAGAGAGAGAGAGAGAGAGAGAGAGAGACATTGGAAAGAAACAAACCAAAACCAGAGCAAATTGAAATGCTATTTGGCCCTAAACAGAGAGTACACAGTGGCAGAATACCTGAGCACTGTGACTGACCCAATACTAAGAAGATCCTTGACTAGGTACAGACTCAACGAGCACAGCCTAGCCATCGAGAAAGGCCGCCATAGGCAGACCTGGCTCCCAAGCGAAGACAGACTATGTACCACTGCACACAAGATGAGGTGGAAACCAAGCTCCACTTCTTAATAACCTGCCCACTATACCAAGACATATAGCGGTTAAAGCGGCGAGAATCACATATTTTTCTGACCTCATTAACAACTCCCACAACCCCAGGACCCTGTTCACTACCATCAACTCTCTCATTAGCCCCCCCCCCCCAGCACCTGCCTGGATGCCTGTACGTTAATGCCAAGCAAGCAGTGCAAAAATGCTTCCGCATTCGTCACCGCACGCTAGTGCGGTAAAGCGCCCTTCTTTTCAGACAAATGCTACCGTGCGTGCACCGGCGGCGGCGTGCTCGCTCAGGTGCGTGCGTGCGCCGGCGTGCTCGCGCGAGGTGCCCGCGCATGCGACACGAGCGGAGCTCAATATATATAAGTCACCGCCCCTTATTCAGTATCCAACAAATAGCTCAATTGGCAAGGACACATGGCTGTGGATCCTATGGCTTGTTTGCTGGCGAGTTCGAATCCCATCGAAAATATTTTTTAACGTGATTTTTTTTTAACGTGTATTCTTTCGCCGATTAAGGTTAGGCATTGTTTCGGAGTTGGTTAAGGTTAGAACGGTTAAGTTTAGGCGCTGTTAAGGAGCTGGTTAAGGTTAGAGTTTGTCAAAGAGAATGGCAATATAATTTCTATGGTTAAGGTTAGGCATGGTTAAGGTTAAGGTTAAGGTTAGGCATTGTTTCGGAGTTGGTTAAGGTTAGAACGGTTAAGTTTAGGCGTTGTTAAGGAGCTGGTTAAGGTTAGAGTTTGTCAAAGAGAATGGCAATAGACAGCCTATTTCCGCGAAAATGAAAGGCGCATTACTGCATGCCACTACGGTAAATTTTTGCACTGCTTGCTTGGCATAAAGCTACACGCTGCCTGGATGTGTCCCCAGCTAAGTGTGAGGAATTCTCAAATTTTTTCACCACCAAAGTTGAAAATATCAGAAGGAACATCTCACCCCCCACACGTAATGTAGCTGTCCCTCTGGTCCGCTGATCCACACTGACCTGCTTTCAGCCCATCAGTCTACTCACCCTCACAGAGATAGTTTCCTCTATGAAACCTGCGACCTGCCCCCTTGACACTGTTCCCACTGCTCTCCTGAAACAGGTTTTTCACACAACCGGTCCCAGCATCCTCTCCATTATTAACAGCTCCCTGGCAACTGGTACTGTTCCATCCTGCTTTAAACATGCGGTAGGCCAGCCCCTATTGAAAAAACCAAACCTTGACCCCACCCTGCACAGTAATTACAGGCCCATTTCCAAGCTTCCTTTTCTGTCAAAAATACTCTAAAAGGTTGTTCTGTGCCAATTGTCTCCCTACCTGCACCAGAACAGCATCCTGGAGACATTTCAGTCAGGGTTCAGGACTGGCCATAGCATAGAATCAGCCCTCCTTAAAGTGTCAAATGACCTACTCCTTGCCGCTGACAACCGTGACTGCTCTATTTTAATGCTGCTTGACCTCAGTGCAGCTTTCGACACTGTTGATCACACCATTTTATTAGATCGTCTCCAACATGGGGTTGGTGTCAGTGACACTGCACTAGCATGGTTTTCCTCCTATCTCACAAATAGAAGCTTTGCTGTCAACATCGCCAACTGCTCCTCCCCCTCAACCTCCCTCTCCTGTGGGGTCCCACAAGGGTCCATCCTTGGCCCGATCCTGTTCTCCCTTTACATGCTACCCCTTGGTCCAATCATTCAGAAGCACAACATCTCTTTGCACTGTTATGCTGACGACACACAGCTTTATATTTCCCTGAAACCCAACAACCAGTCTCTACTTAACAGTCTCATATCCTGCCTGGATGATGTTAAATGTTGGATGGCACAAAACTCTCTACAACTAAATCAAAACAAATCTGAAATAATCCTCTTTGGTCCCCCAGACGCTGTCACCACCCTTACCAACAGCCTTGGCAACCTGTCCTCCCTGGCCAAGCCGTATGTCAAGAACCTAGGTGTCATTTTTGATCCACAATTTTAATTTGACAGACAAGTGAACTCAGTGGTAAAGGCATGTTTTTTCCAACTACGCACCATTGCCAAACTCAAAGCCCTTCTCTCCCCTGCAGACCTCCAGAGAGTCATCCACGCCTTCATTTCATCTAGATTAGACTACTGCAACTCCCTCTATATAGGCATCAACCAGTCTTCCCTGTCCTGCTTACAACTGGTACAAAGAGAGAGGCAAGAGAGACCACATCACCCCTGTCCTTGCCTCCGTTCATTGGCTCCCAGTGCGCTACAGGATAGATTTTAAGGTTCTCCTATTTGTTTTTAAAGCCCTTAATGGTCACACCCCCTCCTACATCTCAGACCTCCTATCCCCCTATTCCAACACCAGGTCCCTCAGGTCAGCCGATCAGAGGCTCCTGACAGTCCGGAGGTCTAACCTCAAGCTCAGGGGGGGCCGTGCCTTTGCTATCGCAGCCCCTGAACTGTGGAACAGCATCCCCACCTCCATTCGGCTCGCCCCCTCGATAGATGCCTTCAAATCGAGGCTCAAAACCCACTTCTACCTACTAGCCTTTCCCGTTCACTGACTCATGCCCTGTTTTTCTATGTGTTTGCCTGTGTGCCCTCCCATAAAACGGAGTGTGATTGTTGTCTATATGTATCTTGTGTATCTACCCTCTGTACAGCACTTTAGTTGACACGCGTCATGTGAAATGTGCTTTATAAATAAATCTGATTGATTGATTGATTGATATACTTCCCACAAATTGCAAACACCCAAAGAGACTTCGAAAACATGGACAATAACTCAAAACTCCCATACCTACTGGGAGAAATACAAGAATGTGAAATAAAGCCCATTTGAATTGAAGAGAGAGAGATAGATAGAGCATGTCTGTGTGTGTTAGAAAGAGAGAGATAGAGAGAGAGCATGTCTGTTTGTGTGTGTGTTAGAGAGAGAGGGAAAGATAGAGAGAGAGAGCATGTCATTTTGTGTGTTAGAGAGAGATATAGAGCATGTCTGTGTGTGTTAGAAAGAGAGAGAGAGAGAGAGAGCATGTGTGTTTGTGTGTTAGAGAGAGAGAGCATGTGTGTGTGTTAGAGAGAGAGCATGTATGTGTGTGTGTTAGAGCAGTGGTTCCCAAACCTCTCCTCAAGACACCCCAGCTGTTCCATGTATTTGTTAAATTCCACCACCAGCACACATGATCAACTAATAAAGGGCTTGTTAAGTTGAATCAGGTGTGCTGGTGGTGGAATTTAACAAATACATGGAACGGCTGGGGTGCTTCGAGGAGAGGATTGGGAAGCACTGTGTTTTAGAGAGAGAGAGAGAGAGAGAGAGAGAGAGAGAGAGAGAGAGAGAGAGAGAGAGAGAGCTCAACGGCAGGAATAGAATAGGTTGCATGAAAAACTCACCATAACGCAGTATCAATGGCAAAGTTGGAAGGAGACGACATCGACGCATTTTCCATGGAGATGAAAAGTACCAGTCCCTTGGGAGTCCTAGTTTATCTGCCACACGTTAGCACTCGATAACTTAGCAATTAGCTAAAGGCAGGGATTAGCTAATGCTAGTTACGCGTCCCTGCCTTTAGCTAATTGCTACTAGTACTAGCCGACATAGCTATAGCCTGACTGAAGGTTCTAACATGCAACAACTTTCATCTTCAGTCCATCTGCCGAACATCCTCTTCGTCTTGGCAAAGATGGCATAACCATCATACTTGGTATTGATAACAAGCTTATGGCACACAGTGTTATTTCTTCTGCTCCATGCTGCTTTTCAAAAAACATCCACTCGCTCCTCTGGATAGCGCTGAATAGATCCTGTACAGTGCAAACGTGTCTATCTGCAGAGCAGCAGAGCCGCAGAAATCGGAACACTATTCTACAAACGTGTCTATCTGCAGAGCAGCAGAGCCGCAGAAACCGGAACACTATTTTACAAACGTATAATGTGAAATATATAAGCATGTAAGCAAAACTAGATTTTAGGTCTGTGATGAAAAAGGGCCTCGCAGGAAGGGGGGCCTCGCAAAAAAACAAACAAAAAAAAATAAAAAAAAATAAAAGAAAAATATAAAAAAATAATAATAATATATATATATATTTTTTTTGCGATGCTCCCCTTCCCGCAAGGCCCTGTGCGACCGCACTGCTCGCACACCCCCTGAGGCGGCCCTGGATGTGGCATAATTGCAAAACGTGTTTATTCCCTTGTTTGAGCCGAATCTGGGTTTAACATGATTTGTGGAGCTCCCTCTGGTGTTGTGGTCGTGGTATTCACTGACCTTTGGGAAGTATTTTGACATGTACATGGGTACCTTAGTCATGTAGTGTATATTGTAGACTAGGCCCATTGCAAGTTGCTGTACTCTGTCGTCTACTCTAAGCCATCCTAGGTTGTCAAAGTGGGCATCTTACCAGACAACAGCATGGCTCCTGGAATGAATGAAAACGTACAGATTGCAGAATGGGTACAATACAGTACGGCTCAATACGCACAATTGTTAAGGGGATGCAGACCAGAGAAAGACGTTTGTCTTGTTTACATCAGGGTCCCCCATTTTCAATTCATATTGACATTTATGACATACACAACATACATGACATTTATGGCATAGGGACATACAGGTATTTAGTACTGATACATTTGTGACATAAACGGTATTCAAATATACAGTACTGTTACCCATAGATCCTGACAGAGTATATACATATGATGGGGAGGGGACTGTACATTAGGAGGGGGTGGGTGGGTGGGAGAGAAATATACATACGGTGGGGAGGAGACTGTACATTTCTACTAATAATATACAACCTACATATCCTCTAATAATATACAACCTACATATCTACTAATAATATCCAAACTACATTACTACTAATAATAATCAACCTCACAACTCCAAATGACTGGGACACGTCTCTCATTAGAGTCAAGACCACGAGAGGAGAGCCAGACAGGTCTGTATCCACTGTGTTATTGTCTATATATTATATAATATATTATATTATGTAACCTTACCTTATATGAAGACCAGTCTATCTAGTGTCATGTGTTATTGTCTATATATAATAACCTTACTGTACCTTATATGAAGACCAGTCTATCTAGTGTCATGTGTTATTGTCTATATATTATAACCTTACTGTACCTTATATGAAGACCAGTCTATCTCGTGTTGCTCACTTTAACGATAAATCTAATAAACAAAGATAAAGTAACAACACCAATAACTGCAAATAATTTGGTAAATATAACGTTAGGCCAACGTCAGTCAGTATGGTAACGTTATCCAAATGCATTTATAATCTAACAAGCTTACGATAAACATTAACGATAGGTTATGTATATAACCTAGTTATATGAGTACTGGCTGAGCGTCCTGCTCTTCGCCATCGAGATATACCTCATCTCCAGTACCTACTGTACTTCATCAACGAATAAAACAAATGCACCCAGCACCTGACCAGGCCCCGCCCTAGTGACGTACTATAAAGCACTAGGCGTGGCCACCACTCGGCCTTCCTCGGAAAACAGTTTCCATTAGAAAAGTTTCCCAAGGGACCTCAGGGCCTACGCTAAGAGCAGGACGCTCAGCCAGTACTCATATAACTATACATAACCAATCGTTATATAGTCGTACTGGTGAATCGCGTCCTGCTCTTTGCCATCAAGATATGGGGACAGAGCAGACGCGAGAACCGACAAATGCACCCCCTGAGGACCCGAAAGCCCACATCAGGGGGGAGGGGAGTCCCGTCACCCCTCCTCCCTAGTGAAGAGGGCGGCAGCCAACTCCACCCAAGTGCGAAAAAGAGGGAACCAGAACCTCCTAAACGCACAACACAGGCGGGACCACGTGTGACACAACACATTGTGGTCCACACCCACACACCCCTGCTACCCCACGAGAGACGGGAAGCAGGAGAGGTTCCAGACCTCAGAACCAACTGGGAGACAGAACCCCCGGTCATGTCCATGAGGTAAAACCTTACGAAGGGACCCGGTGAGGACCATGAAACCGCAGCACAGATGTCCTCCACCGAGGCCCCACCTAACAGGGTGGCAGAGGCCGCCACCCCACAAGTGGAGTGCGCCCTGACACCCCCAGGGGGGGCCAGCCCAGCCAACGTGTAGCAAAGGGTAATGCCCTCGCACAACCAATGGGACAGGCGCTGTTTCGACAGTGCCTTACCAGCGCGAGAGCCACCGTAACAGATACAAAGCAGATCGGTAGCCCTGAGGCCCTGAGTACGGCTGAGGTAAATCCCCAAGCCCGGACCGGACATGACAGGTGAAGGCTCGCCTCTAACTCACTAGCGTGAGGAGGCGGATGAAAACGCCTGAACCACAATATCCCCGGAACAAAAGAGCTTCGGATATTTTTTGGCACAAAGACTGGGTCAGGCCTCAGAGTGGCACCGCTATCGAAATGAATAGACAGACACGCCGCAACGAGAGAGCACAGAGCTCACCCACACGCTCAGCGGAGGTGATGGCCAGCAGGAACGCAGTCTTGAACGACCGTCGTTCCAAAGGCGCTTGCTCAAGAGGCTCAAACGGGGCCTCGGACAACCGACCGAGGACCGATTGAAGATCCCAACTCGGAGCCAGAGAACGTTTCACCGGCTTAAGGCACCGAGCGCCAAGCAGGAAACGCTTCACAAGAGGGTGTCTTACACCACTCTTGGAAAATACACCACCTACCCGCGTAACCCGCGATAGTGGAGGGAGCATGCGCGTTCCGGATGGTACCAACCACAGAAGGATCCATCCTCTCCAGACTCACCAGCCAAACCATCAGCGGCAGGCCCAGCACAGGGAACTAACACAGAGACCCGTGCGCTTGAGAGAGGGCCCGCGATGACCAAGGAACAGGCCACGACGGGGCTACCAAGAGCTGGATCAGGACCGGGAACCACACAGCTGCGCCCCGGTCCGGCGCAATCAGGATCAAGGACCTGCGCTCCTCAACGTACCCGCCCCAACAACTGACCTAACAGATGTATGGGGGGAAAGAATCCCAGGCGGCACGGCATCGGTCCCAGACCTGCCTGACTATGTCCGGACGTAATCCCCACCCGTCAGGGTGAGGACCGCCAGCGACATCACACCTGTACCCACATTCACCCTGCCGGGGATGTGGAGAGCCCTCAGGCTGCGCAGATGGAGAACGCCCATAGCCAGCCGCCCGCCGCCCGGTGCAGACGGGGGAGCGTACTCCTCCCTGTCTGTCGATATACGACGCCGACGTCGTATCGTCCGTCCTGATCAAACACCGTTTGAGGACCAGAAGGACCGCCTTCAATACCAACACATTGAACGTAGCGCAGACCGGGCAGCATGGCTTGCCAGCTGCCCCCTACTGCGTTGGCCCGACACGCCTCCAGTGAAAAACGTGACGTGTGACAGCCTACTGCCCATAGGGACCCCCCTGGGGAGGGCCTGGGGTCCTCACAGTCCCCCAGTGCTGAGGTCCCCCAGTACTGACACGGGAACCTTAGCCGCTTCCACTTGCCTCTCACCGGGTCTATTTCCATACTGGAAAAAAAACCACCTCCGTAACCTCCTCCTGGGGTGAAGAATAGGCCAAGAGGGACCACGGAATGAGCAGATGCCATCATACCGAGCAGGCATATCACGGACAGCGCCGCAACCGTCCTAGGACGGAACCTCCCGAGCATGTCGACAACACGCTCTGAGAGGGATGCCCATAGCACTCCAACCATTGACTGGGAAGAGGAGTACTCTACTCCCAGTCTACAGCAAACCCCAGGCTGGTAGGAAACCTGCCTGGTATGAGACCTGACAATCCACCTTGACCGCCAAGGACCAGAACGTCGTCAGGGCAGAATACACTTCGTAACCCCTGACGACGCAGAGGCCCCAGTGCGGCCTCCACGTGCTTGGTGAAGATGCAGGGAGCCAGAGAAAAGCCGAACGGCAGCCTCTGGTACTCATACGCTAAACCCTGCAAAGGAAGCGTAGGTAAGCCCTAGGATGGAAGATCAGGGATGCGAATACGCATCCTACAGGTCTATGGAGGAGAACCAGGCCCCCACCTGACAGTGTTCAACAGGTAGGAGATGATCCAAAAAATGCTGAACCTTCCCATGGGAGAGGTCCAGCATGGGTCTGACACCCCCCCCTCCCGATTTCTGGGGCACCAGAGATTACTGGGAGGAAAACGCCACGACGATGGCTTGCTTCGTCCACAGAGATTGGATCTCGTTGACCAGAGCTTTCACTGCTGGTGACCCTGACAACAGGGTCTGTACCAAACCCAAAAACGGGTGGGGTTGTGTAAACACAAGTCCCCGCCTCAGCGTTCTCTCCATCCACCTCGACATATGGTACTGCTGTAGCCATATGTGATGATACTCCCAACGCACCCGCCGCCATTTGGCGCAGGTATGCTAGGAACTGTAGATAGGCGGCCCGGTCCCACCCGCTGTGCGTAGCCAACCCTGGACCCGTGCGAGCAGAGCGTTCCGTGGAGTCGGGACATCTGACCCTGACACTACCCACGAGGCAATCGCACCCAAGGGGGAACCCCGACAGAAAGGGCCGGTTTGATACGGGGGAAGCTGACATCAGTCTAGGTGACAAAAGCTCCCCCACTGAACACCCCTCCAGAACATGCTGAGGAGTTGTTCTGCAGCTGGACATGCAAGGTGTGAGGCCCCCATGGGTTCCTACACACCGTAGCCCTGCAGTGATATTCCTACCACCCAAATCACGCGCACCTGCGAGACCACTGCCAATCTTTCAGGAGTGGGAGGCACCAACATGATACCCAGCCTGGCGAAGGCGAGGTCGGGAAAGCCCACACTGTGTGCCTCAAAAAGGTCTCGAGCCCCCCTGCTGACAACACTTGTAGTTGACAGACGTAACACCAGGCTCAACCAAACACAGCTTATGGTGTGGGAGCCGCTTGACAGCACAACATTCTCACGGACAGACCCAGGCTCAGCCATCAACTTGGTGTCAGCCCCTGTCCCCATGAGAAGCGAAACATGGGGCTGCATGCGCTTCAACGAAGGCTCGCGGCCCGCAGCCAAAGGAAAAACGATCAGAGCCCCTTTTCCGCTGGTGTTGGGGGAGGGAGTGATGGGGGAGCGGGCTGCTCGCGGCAGGACGGCGACGACTTGTATATTCCAAGCCGAGCTCATCCAACATGGCCGATTCCCTCGGCCGCCAAGGCTGTCGGCCTTGTGGACACCTGTTGACTCAACGCCCAGGATACCTCTGGCGAGGGAAACATGGCCGCCTGTCGAGGGCCTCGCCATAGCCGCTGACGAGGCCGTGCTCTCACCTCTGGCTGCGCGGCGTGAGGCGGTGTGGGGCCTAGGACAAATACCGCCCGCGCTCCAGCAGAAGACCAATATCCCGGGAGTGCATAGAACCTCGCATCAGGCTGGCTAGCTACTTAGCTGGTATGAGCGTTTAGGGGGATAACGCCGTGATAGGGGCTCGTGCAATGTTATGATTAGAAGCGGTATGGTGAGGGGGAATATGGGGTATAGTTGAGTGGAGCGATTGTTTAATAATGACGTTGATTGAGAGTTGTTTGCAAAAGTAGGACGCTTCGGTTGTGATGTTGTGTGACTCTGGGCGAGGGCACCGCGGTGCACCCTTGGGAAATGGAGAGCTGGCTATCAGAGCTAAGCTAGGCTAATGGCTAGAGCTAACGGCTGGCTATTAAGGTCAAGCTAGTATCTTCACATCCGTTGACAACAAGCCTTTGAACCAGAAGTCGTTCTAAGCTAAGCTAGGCTACCTATGCTAAGCTAAGCTAACAGGGCTATTGAGCTAACTGTGCTAACAATGCTGAGGGGCAGGGTACGGATGATTCTTTTCATGTTGTATGAACGTACGTTATTATATTTTGTACTGCGTGTGACGTAGGGTTGCGTTATACCGGAGACAGTTGACATTGTTTTGTGTAAAGTCTGTAGCATTATGCAACTTGTGACCGCCAGCGGCGGGATAGCAGAGCACGATTTCCGTATTAACAGGAAGCATTGTAGCGGCCATTTTGGACAGGAAGTGCCGTAGCGGCCATTGTTGGACACGTGACCGGATTTTTGACCCCGTAGTGGCCATTTTAGTTGCAGTTTTTTATCGTCTTGTTTCGTTGTCTAATGGCAGAAGGAGAGAAATGTGTGCAGCTCTGGTTAACGAGATTGGTAAGTGGTTTGTATTTTTGCTTTGTGCTGTAAACAATGATCTGGGAGTGGTTTTGGTTGTGTTACTACAGGTTGTATTTTTGTGTAAACAAAGGGGGAGTGTGTACAACATGTGATGATTAGATTATGGGAGATAGTCATGAATACATGAGCCTGTATCTAGTTAGAATTCACAAGTTAGCTACTCTGGGTTATTGTATTATTAATAATAGGAACATACATATACACATTGGACCTGTAAAACTGGGCAATATTATGTTACACAAGTGTATATTCTTGACCAAGTGGGGTTTGAGAGAAGCTACAGGCTGAGTTAGGAAAGCGCTCTATACTGAAAAAGACATATTGCTTGCATTATGCTTAATTAATACATCTGCATTATAATTATATATCACATGTGTACGGAGTTAACGTTCCCAGAAAATCCTGTTTACAAATGTTTGAGTCTTAGCATGTTGGAACTAACCACTAATAATGTTTTATTGCTAAGGGGTGGCTGTTGATAAAATGCTTATATTTGAATGAATATTGTTGTGTAAAGATGTGATTTTTAAATCTGTTTAGAGTGCAATTGTTTTGAGATTGTGTTTATGCTTGTTTTAGATTTTTCAATTTGTAATACAATTGGTTTACATAGGCTGATGTTTTATATTAAGATTGGTTGCAAGTCCTTGAATCATAATAGGATAATTTAATGATGGGGGCTTGTTTATATGATTTTAATGATTAAATGATTGTGTTTACAGTAGTTGAAATGAGATGCTATTCATTCCATAGTTCTCTGTGCTTATGATACTGTCTGTGACTAAAATAGCAGGCAGATGTATGTTAATTTGGCTCTAGGGGGGGCTAGGCTTCTCCCTGGAAGCGGTAGGAATGTGTGATTAATTCAAAACCTAAGGGCGGCTTGCCAGTGGGGGATGAACTGTGTGATAACCCTTTTGTTGTTTACAGGAGGGCCAACAGGGTCTAAAGAGAGAATGTATGCATAGGTCACAAGCCAGGGGGGATGGTAAACCTGTTGTTTATGGTCACTGTTACACTCACAGAAGGGACCTAGTCTATCTTTACAACAGGAAGACAGGTCGGAGGTGAAGATTGCAGAGCACAGTTGGAGAAGAGATAACGGTGGAGGTATTTTTACACCAGGGCCGTGAACCATGATCAAAGGCAGTGTGAGGGTGATAGGATTACAGAACAGGAAGATGAGACAAAGTGCTAATTCAGGACAGCTGAGGATGGAGTGAGCAAAGTAATTACAATAGGAGCCAGTTCAGATGCGGTTATTTACGTTGGATGTGGCTGACTATTTGATTGAAGGAATAGCCTGAGGTTATCGCGGTTCTAGTAGGCTGGGGTTGAGAAGGGGTACTAGACCCTTCATAGGAATGAGAGTAGGGGAGCAGAAAATGAGTGTAACCTGAGTTAGAGGTAGAAGGGAGGAAGAAACAACTAACAATTGAATGAGGACTAATGAGTTATGTGTTGTTGTGGTTGTGCGTTATGTTGAATGAGAGTTTTGATGCATGAGTGAAACAAGCGTGAATGGCTTTGTCTTTGAGTGTTTACCTAGAAATGTGAGGATGAGTTGAGTGGGGTGTGAATGCATGTCTGTGTGTCTTTTGATTTCAGTGAGTGATTGAGGCTGTTGATGGCAGGTCATAACATGATTCTGTTGTCTGGTTAAAGCCTAACAATAGCATACCAAGCTCACTACAGGAGGTTAGATCTTGTGTCAGGATTGTGAGTTGAGTGGGGTGTGAATGCATGTCTGTGTGTCTTTTGATTTCAGTGAGTGATTGAGGCTGTTGATGGCAGGTCATAACATGATTCTGTTGTCTGGTTAAAGCCTAACAATAGCATACCAAGCTCACTACAGGAGGTTAGATCTTGTGTCAGGATTGTGAACCAGCAGACCACTTTTAGTATAAACCATATCTAGTTATAGTTAAACAATAAGAACGCTAATAAGTAGTAAGGCTACTAGTAGTTATCTTGTCAATCTGAATAGAAAATCAGAAAACTTGGTTTGTATTACAACTGGAATTATAATTATTTGATTCAGTATATACAACGGGCTGAAAACATTACGCCAACACTATGACATAATTTCTAAAAATGCTGTTATAGTCCAACTACTTACACAAGAGTATTTTAATCAATCAAGGACAAAATGTGACCAGAACACTTACATTAACTTAAAGGTTTCCTACTTTAAAGGGGGTGTGGTAATTTTGATTTTATTTCTTTTCTTTTCTTTTTTTTCTTTTGAATCACTGCCTGAGAACTCAATATACATATGAATGATATTGAATTAAAATGTTTGATTTCTTTTTATTTTTATTTCCTTTCTAAAAACTATAATTTTCGGGACTGAATGTATTGTATGACAGTGATGAAAGGGACCAGTATAGAGACTGCTGGTATCAGAGGTGTCAGATTAGGGCATGACTGATTTGTTCCATTTGTGTGTGTGTGAGGGAATGTGTGTGTGTGGGAGTCACCACAGGAGTATTAGAGCGGAGTGGATGGTTTTGAAGGTGTTCTTTTTATTCCTTTGATGTTTTCTCTGTGTGCATGAGATATTTCACAAGTGTTTATTGAGATGTATGACTTTGTTTAATTTCCTTTTTCTTTTGTGTTTAAATCTGTTTTTTTTTCATCATCTGGTGAGAGGGGAGAGAACTGGAGAAGGCTGAAGGACGTCAGAACAGGATGTCATATGAGCTAAGTAGTTCGATCACATTGTGTGGATTATCTTTTTTTTTTAACTTTCTTTTATTTTGTGTCATAATGAACATCACATTAAATTAATCATACAGTATAATATACTTGATTCACATAGTCAATGACATTTGTTACTCAGGCTCTTCCCTCTTATTCAATTTGTTTTCAAAGTATTCAGCGTAATCAAAATAAGCTGTATAATCCGAGTACGCCTCATAAACAACCCAGTGGGGAGAGATTTTTACAATATTTTTTTTTAGGATTTTTTGTAGGATAAGAAACGAAAAAATAAATAGAAAAATAAATTTAGCAAAAGGAAAAAAAACTAATTTAACAGAAAAAAAGGACAAAGAAAAAAGAAAAAAAAAAGAGTCAGGAGGGTCAGACTCATGCTAGTGTATCTCCAGGTACAAGGTTACAAGTGACCATCTCTGCATAAACATATCTTTTTTCAGTTGCAATTGTGCAGTCATTTCTTCCATTGTATACATCTGTCTCAGTCTCTTGGTCCATTGTTTGATTGTCGGTGGTTGATTTTGTAGCCATGCCATAGTTATCATTTTCCTTGCTATTAACAGTATCACTCTCAAGATGTATAACGTATCTCCATAGTATGTGCCTTTCAGTATACATCCCAAGATATAGTACGATGGATTCAGAGGTAAGTCAAGATCTAGAATGGTTTTAATCTCATTTTTGATATTCACCCAAAATGTCTGCACCCTTGGACAGTCCCAGAAAATATGTGTATGATCTCCGATCATTCCACATCCTCTCCAACATAGTGGTGAGGACGCACCAGCAAATCCGGAGAGAACTTGAGGAGTCCTAAAGTACCTGACCTTGACCTTCCAGTCAAACTCCCTCCACATTGGGCTATTTGTGATTTTATGATTGCTTGAATGGCTGTCCTCCCATTCTTCATTTTCTATAATCACATTAGCTTCCAACTCCCATTTTTCTTTAATATAGGTGGTGTCTCCTGGATCGTCTAGTTGTAACATGTTGTAAATATTGGATATCTGCTTTCTTTCCATCAAGTTTTTTTCTATTGTGTTAATAAAGTACCGCTCCACATTTGTTGGTGGTCTCTTAATTGCTTCCCACTCACTGTGAGTCATTACATAGTGTCTTATTTGAAAGTATCTAAACAAGTCTTTCGAAGGTAGATCAAAACATTGCTGTAGCTGTGCAAACGATTTAAAACAGTCTCCTTCCTTGATCGTGGACCTCCCCCCTTTTTCCTTACACTTTCCCATACCTTTAATGTATTTGTAATCCATTTGTTACCAATCTTAATTTTTTTCCAGTATGCTTTCCCCAGGAATATTATAGATCTGAGAGGGGTCTTTGGAATTGAGTTTTGCTCAATCTGTACCCATCCGGAATCTAGGTCCTTTTGTATCCAATGCACAAGTATGCGTAATTGAGCTGCCCAGTAGTAGTTTCTTAGGTTTGGCAGACCAAGACCACCCTTGTTCTTTGGCAAACATAGTGTTTTAAGCCTTACTCTAGGTTTTTTCCTCTGCCAGATAAATTTGGATAGGAGTTTATCTAACCTTTTAAAGGTAGTGGCAGGTATTGGTATAGGTAGAGACTGGAAGAGAAAAATAAGTCTAGGTAGCACATTCATTCGAATTGATTCTATTCTTCCCAGTAGGGAGAGAGGTAAAATGTCCCATCTGGCCATGTCTGATTTGATTTGTACAATCAACTTTTCGTAGTTTGCTTGATATAACTGATTGCTGTTGGGAGTCAAAATGATTCCTAAATACCTGAATCCGTCTCTAGCCCAGTGGAAGGGTGCTATACTATTCAGATGTGTTGGCCATGTTCCCACTATCATCATGGCTTCTGATTTGGTCTCATTTATCTTATAACCCGACAGTTCGCCGTAATTTCTTAAATCCATCATTATGTTTGGAATTGATTCTAAAGGGTTTTTGATATAAAGTAAAATGTCATCAGCAAATAGCGAGATCTTGTGTGTAATGCCTTTTTGGTCATCTATTCCCTGTATCTGAGGGTTTGATCTAATCATCTCCGCTAGTGGCTCTATGCCAATCGCGAATAGTAACGGAGACAAAACGTCTCCTTGGCGTGTCCCTCTCTGTATCTCAAAGAAGTGAGAGCAGTGACCATTCACCCTTACTCTAGACTTAGGATTTTTATATAAACATTTTATCCAATCTATAAATGTGTTATTGAATCCCATACCTTTCAATGTTAGTTCAAGGTACAACCAATCAACTCTATCAAATGCCTTCTCGGCATCTAAGCCGAGAAGCATTGATGGTTCTTTTCGAGATCCAGCCACTGTTTGCAGATTTAAAGTTCTTCTGATGTTGTTAGCACCCTGTCGACCAGTGATAAAGCCAGTCTGGTCTGGGTGTATCAGTTTTATTATATGTTTCTGTATTCTTTTTTTAAGTATAGATGTCAATATCTTGAAATCGTTGCAAAGGAGACTTATGGGCCTATAGGAACTACATCTTGTGGGGTCTTTACCTTCTTTATGTATTACCGAGACAATAGCTTCTGACCAGCTTCCTGGTGGATCTCTCTCAGATAGGGCATAGTTATAAACTACACTTAATACTGGTGTTAACTGTTCAGTGAAATGTTTATAAAATTCATTTGAAAACCCATCTGTACCTGGTGATTTATTGTTCTTAAGCATCTGAATAGTTTCCCCTATCTCCTTCTCCGTAATAGGGGAGGTTAGCTCATCCGCCTCATCTGGGGATAGTTTAGAAAGTTTAAGGTTATCTAAGAAGTTGTTGATTTTTTCTTTCTTGTTTTCCAATTGCTGTGCTTTGTAGAGGTCGGTATAGTAATCTGCAAATGCATTAGCAATTTCTTGCGTTTGCATTACTTCCATGTGTGTGCTGGGGTGTTTAATCTTTGGAACTATCCGACTTGACTGTATTTTGTGGAGCTGGAATGACAGTAGCTTGCTTGCCCTATTTCCCATCTCATAGTAATTCCTACCAGCAAATCTAAGGGCTCCTTCCGCTTTGTATGTCAACAGGTCATCTAGTTTTTGTCTGCAGGTTAGTAGAGCTTTTAAATCTTCCTCATCTCTGTTCAGTTTATGTTTCCTTTCTAGTATTTTTAACTCATTTTCTAGGTTCTGCTGTTTTTCATTTAGCTGTTTCTTTAGTGCACTTGAAATTGAGATAATTTTACCTCTCATTACAGCCTTTGCTGCGTCCCATAAAATTTATGGTGAGACATCCCCCTTATTGTTGAGATCAAAATAACTCTTCAGTTCTTCACTTATCCTCTCCCGTGTGTGAGAGTCAGACAGCATGGATACATTGAGCCTCCAATATTTAAAGATCTTATTGGTACTGAGGTTAAGTTGAAGAGTTAGAGGTCCATGATCTGAGATGGTCGCTGGTTCAATGATACATGATTCAACTTTGTCAATATCTTGCTTGGAAATACAGAAGTAATCTATCTGAGAGTAGCTACCATGGACCCCAGACCTAAAGGTAAAGTCTTTCTGCCTAGGATGGTGGAAACGCCATGCATCTATAAGTCCAAATTCTTTTATCATTGCATTCAGTGATCTAGATTTTTTTGAAATGGGTCCACAATCTACAGGAAGTTTGTCTACTTTTGGATTTAGTACACAGTTGAAATCACCGGCCATAAGGATAATTCCTTTGGCGTTACCAGCCAAAAGTGAGGCTATACCTTTAAAGAAATTGGGGCAGTCTTCATTTGGTGCATATATATTTAGAAATGTTATGATTGATCCTCCTATAACATATCTGCCCTGGTCATCTGCAATTTCCTTTTCTTTGGTGAAGTATACTGATTTGTTAAATAGAATAGCCACTCCTCTCTTTTTCCCTGTTTGACAGGACGCACTATACACCTGGCCCACCCATTCTCTCTTCAGTTTCTGGTGTTCGTTCATTGATAAGTGCGTTTCTTGAATGAATGCTATAGAGCACTGAATTTTCTTAAGTTGTCCAAAAAGTTGTTTCCTCTTTATTGGGTTGTTAAGACCATTTATATTGTAACTAATACATTTAAGGCTTGTCATAATGTCATTGTATTTCGTATGTACAACATAGATCTATCTTCCATAGTATATGAGCTTGAGGCATTTGTCAAAGAGTATACAACATAAAAAACAAAACTAAATGGTCCCCTATTCACTTGTAAGGGAAAACCTAGGGCTTCCAATTTTCCAGTAAGCTGTCTTACATAAATCACAAATGAAATAATCTCCCGATGTTCTAGAGAGGTGTAGCTTTCTCTCTCAGGGAGCATATTGCACACAAGTGCAGAGAAGTTAACCACGAACGTATAGGGTTAACCTTTGCCGGATAACACAGGCTAAGTGTGATCCGTCTATGGCTCAGTCTCTGGCCTCAGAACCACATATAAATTAAAGTAGATTTGATATATTTAAATTTTCCCAACAGGTAATTAATACTCAGGGTAAATGATAATCATATTAGTCAGCAGCATGTCCATTATTTCTTGTGTTTTACACTTATTGTAAACATTTCGTTAGTCTACTATATCTAACTGGTTTACTCATCTTTATCGTCCATGAATGATCTTAGGTCTGCGGCAGATAGTGACGTCATGGCTCCTTTCGTTCGCTGCTCTCGCCCTCTTCTTTGTGTTCGCCACCTGTCCCTTGTCAGTTCTCTTTGTAGCTTCTCTCTTTCGTCGATTTGGACATGAATTCCCAGTTCTTTCAGTGTGGGAATTGCATCCACCAGAGAGTCAAACACCTTCATTCCCGATTCTGTTGTCATCCTGAGTCTTGCCGGGTATGGGCAATTAGCGCGTATCCCTTTTTCCTTTAGCTGTTTGATGACGTGACGCACCTGACCCCTCTTCTTTTGCAGGTCTGGGGAGTAATCGTGATCAAAATAGATCCTTTTCCCTTGAAATGTGATGGGTTGTCCCCATGCAAGCTGTAATACCTGTTCTATGATATTGAAATCTAGAAAGCGCACAATGATAGAGCGCGGGGGGGGGGCGCTAGAATCTCTCGGTTTGGCCATCAGTGATCTGTGCACTCTTTCTATCTTAATCTCAGACTCAAGTTCAGGTGTTACTTTCATGGATGTTGTCAATAGCTGCTTCACAAACTCTTTAGTATCCTTGTCCTCGCTACCTTCAGGGACTTGGTAGATCCGGATATTGTTGCGTCTGAGTCTATTTTGCAATTCTTCACAAGTTGCCGTCATTTCTGCATCTCTTCTTACAAGGTATTTGAGCGCCCTCTGGTGTCTCATTCCACTATCATCCAGTTTCGTGATTTCCGTTTCAATGTCCGTAATTCTACCGTCTGTTTTGTCAATCCATTCAGTTACTTGCGACATAGATGTTTCAAGTTTGCTCACTGAAGACTGAGTGGCATTGTGTGCTTCTTTATTCTCTCTCCTTAGATCTTTTAATTCTTTTAGAATCGCGGATTCCTCTCTCTCTGTTTCCTCGTCGGTGTCGGAAGAGCTGGTTTGACAAGCCTGTTCATCTGTGACATCTTTCTCATTTCCAGCGTCGGTTTTGGTATTTCTCTTAGCCTTTCGTTTCTTCGGGCTCATCTTTAGACTTCTTACCGTCTCACTCGTTAAATGTTGCTGACAATATCTGTTTGTTGGGTCGTTTATCTCGGGGGTTCTGAGGAGCTAGAGACTCAAGCTACCTCGGACATCACACAACCGGAAGTCTCTCATTGTGTGGATTATCAAGATGGCTTCTCTTACAAGTGTGCTGATATATTGTGTAAAAGAATTTGCATTGTGCTTTGTCTCTTCACAGCTCAGTCGAGGGGGGGAATGCAGATCAACTCAGAGGACGCGTGGAATACATTCCATTAGATTACGACACGGTGGAGTGAACTTGTTCAGTTATTTCCTGTTGGGAAACTATTAGATTATGGAAAGAGGTCGCTTGTGGACACTCAAGTTCAAGTTTCAAGTTTCAAGTTTCTTTAATAGTTGTCATACAGAAGTACAGAATACTTTTATACAAAATGCTTCTTACTGTTGCGCTCCAGAGACTGTGCTAGACAAGATAAGTATGAAATAAAATAACATAGTAAAATTAGAAGTAAAAAGAAATGAGGTCACAGTGTTCAGTTTAGACATATGTACAATGTTCGATGCAGAATAGACGTAGTTACCATACAATATACAATACTGTGCAGTGTACTAATATACAATACTATATAGTGCAAGGCAGAAATGGAGAAATGGGACGAGGTGCAATTTAGGTACAATTCACAGTAGGTGTACGAGTTGTAGTGCAAATCCTTTATCAATAAATATAAAGTGTAAGTGTGTTTGTGTGATCTAAAGTGTGGAGAGTGGGTGCTGCAGTGTGTTGTTTGTTTGAGTGAGTGTGTGCGTGTGGGTGTGTGTGCTGTGTGCATTTGATGGTTGTTGCATAGTGATTATTGTTTGTTTAGCAGCCTGATGGCCTGGGGATAGAAGCTTCTTCTGAGTCTTTCTGTGCTCGCCTTAAGACTCCGGTATCACTTGCCTGACCGCAGCAGTTCAAAGAGGCAGTTGTTCGGGTGGCTCGAGTCCTTAATAATTCTCTTAGCCTTCCCCTTGCACCGCTTGTTGTAAATGTTCTGGAGGGTGGGAAGCCCCCCTCCAATTGTGCGTTCGGCTGAACGTGTCACTCTTTGTAGTCTGCTACGGTCTTGTGCAGTGCTATTCCCAAACCAGGAGGTGATGTTGCCGGTCAGGATGCTCTCTATTGTACATGAGTAGAAGTTCCTAAGGATCTTCTGACTGACTTGGAACTTCCTTAGGCGCCTAAGGAAGTAGAGGCGTTGTCGTGCCTTCTTCACAACACTGTCAATGTGTGTGGTCCATGTCAAGTCCTCGGATATGTGGGCTCCGAGGTACTTGAAACTGTTCACTCTCTCAACCGGTGCCCCGTCGATGCTGAGGGGGCTGTAGTCCTTGACCCCCGACCTCCTGAAGTCCACAATCATCTCTTATGTTTTGCTGACGTTCAGGGAAAGGCAGTTCTCCTGACACCACTGTGACAGGTTCTCTACCGCTTCCAGGTAGGCCCTTTCGTCGTTGGCAGAGATCAGGCCCACCACTACTGTGTCATCAGCAAATTTGATGATGGTGTTGTTGTTCCGCTGTGCTACGCAGTCATGTGTGTACAGGGAGTAGAGGAGGGGGCTCAGAACACAGCCCTGGGGGGCCCCTATGTTGAGCGTGATGGATGAGGAGGTGCAGTTGCCGGCTCTTACCACCTGGGGTCTGCCCGTCAGGAAGTCCAAGACCCACTGGCAGAGGTCATAGTTCAAGCCCAGGTCCCTGAGCTTGGCTATGAGTTTGGAGGGGACTATGGTATTGAATGCTGAGCTGTAGTCGATGAACAGCATTCTCACATAGTTCCCCTGCCCCTCCTTCATCATAACCCCGGGAACAGAGGCCAGGTTGGATTTGTGAAAACAGATGTGCACAGGTTTGGGAAATGTCCAGACTGAGGGAGCCGTCTGTAAATCCGAGGAAGGACAGTCATAGGTCAAAATATGACGGGATCACAGGCCTACTAAAATTGCTATGGCTGAGGCTGGCTAGCATAGGGGGAAGGGGGAGGCAAGGCCGGTCTGAGGCTGTGCCGAAAATGTGGGCAAGGTCCTCTGTGGAATGTGGAATTTGGTTGGTGTGGAGAACGGGGGGTAACTGAACAATAGCTACTGATGGTCTCTGTTTGTGCACATTTGATTTGGTAAGGCGCGCAGACAGAGGGCGGATAGATTAACACAACGCAGGGTAAGAACATACACATCGATTAGGGTCAAAGTGAGGATGGATAGTAAAAAAAAATTCTCGTGAAGTATCTGCTTTCCCCGCTCGGACTGAAGCTGTGGGAACCAATGTGGTAAGGTTATGACCATTATGTGGTCATAAGAGGGGGAGGATAGATGGGAGAGCCAATTGATGAATTATGCAAAATGTGATTGAACTATTGTTTAAGAAAGAATTAACAGGAGAAAGAAATTGATGTAAAATGAATATTGTGATACTAATGTATGTTTTCTCTCAACCAGATCATCTAAAAGAGTGTGGGAACAACTTTCTGTAGATTAAGAATACTGGGTATTAAATTGGTGATTTTTAGATTAAATGTGTAATTAAATGTGTAATTTTTAGATTAAAAGTATTTTTAATTGTTTTTAGCATATTCAAAGTTTTTGTTTAAAAGCTCATTGATGTTATGTACCAAAGAATAATGAAAATTGAGAAAAATTGAAAAAATGTATGATTTTAATTTTAAAAAAATGAAAAAAATATTGTATGGTTAGTATGTATAGAAATCAAGTCAATGTACTGGTTATGACAATATGAATTGTCAAAGTGAGGAATGTGGTAACATTGACTGTATTTCATAACTAATATATGTGAATAATTAGAGAATCATAATGTAAAAGCCAGGTGTACCTTTCAAAAGCAGAATGGATTTTCAGGGCTCAGCCAAAGGTGATATTATTGGCGTTACAAGAGACAGACATTCCAAACCCCCCCACTCAAGCAATGACTAATCTAGAGAACAAACAACACCTTCTCGAGTTGACTGTATGTAAATGTAGGAGCAGAGACAGCTGGTCTAACAGAGATCAGAGGTCACAGACTGGCTAAGGAAAATATAATTACATTATACTAGATTAGAATGAAAAACAATATTGGAATAATAACTATATCATATTAATCTATCTGAGGTATTAGAGCAAATTACATTTGAATATCATATAGAACGTCAAACTGGTTATTTAAGTAATAATGCTACTTCACTCTTGTTGCCAACCATATATAGAAAATAAGTCTCAATTACAAAGGTTTAGTCTGGTAAAATACACGCATCAAGTTATTCTTTATCACTGTTTGATATAAAAATGTAAGCCAAGAGTAAAACTGTGATAATACTGGAAGAGAGTAATTCATAATACACTAGAGACTTGGTAAAATGTTTAAGTGGAATACCCCCTGGACTGAGGAGACCTGAGCAGCAAAGGAGGGGGGGCCTCCTGAGGTCCCCCGCTGTTGACATACTGGAAGAAGACCCCCACACAGGAGATCGATTAGGTATCGCCTCCCAGAAGACCAACCGGATTGGACCAAACGTATTATTAGAATGTGCTAGGATTGGTGGAAATTGTAGTATTTAAGAGCGAACACAGTGTTAATTTGGGAGCCCAGACAACCCAGTTCTGCGGCTCCCGCTCCCACCAGAAAATGCTGTTTGCTGATTATACGTGAGTAAATCATAGCCCCATGGTTGGTTAGAATAACATGTAAAGATACCTATCTTAAAAACCAGGCTTACTCATGTGTAAAATGCTTACAGTAGATTCTCTATTTTCATTGATGTTAACATGATTGTTGTATGTACATGCAGGGTTTGATGTGCAAACTGTATTGATCCTTTGTACAGACATGTGTTCATGTGCTCTGAATGATCCTTGTATGGGAAAGCAACCTTCTAATTCACTCTGAGCCCAGAGGCAAATAAATACTGAGTTGAACCATAGTTCCTCTTTTGTCTGGCTGCCCAAGCTTATTTCTCATCTGACTAAGTCAGATGAGGAGACCATTTGAATCAGTGATGACCTTCTTTCCTCCTTCCAGATAACAACCTCATTGTACTGTAACTAACCTTAGATATTGATTAAGAATATACCACATTTATTCGACCAATTCAGTTATGGTTTCATTCACAATCTGTTGTAAACTCTCACCAGAGCAAAGCATATTTGTATCTGCAAAAAGCACAAATTTCATTGTTTTCAGATACTACAGATATCGTTAATGTACAAAAGAAACAAAACTGGACCCAGAGTTGAACCTTGTGGTAAGCCACACCTAATATTCATGTTCTATTACGTGTAGCTCTCGCTCAGCGTCTATTGCACATGCTTCGCTCCAGAACATGTGTACTGAATAAAAACTCACAAATGTACCTTTACCTACCAACATCCATCTGGCCACACCCCCATCCGCCACCTATATAAGCAGGGGTGTGGCCACACACTCACCTCCTTCTTTGCTTTCACCACAAGAAAGTGCCTATCTACCAGGCCACGTGAGCGGATC
Source organism: Notolepis coatsorum (assembly GCF_963971535.1). Taxonomy (NCBI): domain Eukaryota; kingdom Metazoa; phylum Chordata; class Actinopteri; order Aulopiformes; family Paralepididae; genus Notolepis; species Notolepis coatsorum. The sequence goes on from NC_140170.1 coordinate 29,626,055, forward strand.
GGCGAGGAGGAGAAATCTGCTCTTCGCTCTTTAAAGCTTGGTCCGCTCCGCTAATCGCTCATGTTGACCCCGCCCCCAAATCGCTCTCCGCTCGCTCACCGCTCACCTTGAATCGAGCGTTCCCCGCTCCCCGCGCCAGATTGCTCGGCAGACTCTTTTTTTTTTTTGGAGCATGGTGTAAATTAGCTCAAACTACAACAGTCTACACCCCCTGGGCCCCTTAACAATTGTTTGTATTGAGCCGCATTGTAATTGTACCCATTCTGCAATGTTAAATAACGTTGTTTATCCATTCACTAGCTCTATTAAGCGATGATAGCTAGCCGAGCCACAATGCTATGGTCGCTGCCATTAACGTTAGCATGTAAGCTAACAACAACAACAATGGCGTCGATACTTTTTCTAACAGGAGTGAGTGACAAAGCCTGAACAGGATATCACAGGTTCACCCTTCTCATTGGTTGAAAATGGCCTTCATGTTTGTACATCGCCATCTTTTGCTTTGGCATTGTACTACATGTATATTACATCAGTGTTAAACCACTGTGAGCGGCCTGGAGTGGATTGGAGCGGAGGAGAACTCTCGCTCCGGACGTCGCGCCAACACATTTTAAAACCCACTCCTCGCTCACGTCAAAACCACCCGCTCCGCCGCTCACGCTCCGATCCGCTCACATGCACTGCTATCTACCAATCACATTGACAATTATTAGCTAAAGAAAGTTGAGTAAAGCGTTCACATTATTTCTTGCTTTTTCCTTTCTCTCATAAAATTCAAAAGGAAAAAGCTAAGCTATAATGTTTACCTCGGGGAGTCGTGCTACCAACGTCGCCCTTCACCAGCGGTTCTCCGTTGCCTCCTCTGCCGTGCGTCTTGGGGCGGGTTTGACGCCGCTGTCATGGAAGGCGGCGTCCGCGCCCGGTAGGCGTCCGGCGGGTAGCTTGCCTCTCCGAGGAGCTGGTGCACCAGCGCCGTCTCCTGTGAGATGGCCTGGTTGCCTAAATATTAAAGGCAACCAACTTGTGTCTAGCCACGCCCAACTTGCGTCTAGCCACGCCCCTGCGGTGAGGCGGCAGCCGCAGAGCGGAGCGGCAGCATTATGTAGCAGTAATCCCGCCTTTTTTACTATCCAGAACTAGCTCAATTGGCAGCGCTGCATTGCTGTGGATCCTGCGGTCTGTTGCTGGCAAGTTCGATTCCCTTCAATTTTTTATTTTTTTTTAACGTGCATTCTTTCGCCGGTTAAGTATTAACTTTAAGCATTGTTTCGGAGTTGGTTAAGGTTAGGCATTGTTTCGGAGTTGGTTATGGTTAGAAGGGTTAAGTTTAGGTGCTGTTAAGGAGCTGGTTAAGGTTGGAGTTTGTCTTAGAGAATGGCAATATTCTTTCGGAGTTGGTTATGGTTAAGGTTAAGGTTAGGCATTCTTTCGGAGTTGGTTATGGTTATGGTTAAGGTTAGGCATTGTTTCGGAGTTGGTTATGGTTAGAAGGGTTAAGTTTAGGCACTGTTAAGGAGCTGGTTAAGGTTAGAGTTTGTCTTAGAGAATGGCAATAGACAGCCTATTTCCGTGTTGCAGCGCGAGGCAATAGACAGCCTATTTCCGCGCTGCAGCTCTCTCGCAATGCCGCGGTCACATGGGCGTAGTGGCCAATCAGAGAAACGCTAAACACAAGTTGGTTGCCGAAAATATTCACGCGGCCTGGTTCCTGCTCTGGGTCCTTTGCCGCCGGGGAGTCGTCTGCCGTTGGGCGGCCGGCTCCTCTCGAGGCGGAGGATTTGAGACGCAAGCTTTTTGCGTCTGCTCGCTCCCGTCGTAGGGTGGTAGCTTGCAGGCGCGAACGGCCAGGTTTCGGGGAGTTGCTGGAGCCGGTTGATGGTGCGTCTGTTTCTCCGTGGCCGATGGAAACGGAGGATTACATGGTAGAGGCAGATGTATTGTTGTTCGACGCTCCGGTGGAGACATATCCTCCTCCCGTTCAGGATGAAATGGCAGGGGGTGGTATGTCTCCTTGGGGTCCCTAGTACTCTGGTGTCGGGTTAGAACCTCAAATTCAGCGGCGAGATGCCCTGCTATCAGCCACATCGGAATGTGGCTCTGCTATGGGCAGTAGTCTGTCGCATGTGAGGGACGCAAGCTCGGTGGGGGGAGGTACGCAGGGGGAACTACGTGCCTTGTTCCCCGAGCTCATGGCGGCGGCGGCAGTCGCAAACGCCGTGCAACTGCCGCAGCCACTGCCTGCTCCTGTCCCTGATGATCTCATAGGTCACTTATGGCAACGTCGTCTTGTGAGGGAGACGGGCGTTGTCTGCCCATTTTTCCCCTCAATGGAGGCCTACGTCCGTCAGGGACAGGTGGTCTCCCACATCACGGGCCTCACCCCCGCCTACGTGCAAGTCACAAGGGTGGTGGGTCTGGTAGAGGGTATGAAGGAGGGGGTGCCTCGGCTTGATAGGCCGATGGTGTCTCTCCTTTGTCCTGAGGTGGTGTGGGAGCCTTTGCGGAAGCCGGTTCCCTACGGGAAATCGGCGAGGCGGTTGGCCAGCTGGAGCGACCAGTCGTTCATCGCTGCGACTCAATCCCTAGCTGCTACGTATAACATCGCACAGCTAGCGTGGTTTATGTCCGGGATAATGACGGGCGGTACGGAGCTGACCGAACTACAACATGATCAGCTCGCCCAGGCGGCCGGAGCCATCCTGCATCTGATCCAGCTGCAGGCCGTCGCTGCAGGGAAAGTATGCGCCCTGGCCACTCTAGTTCAGTGCCATCTTTGGCTGGAGCAGGCATGTGTGCCGGACAGGAAGAGGTTTCCACTGCTGACGGCACCCCTCTCCGATGCTGGGCTCTTCGGGTCGGCGTTGCAGCTCATGACTACAACCTGCAGGGAAATGCAGGAGGAGCGGTCCGTGCTCGAGCCTCACTTCCCCCCGCCCGATGTCGCCGGTGGAGTCAGGCGGCAGGCTCGTCATCGGGGATCCGCCACTACCGCCGCCACTGCTGGCCCTTCGGCGAAGAAGGCCAGGAGGAGAGAGGGCGCCTCGACCGCTGCAGCCGGCCAATCCACGCTCGGAGGTGACGGTAGGGATCGTCGAGACCAGGCACCAATCCTTTACCGTCCCTCCAGGGCTCCCCGAGGTGGCAAACCCTGAGCGGCTCGTGGCAGGCGTCACTAGAGGAAAGTCACTTTTCCCCCTATTGTTTCCCCTGTTTTCCCTTCCCCGGCCCACATATAATTTTGTCCAAATAAAAAGTCCCTCTTAGGAGGGACTGTAGTTTGTTACAAATTGTGTGTTTATTCACTACATATGATGGGGATACGATGTGTAAACCTTCGCTAGTGTGGGTTTGATAGGAGGGCTAGACTTTTAGTCTTTGTTTGGTCGCTACATTTACATGTGTGCTTAGCAAGGCCTGTGGCTAACACTCGGGCGAAAGGGTTTTTTCTTCCTCGACCTGAAGACTTATGTTCTTCATATAAAGGTGGAGGTTAGTTGTGTGTTCTGTTGCTTAAAACGGTGATATTGAGCCACAACACTGTAGTGTTGGTCTGCAGAAGTGCTCGTGTGTGTAATGTTACCACGGTCTTTTAGACCGCTCTCTCTCTATCAAACTTCTGTGTTATTGTAACATAAAACACGGGTGTCGTGTTCACATATAAACCTTGGCCTTGTTATAAACCCTGTTCACAGACTTCGTCTGTGGCTAGCGTGCGTTGGGTTAGCTTATCCTTTGGATATACGCTGTTTGTTAGCATGCTGGCTATTAAGGTATCATGGCTATTGTTGTTATCGTATTTTAAGGGTTGGGTTTGTGAGGGGGTAACCATATAAACCCCTCCTTCCCTCTTCTGATTGGCCGGGGGGTTTGACCCTCTTTTCATTTGGTCCGGCCAAACTGATAGGTCAGCTCGGCACAGGGGGGGGGGGGGGGGAAGGGTTTCTCTGACTCCGCACCTATCACGGGCAGTTGAGTCATGGGATTCCCCCCGTCATAGAATACATCACTGGGCACGTTTCTATTGGACGATGGCTTCCGTGAGTTCTTTACAGGCCCATGTGTGGTTCTCTGTTGTTGTCAATTTGTCGGGGCAGAGCGTGGGAACTTGGTGTTCTACTACGCTCGATATATGTGTAACTTGAGCCTTTTGGTCACGTGGCTCAATGTTACCTTGACTTTTCAATTTATGGCTCACGTGGGAAGTCTCTCTGAGGATTCCCGTCTCCCCCTTGTGGAGAGGTTGACGGGGTGTACAAATAAAAATATTTTTTCCCTCAGCCGCGTCACATGGGACCCATGTCCGTATTATTTGTTCTTTTTTCTGGAAAAATTTAAAATTAAAAAAGCAGCTTCTTGTCGTTTCCCCAGGCGGCTTGGAGGAACGGTATCTGGTGTCTTGTTAGACTATCCATTGATGTGTTTTGGGTCTCGACGTGTACATAGTGCTGGCCCTGGGTGTTTCTGATAGGAATCACGCATGAGGCTTGCGCGCCTTGGTTGCTCATCATTAAAACAGCGTTTTTATGGGGCAACTGGGATGGAGTTTGTCTCTTCTGAGCGCCAGTTTACTAGGTTTGTCTCGACGAATTCTCGTTCATATCTGGGGGATGTTAATGGAATAGATCAAAGCATAGGTAGAGGGGTCTCACGCCCTTGGGGTGGGCCACTGAGCGCGGTACATAAGGGACCGTCTGGGTGGCGACCTCTATAATGTTTTGGATTGACACGCGTACCTACCCCCCTCCTAGAGTTGGGGATGTCGGCGTGATTAGGGCACGGGACTGGTTCTGGTCACGCCGGTCTAGGTCAGTTAACCCGTTGTCCGCCGGGGACGCAGATCTGCTGTTCTGGTACCCTGAGGGACTTGTGCTTTTTTCAGGGGGAAAAATGCCGGGTCGGCCCGGGTGTCACAGGGTTTGGCGTTATGGAGATGTTCGTGGTTGTACTACGTTTTACCCCTCACTGTTGCTTGGTCCATGTTGTGTTGTACCTTGCGCTGCGCTAAAGGGGCCTGGTCCTTCTCCATTCTTTTCGCCCCTCTCTTCTCCCGCTTACGCATGGCTGAGAGGGGGCTGTTGAGGTGGTTCTTATGGAACTCCTCTGGCATCCCTGTGTACGTCCCGGTCCGCCGGGCCCGGTCCGAAGTTGTTTTCGTCGACCCGTAGGCCTGGGATAACCCCTTTTTGAAAACTGAAACACTTGTACTGCGGTATAGCCAGTGTATACCCGCAGGTGTGTTTTGGAGTTTTTTCCTGAGGAACAACCACCTCATGTTGAACCAAGAGGGTGGTTGATTCCCTGGTGTGTTGGAGCGGAGTCAACTCCCGGGTTACCCGTTTGAGTGTGCCCCTGCACGTTCATGATGTCTGCCAATCGTGTCAGCCTTCTCTGCCTCGGCCCCTCTAGAGCGTCAGGGTTTTTTTGTGGAGGCTTTGACATGGTGCTCAACAATGCCAGCATACGCCCCTTCCGCCGGGGTGCTGTTTTCAGTTGACCCCTTTGGCGCCTGTCTCGTCCGCAGTGCTTCAGGCTCGGGTCAAGAGCCTGCTGCCTGGTTTGAAGGATCGGCCTCTTCTGGAGGTCGTCTCCCCGGTGTGCTGCCTGCTCCCGCTGTAGTGTAGCCTCTTGAGTGCTTCGAGTTACAGCCATGCTGACTGCCTGAGTATGCCAGGGTCAGTGAGCCAGGCGGCGTGCTAGTGGGGGGAAGGGCCTGCTCTTGGATGGGCCCTGTCCGAATATGCTGGCGATGTGGGGGGCGGTGTCACTAGTGACCGCCTGGTGAGGTCTCGATGCTGTGCGTCATTGGCCTCTCCGGGCCCCCTTTTTCCAGTGGGATCCAGTCCCTTCTGGGTCTGGGTCTTCCTTCGCGCTCCGCTACTACGGCCTTGCCACGGGGTTGAGCTTTGCTCTTGACCCCGTGATTTTGGGGGTGGTAACGAGGTTTGTTCCTTCCGTTCGTTCCCTGGTGGCATGCGGGTTGTGCGTGTGCGTAGTCGTGGGGTCCCATGGTCTGCTCACCCTGTGCGTTAAGTTGCTTGAGTTCCTCTTCGCGCAGTTGGATCCGTCTACCTCCCGTCCTCCAATAGGGAGGGTTCCCTCCAATAGGGAGGGTCGGGGGGGGTCGGTCCTCCCCGGTTCTGATGGTTGTGGGGGGCCTCAGTGGGGTACATTTGTCGGGCGTAAGCTCCTGCTCAGCTCCTGTTGTGCAATAGACGCTGAGCAAGAGCTACACGTAATAGAACATACGGCTATGTATATAACCATAGTTCTATGAGTGTAGTGACGCTCAGCGTCTCGACGCCACTGCAGCCCTTGATCTTGCCTTGTGGTGAAAGATTGAGAAGGAGGTGAGTGTGTGGCCACACCCCTGCTTATATAGGTGGCGGTTGGGGGTGTGGCCAGACGGATGCTGGTAGGTAAAGGTACATTTGTGAGTTTTTATTCAGTACACATGAATAAGTGAAGCATGAACAAGCGAAGCATGTGCAATAGACGCTGAGCGTCACTACACTCATAGAACTATGGTTATATACATAACCGTATGTTTGTTGAGATGGCACTGCCCATTTGAACAAATTGATTCCTATTACTCAAGTAACTTTTAATCCATTCCAATGCTATACCCCTAATGCCATATCTTTCCATCTTTTTAATTAAAATACTATGGTAAATCGTATCGAAAGCTTTTTGAAGGTCAGTAAAATTCCCAGTACATGGTGTTTTTTGTCAATTGAAGTTGTTATGTGGTGATATTTGACATTGAATTTCATAACTAATATGTGTGAATAATTAGAGAATCCATAATGTAAAAACAGGGCTTAGCCAAAAGTGATTATTGATGTTAGATAAGACATTCCAAACAAACCCCCGCTCAGGGTAAGACTGAATTAGAGAACAACAGTTGCAGGTCATAAAAGCCAGAAGGGGAAGTCACACCCCACAGGAAACGGTGGCTCACTTTAACTAGCAGAGGGACAGCCGGACTAGCAGATAATTCTGACACATCCAAGGAACTATTAAGTCAGTACGTATTACATTAACCATATCAATGTAGAAGGTAACTTACAAAGAAGAATACTATTTAGAATGTCACCCGAGTATGAAAGTAATAGTGTTATTACACTCTTGTTATAAATCCTGGTATATTTATCACAGTTATATGATCTGGTAAATAAAGGTTGGTGTGGTCTCCTATATGATGTCTGGTATCAGCCTAGAGGCAATGACTGTACTGGGATGATATGAGAGGTCTATAGGTCATTACACAAACCATATAGATTGGAAAATCAATAATGGTACACGAAGGAATGTTGAAGTGTTTGATGCATTCAGAGGAGACACCGACGGGGGCCACAGGCAGGCCCCACACGACAAGGACATGTTAGGGCAGATTTACATTTAGTCATTTAGCTGACGCTTTTATCCAAAGCGACTTACAAGTTCTGTACGACAAGCCATCAGGAAGGGCACAACTCTATCGGCTGAGCAACAATGTTCATCAAAGTGTTGAGTGCTACAGTGTAGGTTAGTTTATTAGGACAAGTGCATGACAGTACGGTTAGTTAGGGTTAGATTTTCTTTTTTTATTTATTTTTTTTTTAATTCAGATAATGGTTGAAGAAGTGCGTCTTTAGTCGACGGCGAAAGATTGGACGTGATTCGGCTGTCCTAACTGGGGTGGGTAGTTCATTCCACCATTGTGGGGCAAGGACTGAGAATAGGCGACTTCTCTTTGATGACCCTCCCGGAGCTTGTATAGGAGTAGGTCTGAGGCGGCCAGAAGATGCAGAGCGTAGGGGTCTTGAGGGTGTGTAGTTAGAGACCATTGACCGGAGGTAGGCGGGAGCGGTTCCCTTTGCCGCACGGTATGCTAGGTCGAGGGCCTTGAAGCGGATTCGTGCAGCAATGGGGAGCCAGTGCAGGTCCCTAAGAAGTGGGGTGACATGGGCCGACTTCGGTAGGTTTGAGATCAGGCGGGCCGCTGCGTTCTGAATGAGTTGAAGAGGCTTAGTGGCAGTGGCCGGGAGGCCAGCGAGCAGTGCATTGCAGTAGTCGAAGCGGGAGATGACTGTTGATTGGACGAGGAGTTGGGTGGCTTCTTTTGTCAGGAAGGGGCGGATCCTTCTGACGTTGCTCAGGAGGAATCGGCAGGTTCTGGTCGTCGCTGCGATGTGAGCAGAGAAGTTCAACTGGTCGTCGAGGACAACACCAAGGTTCTTGGCGGTCGGGACGCAGTCACAGCTGCATTCTCGACTGTGATTGAAAGGTCGGTTAGGGGGGAGGATTTGGCCGGCAGGTGGAGCAATTCTGTTTTGCTTAGGTTCAGTTTGAGGTGGTTGGACGTCATCCAGGCTGAGATGTCGGACAGACAGGCCGAGATCCGCTCAGAGACGTGGATATCTGAGGGAGGGAAGGAGAGGAAGAGTTGAGTATCGTCGGCATAACAATGGTAGGAGAAGCCATGAGACGTGATAATGTTACCCAGTGATTTAGTGTAGAGGGAGAAGAGAAGGGGTCCTAAAACCGAGCCCTGGGGGACACCCGTCCGCAGGGGGCGGGTGGCCGACAGGGTCCCTCTCCATGACACTTGGTAGGAGCGGTCATTGAGGTATGATGACAGCCATGTCAGCGCAGAGCCAGCCACTCCCATTCCTGCGAGGGCCGCAAGGAGGATATGGTGGTTGACTGTGTCGAAGGCTGCAGATAGATCTAGGAGAATCAGGACAGAGGAGAGGCCTTTCGCTTTTGCTAAGTGAAGTGCCTCTGTGACCGCAATGAGGGCTGTCTCTGTGGAGTGACCAGTCCTGAAGCCTGACTGATTAGGGTCTAGGAGGTCATTCTGTAAGAGATAAGCAGTAAGTTGGTTGGATACAGCACGTTCAAGTGTTTTAGAAAGGAAGGAGAGAAGAGAGACAGGACGGTAGTTGCCTATGACGGTAGGGTTCAGGGTTGGTTTTTTTATGAGCGGCGTGACTCTGGCTTGTTTTAGGGATGTGGGGACCACCCCCGAGTTGAGTGAGGAGTTGATGGTTGCAGTTAGGAATGGGAGGATGTCTGGTGCTATGGTCTGGAGGAGTGGGGAGGGTAGCTGGTCCAGCTGGCAAGTAGTCGGACGGTTCGACGTTACCAGTGTCAGGGTCTCTGCTTCTGTAATGGGAGAGAAAGATGACAGAGTGAAGGATGAGGTTCTCGATTCAGCATTTGGAATGGGTGGGGGTTGGGAGAAGAAGCTGCGGATGTTCTCCACTTTTTCCTCAAAGAAGATCGCAAAGTCTTCGGCAGAGAAAGATGAGGGAGGGGGGGTGGGGGGGGAGTGAGGAGGGAGGACATGGTAGCATGCAGTTTGCGAAGATTCTTGGCAGAGGTCTCGATCCTATGGTGGAAGAAAGAAGCTTTGGCATTAGTGATGGTTTTGGAGAATGTTAACAAGAGGTTGTGATATGTGTCTATGTCAGCAGTGAGGCGTGACTTTCTATACTTCCTTTCAGCTGCTCTCAGGACCTGTCTTTGTTCTCTCACTGGATCTGTCAGCCATGGACTGGGTGGGGAACGGCGGGCAGGTTTCTCAACGAGGGGACAGAGCTTGTTGAAGGAGGTTGCAAGGGCTGAAAGGAGGGTGGAGGTTGCCATCTCTGTGGAGAGAGCAGAGAAGGTGTCACTCAAAGGTAGAGCGGATAGTATGTCAGAGGAGAGGGTGGAGGGGGATAGGGAGGGCAGGTTGCGTCTGAGTGAGACTGTTTGAGTTGGGGTGAAGACCTTTCGGTTAAGCATGAGAGTTAGTGAGAAGGATATGAAGGAATGGTCAGATACATGTAGGGGAGTTACCGTGGTGTTAATGATGCTGGAGTTACGGGAAAATATGAGATCCAAGGAGTTGCCTGCTTTGTGGGTGGGAGGCATGGCAGTGGGAGTCAGGTCAAACGATTGTAGGAGGGAGACTACTATGACTGACTGAGATGAGTCAGGCAGGTTGAAGTCGCCCAATAGAAGGAGAGGGGTACCATCTTCCGGTAAGGAGCTAAGAAGCATGTCCAGCTCATCTGTGAAGTGATCGAGTGTACCTGGAGGGCGGTAGAGTGTAACAATGGTGAGATTGAAAGGATTAGAGACAGATACTGCATGATATTCGAGAGAGGAGAGTGACAGTTCTGGGAGTGGTGTTACGTTTGTAGCCCATGAAGGAGATGTCATGAGGCCAGTGCCTCCACCCCGTCTGGAAGGTCGAGGTGTGTGAGTGAAGTTATAGTTTGTAGATAATGCTGCAGGTGTTGATGAGTTATTGGGGGTTATCCAGGTCTCAGTTAGAGCCAGGAGCTGCAGATTTAGACTATGGGCGTAGGCAGTAATGAAGTCAGCTTTCTTGACTGCTGATTGACAATTCCATAAGCCTCCCCGTACTGTGACAGGTGTATTAGTGGCTGTAGGAGGGTAGGAGAGATTAGCCGGGTTGCTAGCAAACTGCCGTGGGTGGGTTAAATCTGTTCTAGAGGAGCAGATTGTGGATATAGGTATGAGACACATTGTCTTGTCAAGAGTGGCAGGGAGGAAGTAGAGAAATAGCAGAGTGGGAGGGAAAGGGAGATTTTTCAGAGTGGAGTGTAAGATAGGACTAGGGTGTACTTAGCACTAGGTGGATCGGTGGATCCCTCGGCGGATAACCAGGAAAACTCCTCCTCTTTGTCCCTCTTCGTTTCTCGACGCTTCGCTGACGCTACACCAGCAAGCCTTTAAATCTCAATCACTAATTAGTGCTGTCTTAACACCTGGCCCTTAATGGGGGCACTTAACAAAACAAAATGGCCGTTTTAAACACGCCCCTTTAATCAAGTCAGCTGGTTCCTCACTTTTAAGATTCACTAATAAACTTAAAATGGCTTACCCTAGTTTTCAGTATAAAGCAATGTTTCTCAGTGAGTGTGTCCTGTCCTTCCTTAACAGAGCTCAGTACAGAGTGATTTCAACACAGTCTGGACCTCTGCTTTTAAACAGGGCAGGCTCTTAATGGCTCACTCAGCAAATCAGTTGCTACTAGTAAACAGGAAACAGTCCCTTAATGGGGGCACTTAACTAAACAAAATGGCCGTTTTAAACACGCCCCTTTAATCAAGTCAGCTGGTTCCTCACTTTTAAGATTCACTAATAAACTTAAAATGGCTTACCCTAGTTTTCAGTATAAAGCAATGTTTCTCAGTGAGTGTGTCCTGTCCTTCCTTAACAGAGCTCAGTACAGAGTGATTTCAACACAGTCTGGACCTCTGCTTTTAAACAGGGCAGGCTCTTAATGGTTCACTCAGCAAATCAGTTGCTACTAGTAAACAGGAAACAGTCCCTTAATGGGGGCACTTAACTAAACAAAATGGCCGTTTTAAACACGCCCCTTTAATCAAGTCAGCTGGTTCCTCACTTTTAAGATTCACTAATAAACTTAAAATGGCTTACCCTAGTTTTCAGTATAAAGCAATGTTTCTCAGTGAGTGTGTCCTGTCCTTCCTTAACAGAGCTCAGTACAGAGTGATTTCAACACAGTCTGGACCTCTGCTTTTAAACAGGGCAGGCTCTTAATGGCTCACTCAGCAAATCAGTTGCTACTAGTAAACAGGAAACAGTCCCTTAATGGGGGCACTTAACTAAACAAAATGGCCGTTTTAAACACGCCCCTTTAATCAAGTCAGCTGGTTCCTCACTTTTAAGATTCACTAATAAACTTAAAATGGCTTACCCTATTGCATTAAAGGATTGGTCGAAGATTACAGGTGTAAATGACTTATGGCGTTCACTCAACCCCATGACCCGGAAGTACTCTTGTCGATCTGCGAGACATAATACATTATCCAGAATAGATTACGTTTTCACAACCCCGAGACTATTTGATAACTACGATGTGGAAATGATACCCAATGCATTGTCTGATCACTGTTATTTACTCTTAAAAGGAACATTTGGTATACTATCATCCCGAGCCCCAAGATGGCGATTTAACACGATGCTGCTTAATAACAAGGAATTCATTACACAAATCAAAGAAGCTCTTACGGTATTCCTACGGATAAATGTGAATTTGGTGCAGGACCCCAGAATATTATGGATGTCGACAAAGGGAATGATCAAGGATTTCACTGATAGCTTTTCCTCCCAAATACGCAAGAATCAATGCTCAAAACTGGCTGAACTGGAAACACTTTACTCAACGTTATTTAATTCTTTGCAATACAACAACTCGGTTCAACTGGAAAATCAAGTCAATATACTAAAAAAAGAGATTAACGCCATATACAGACAACAATCTGAATTGCAAATACGTAGCACAAGACAACAGCAGTACTCCCAAGGTTCCAAACCAAGTCACCTATTAGCTATGCGACTAAGAGTCAACGCAAAATTTGCAGATATAACTACCATTAGAGCACAACAAGGACTTGTTACAGAACCCAAAGAAATAAACACGACATTCAAAGAATTCTACTCCAACTTATACAAATCAGAAACGACCTTCGATCAAAACAAGATGGACACATATCTTAATCAAATTAACCTCCCTAAACTTTCAGAGGATGACGCTAAACAGTTAGAAACACCGATCACACTAGATGAACTTAGGGAGGCCATATCTGAAATGCAAAATGGAAGGGCCCCTGGAAGAGACGGTATCCCACCAGAAATGTACCTCTCTTGTTGGGACATAATTGGACCCTTATTACTAAATATGATTTTATACTCAGTCAAGGAGGGGAACTTCCATAAGAATGACAATATTGCACTCATAACAGTCCTCCTCAAAAAAGACAAAGACCCCACCGAGTGCGGTAGTTACAGACCTTTAAGCCTCCTCGGAACCGATATCAAACTGTACTCTAAGGTATTAGCCATCAGACTACAAAAGCATATGACGTCTTTAATTCATCCGGACCAAACAGGCTTCATAAGAGGCCGCCTGATCACTGATAACATAAGACGATTACTACACGTACTAGATGCTAACAAGGAAGACAACACACCTAAGGCGATGCTGTCCCTGGATGCAATGAAAGCTTTTGACAGGTTGGAATGGTCGTATCTATGGGCAGTGTTAGAAAGGATGGGGTTAGGAAAAGGATTCATTGATATGATTAAAGTATTATACAAAGACCCATCGGCCATGATTACAACAGGTACAATCACCTCCGAAATCTTTCCAGTATCACGGTCTTCCAGACAGGGTTGCCCCCTTAGTCCCGGACTATTCGATCTATCATTAGAGCCTTTAGCACAATATATAAGACAATCCCAATCCATAGAACCAATCGTAATCAAGGGCACACAACACAAAATTAGTTTATATGCGGACGACGTAATACTGTTCATGCAAAACCCCAACAGCGCATTGCCTCATATTCTCAAGTTGATTGAGGACTTTGGAGATTTATCGGGATTTAGGATAAATTGGCCGAAGTCGGCCTTCCTCCCACTTAACGCCCCTGCAAAAAGAAATATAACCCTCCCAGAAGAGATACCGATGGTAAAACACTTTAGATGTTTGGGAGTTGAAATATTCCCTACCATAAGCCAAACGGTGAAGCACAGTTACATAAAAATCCAAAACAAAATCAAATACGACCTTGTCAGGTGGTCAAAACTTAAAAACTCAGTACAAGCACGGATATCAATAATTAAGATGGACGTCCTACCTAGAATCAACTTCTTCAGCTCAATGCTACCGTTACCCCCTCCAAAGGGTTACTGGAAAGAATTACACTCCTCCACATACAAATTTATTTGGAATAACAAACCACCACGTATAAAAAGATCCACCGCACAGAGAAACAAAGCAGACGGTGGTATGGCATTTCCAGATTTCCACCACTATTTTAAGGCATACACTTTAAGACCACTGACAACATGGTTTGATCCCCAAGCATCAGTATCCTGGAGAAATTTAGAAGAAAATATAGTAGCTCCACATAGGCTGAAGGACATAGTATACACCAAATTATCAATTAAGCAATGCGAACGGAAATTTGGCCCCATAATCACTCATGCAATCCGGATATGGCGTGAAACACAAAAAAAAGACTCTATCCCACATAAATGGCATAATCATACTCCCTTATTCAATAACAATGCACTCTTGATTGGAAAACAACCTATAAGATTCCCTAGATGGGAAAAGCAAGGCATACACACATTAGGAGACGTTTTCAACAAACAGGGTTTTTGTAGTTTTGATGAGATATGCAACAAATTTTATCTCACCAAGTCCTCATATTATTTTTACGCACAGTTATTGGCATGTTTGAAGGCTCACGGTGTTCCATTAAGGATACCAATTGTACACCACAGATACCACAAATTCTTCTATGAAAGAGAGACATCGATAGGTTTTGTTTCAGATTTTTATCATCAATTACTAACGGCCTCGTATGAAACCCTACATCTAGACTCAGTCTGGAGGAGGGATATACCAGACCTGGAGATAGACTTTGACTGGCAAGAAGCCTGGGCAAATGTACGCCTTGCATCAAGGAACCCGGACCATCAACAAATCAATCTTAACTATATTCACAGGACATACTTAACTCCTATAAGACTGAACAAAATGGGTCTTAAACAAGACTCCAAATGCTCCTTATGTACAAATGGGGATGAAGGGACATTTATGCACATGTACTGGGACTGCCCACCAGTTAAGATATTTTGGAAAGAAGTGACCCAGCAATTGTCAAATCTCTTAACTCTGGATATACCTGTACACCCCTCTGTATTACTGCTGAATGATGTCTTTGAGCATGCAGTACCTCCACAGCTAAAGAGATTGGTTTTATCCGGTATCACAGTGGCTAAAAAGCTGATAGCATCACGATGGTTTCAACTGGAAAAAATTTGCCGTTAGGTCTGGATTCTTACATATCTCGATGTGATTTATCAAGAAATATCAACAGCTAGAATTTTGGGTCTCAATGAATCCAAAATGGCAATGTGGTTAGAAGTGGTGGAGAGAATAAAAGCCAGCATATAATGGTAGTGTCTGGTTAGGAACAAATTATAATGGTTGGATTATCCAATGGGGGGTCCGGGAGAGGGGGGTACGAGCTGGAGCATATGTGTATTTGTATATCCTATTGTGTGTTGTCATGTTTGTTTATGTGTTTGTTTAAAAAATAATAAAAAAAAAAAATACAAAAAAAATAAAAATGGCTTACCCTAGTTTTCAGTATAAAGCAATGTTTCTCAGTGAGTGTGTCCTGTCCTCCAGATGCAGCCCCAACAAGAAGACCGAGACTTGTGATTGGTTGAACTAGTTAAAACTAGGTAAGTCATTTAACCTATAAGTATTGGAACAATAATGATGGTGGGTAGGCCAGCTCATGACCCGCCACGATTGTTCCCCAGGGGGTCTGAGTCTGCGCCTCCATCGCCCACCGACCATGGTTCTACTTTGCCGCTACGTAAGTAAACTGTATATGGAATAATCACTGTTTGTGATAACTTAGAGGAAGATGTCTATCTTAGACCAGGTTTATCATGTGGTGGCAACGAGTACTATTCTCTATTCCATTGATAAACATGACTGCTATTTTATGTGCAACAATGTCTTGATGTAGGGAAGCCACCGTGTTTTGGGATATTTTGATTAACCTCATCAAACCTTCTGTACAATCATGTATTATGCTGAATAATTCCTGTGTGCAACTGATGCCTTATCCACCCTTGACCCTTTGGCAAATAAATCAGTTGAGTTGAAACATAGTTCCTTTTGTCTGGGCTGCACGTTTATTTCTCTATCTGACTAAGTCAGGGGAGAAGACCATGTTTCCATCGCTCTCCTTTCCTCCTTCCAGTTAGCAACCTCCTTTTGCTGCAAATAAACCTTAGGTTTGTATAGGATTATACGACAGAAATGGTGCCTATTTGACCCGCTCTGTTGTGCCCCCCCCTGAAGATGTGCGGTGAGGTTTGTGTGGCTGGCTGCTCAGAGCCGCGGCCCTGCCTGCACGTTGGGGACATACAGAAAAAAAGCCGGAGGTTGATGCGTTCATTGCAAGGGGTTTTGCGGTGCAGGGTTTGCTGTCTGAATGGAGGACCAGGGGAAAGATGGAGGCTGGTTGTGTAGCCACTAGTTGGGACCCGGAGTGAATATAGTCTTTGCATACAGGAATGGTGGAGTGGTGGTTAGGTTAGACTGTCCAAAGGTAAAGGGAACGCGCTTGTTGTTAAGTAAATATACAATCATGTGCTTTTTATGTTTGTATGGTTGTTCAGAAACAGGAGGCCGTTTCCGGCCTGCTCGCTTGGGGTTTATGGCAATAAGTACGGGCAGCGTTTTTGTGCCAGGCCCTTGCGGGCAGGGGGATAGTACTTTTTTATTTTGTTGTTGTTGTTTAAAGAGCCACGGCCCGACGATTGGTTAGACTGAGGATGATTGGGGTAGCAGGGAGCGTGACGATTCACAGATCATATTGGCATGGTTCAATTTAAAAACGGGAACGTCTAGGGCGCCACTCGAAAATATATGGAACTGGGCTGCGTTTTACGAATGGCTCTTGATCGTGGCCAAATTCGTCTTGCGTTTAGGAAGCTCGGTAGAATATACACTGGATTACAGACGGACCCATGTTTTTTCAGGGGTGTATGGTGTGTTGAGATATTTTTTTCGTGATCTGAACAGTGGGTGAATTATGAGAGTGTGCGATTGCTGGGTAAACGCCAGACCTCCGTTTACTGACGTATCTCAAACGGCAGGGAGCGGAAGGTATAGACTATAGAACGTCGGCAACGACGCAAATGGAATTTTCAGGCTCTGGTTCAAAACGGTACAGGTCACGGAATCAGATGGATGTGTAATGATGGCGTCGATATGGTGGTGTTCGTCACGGGTCACGGGATATTAACGTAGTAGTGGTGAAATAAGCGTACGAGAGGGGTCTTCCGAAGCGAACACGTAAAGCTTTTGAAAATATCACCCAGTTTAGCCGGATATTAGGGGATATTCTCTGGGGGTATAAGCTGGTCTAGCCATAATCGATCCGTTGTTAAGGGTTGTTAGGGGAATGCAGGATTTGCCTGTTGACCACGAGAAGGTTAATTTCAGAAGGCAAGGACCGGCGGAGATCCATGGAACGTGTTTAGCTTGGGCGTCTTATTTCAATACGTTATGCCGTGGCAAACGGGTATGATAGGCTCTTAGCAACAAATCGTTTAATTATACTGTTTACAATGTAAGTGTACATTGCATGTATTGTGTACTAACGCTCTTAGAGCAAACTTGGCCGGGTTGTTGTGTTGTTAGACGTGGATCAGAACGGTATACGAGTCTGAAGCGAATCATATTGGAGGTTGGGGCTAACTAGCTTAGCTCTGTGGAAGAGCCGCGGTAATCTAGGGATGTTAGGGCGGCAATGTGAGAGATTTGACAAACCACTGTGGGAGCAATTGTTGTCAGGAAGCGAGTCGAGTGGTTTGTTGATGTGATTATGGCCGTATTGATGGTTATATTTAATGCGGTAATACTTGTGTACGACGGTGTTGTCATGGAGAAGCAGTCGCAGGTTGGTGACGTCATAATGTGGAGAGGAGTTTTTGGACATCCTGGCTATTGAGCCGGGCGGAGAAAGGGTAGGATAATTGGTTTAAGATTCGTGTTGATCTGTGTAGCGGCGTTGGTATATTAGAATGTTTTAAATTCTTTTACAATAGTTTGTTCTTTTAAAATAGTTTGTTGTTGTTTGGAGA
The DNA here is from genome assembly GCF_963971535.1 of Notolepis coatsorum. Classification (NCBI taxonomy): domain Eukaryota; kingdom Metazoa; phylum Chordata; class Actinopteri; order Aulopiformes; family Paralepididae; genus Notolepis; species Notolepis coatsorum. Next base: position 29,643,761 of record NC_140170.1, read on the forward strand.
TATTACGTGTAGGTTGTTTGGAGATATTATTGGTACTGAGCGGATTGAATGAAATGTGCGGATCCCGGCCGCGGGTGGATCACCACATAACGCGCGGATCTTGGAGTGTTGAACCATCACATCAGGCTGGCTAGGCTATTAGCTTGCATGCGACTGTTTTGTGAGTTTGCGGGCGACATGTGTTATGATTAGAGTTTTGAAAGTGATGGTTAGGAAGTGTTGGAGAGCGCGGTGGATGTCGTTGCATTATATTAGGACGAAACGGAGTGGTTTGTAGTGATAGTTGTACTTTGTCGCGATACATCGTTTTGCTGTGAGCGCCGTTTGCGCTAGTGCGCATGCGCGAACCGCTGTTTTTCATTTCATTCGCTCGAGGGAAAACGGGTGAGTTTGTATTTAGCTTTGTGCTATATATTTGTATATTGTACATTGTATTTTTGTGTAAACAGTAGAAGTGATGTAACATGTATGGTGCTTAGATTAAGGGGGAAGCGAAACAAATGTGGAGGAAGTCAATAAGGGTTTACTTAGACTGCAAACATGGCAGTGGGCCTATCAAGGGGGAATGAAATAATGAATACATGGCCTATACAAAGCTGGGATTCACGAACTGGCTGCTCTGGGTTATTGTATTTAATGGAAACGTACATATACACATTAGACACAAGTGTATATTCTTGACCAAGGGGGGTTTGATTGATTGAAAACAGTACAGCTCAATACATACAATTGTTAAGGGGATGCAGACCAGAGACAGGGTCCCCCGTTTTCAGTTCATCATAACATTTATGACATACATGACATGCAGTTCATCAGTAATTTGGGAGTAGCAATAGGCTGAATCACATGTGTATGGATAAGGGATTATTGGGAACTAACCACTAATGATGTTTTACTACATGAGTGATGCTTATATTATGTTTTTGTGTAGAGATGTGATTTATATCTGTCTGGAGTACAATTATTTTGAGAGTCTGTTTATGCTTATGTACTTTGTTAAAATCTTTAATAACATTGTTGACTTAAGTAGGATGATGTTTATGTTAATGGTTGCTGCAAGTCTTTAGGTCATGGGGATGATAATTTAATAGTGTAGGCTTGTTAGCGTATATTTTGTTGCATTGCTATGTTGAAATCTGTTTATGTTTGTTTTAGATTGTTAAATCTTTAATGCCATTGGTTTACATAGGCTGTTGTTTTATATTAAGATTGATTGCTAGTCCTTGAGTCACAATAGGATAATTTAATGATGGGGACTTGTTTATATGCTGTTTTGATGACTGTATGATTGTGTTTTTGCAGTTATTATAAATTATTTACTGGGGGGAGTTCCTAGACTCTTTCTGACAGTGGGTAGGAGTCTAAGTGGAGTATATTGGATTAGCCTGAGGTTGAGAGCAAGGAAAGCTGATAGTGGGAGCAGGAAGGGAAACTAACCAGTGTCTTGTCCAGTGTCTTGTCTGTGGTTGATTAACAGGTTGTATGGGAGAGGGTTGAAAGTATTTGTTTGTGAGATGTGTGTTATATGTTGGAAGAGATGGTGGTTGGAATGATCGGAGTGGCTGGGAATGATGAGTGTGGTCTGTTATTGTCTATTCTTTTTAGGGAATGATTGAGGCTGGGGATGACAGATAGTAGACCGAGTCTGTTATCTAGTTAGGCCTAACAATAGACAGGATGTTAGATCTCGTGGTGACCACTTGTTGTCGTGGTGACAACTGACCACTTTTAATATAAGCCATATCTAGTTATAGTTGCCTGGGAGCTCTGAATGCGTATGAATGAAAGTGAAGTTTGACAATTTTTTGTTTTTCTTTCCTTTCTGAGAACTCTAATTTTCAGGATTGAATGTGTTGTATAACTGTGAGATATTGGATGGAAGGAGTTTATGTTGTATCATATTATTTGGTTGGGTGACAAGGTTTAGGCGGTATTTTGATTTTAACATTACTTTCATTTGAATTTATTTCTTTTAAGTGTCTTAGAAGTTAACAGCCACTGTTGTGTATGGATGAGCGATTGGATTTAGATTTTTAGGTTTATTTTCTATTTTTAGATCTATAATTGTGTGGACTGGATGTGGTTGAATGAGGCCTGTATGGAGAAAGGGTGCCTGTGGTGGCGACAATGTGGGCTGTCACTGTCAAGTCACAAGGACATGTTTGAATGGAACGGTTGTGTGGTGATGATGAGTGAAAAGGATGAGTGCATGTGCGGTTTGAAGCTTGTTCTTTTTATTCCTTTAATATTTTCTTGGTATGCATGAAGCGTTCACAAGTGGTCTGCCACATGTGTAATTGAAGGATGTGTTTTTCTTTCCTTTCTAAAAAACCTTTAATTTTAATGTTTGGTGCTTGTTCTTTTTATTGCTTCGCTGTTTTAAGTATGAATGGTGATTTCACATGTGGAGATGCAAAACATGTGGTTGAAGGATGTGTTTATTGAGATATTTTGTTGATTATTTGTATTTTGCTTTTATTGCTTTTCATGGTCTGGGTGAGAGGGGAGAGAACTGGTGACAGGAGTAAGGAAGTCGGGACAGGATGACAACGACAGCTAAGTGGTTCCATCACATTTGCATATGAATTATCGATGGCTTCTCTTAAAGATATGTTGACATATTGTGTAAAGGGATTTGCTTTGTGTTTTTTTCCCTTCACAGTTCAGTCGAGGGGGGAATGCGGAACGGCGCATGTAGAGGAGTCATAAATGTTGAGTATGAATACATTCCATTAGATTACGGCACAGTGGAGTGAACCTGTTCAGTTATTTCCTGTGGGAAATTATTAGATTGTGGAAAGAGGTCGCTTGTGGATGCTAGCCCCTCCTTCATCGTAACCCCAAGAACAGAGGCCAGGTTGATTTGTGAAAACAGACACAGGTTTGGGAAGCGTCCAGACTGAGAGAGCCGTCTGTAAATCCGAGGAAGGACAGTCATAGGTCAAAATATGACGGGCTCACAGGCCTACAGTTGCTACGGCTGAGGCTGGCTAGCATGGGGGGAAGGGGGAAGCAAGGCCGGTCTGGAACTGTGCAGAAAAGGTGAGCAAGGGCCTCTGTGGAATGTGAAATTTGGTTGGTGTGGAGAACGGGGGGTAACTGAGCAGTAGCTACTGATGGTCTCTGTTTGTGCACATGTGATTTGGTAAAAGGCGCAGAAAGAGGGCGGATAGATTAACACAACGCAGGGTAGAAGCATATACATAGGTGACATTTTTTTCTCCTTGGGTGTTTCTCCGCCTTCCCTGCCCGACTGGTGCTGTGACGACGAGGAGGTAAGGTTATATGACCATAATATGGTCATAAGGGGGGTGGATAGATGAGAAGACCAATTGATGGATTATGCAGATGTGATTGTGGTGTCTTAGGAAAGAAAAGAATTAACAGGAGAAGAAAAAATGAATGTAAAGTGAAAATATTGTGATAACTAATGTATGTTTTCTCTCAAACCAGATCATGTAAAGGAGTGTGGAAACAAACTTTCATATAGATTAAGGAAATTGGGGTTTTAAATTTGTGATTTATTATATTTTAATGTGTAATTTGTAATTTTATTGTTTTCAACAAACCCAAAAGTTTTTGTTTAAAAGGTGGGCCTCTGCTTTGAGGAGCAAAAACTCATTGATGATATGTACCAAAGAATAATGGGAAAAAAAATTGAGAAAAAAAAAATTGAGAAAAAATTGAAAAAAATTATGATTTTTGTTATTATGTTGTATGGTTAGTATGTATAGAAAATCAAGTCAATATACTGTTTATGACAATGTAAATTGTCAAAGTGAGGAATGTGGTGATATTTGACATTGAATTTCATAACTAATATGTGTGAATAATTAGAGAATCCATAATGTAAAAACAGGGCTTAGCCAAAAGTGATTATTGGTGTTAGATAAGACATTCCAAACAAACCCCCGCTCAGGGTAAGACTGAATTAGAGAACAACAGTTGCAGGTCATAAAAGCCTGCAGGGGAAGTCACACCCCACAGGAAACGGTGGCTCACTTTAACTAGCAGAGGGACAGCCGGACTAGCAGATAATTCTGACACATCCAAGGAACTATCAAGTCAGTATGTATTACATTAACCATATCAATGTAGAAGGTAACTTACAAAGAAGAATACCATTTAGAATGTCACCCGAGTATGAAAGTAATAGTGTTATTACACTCTTGTTATAAATCCTGGTATATTTATCACAGTTATATGATCTGGTAAATAAAGGTTGGTGTGGTCTCCTATATGATGTCTGGTATCAGCCTAGAGGCAATGACTGTACTGGGATGATATGAGAGGTCTATAAATCATTACACAAACCATATAGATTGGAAAATCAATAATGGTACACGAAGGAATGTTGAAGTGTTTGATGCATTCAGAGGAGACACCGCCCCAGCAGCCCCAACAAGAAGACACCGACGGGGGCCACCGGCGCCCCCCCCGCCCCTGTTCACGGAAGGAAGACACCGACGGGGGCCATCGACACCAACCCCCACACGACAAGGACATGTTGGGGCAGATGCAGCCCCAACAAGAAGACCGATACTTGTGATTGGTTGAACTAGTTAAAAATAGGGAAGTCATTTAACCTATAAGTATTGGAACAATAATGATGGTGGGTAGGCCAGCTCATGACCCGCCACGACCGTTCCCCAGGGGTTCTTGTCTGCGCCTCCATCGCCCACCGACCATGGTTCTACTTTGCCGCTACGTAAGTAAACTGTATATGGAATAATCACTGTTTGTGATAACTTAGAGGAAGATGTCTAACTTAGACCAGGTTTATCATGTGGTGGCAACGAGTACTATTCTCTATTCCATTGATAAACATGACTGCTATTTTATGTGCAACAATGTCTTGATGTAGGGAAGCCACCGTGTTTTGGGCTATTTTGATTAACCTCATCAAACCTTCTGTACAATCATGTATTATGCTGAATAATTCCTGTGTGCAACTGATGCCTTATCCACCCTTGACCCTTTGGCAAATAAATCAGTTGAGTTGAAATATAGGTCCTTTTGTCTGGGCTGCACGTTTATTTCTCTATCTGACTAAGTCAGGGGAGAAGACCATGTTTCCATCGCTCTCCTTTCCTCCTTCCAGTTAGCAACCTCTTTTTGCTGCAAATAAACCTTAGGTTTGTATAGGATTATACAACAGTTATTTCCTCTATTAGCTCAATGAGGGCCATGGTACTGGATCTATTCCTCCTGAAGCCATATTGGCTGTCAATCAGCAAATTGTGTTTCTCAATGAACTCTTCAAGTCTTTTTATATAAATCTTCTCCAGAATCTTAGAAAATTGGGAAAGCAGAGAAACCGGCCTATAATTTGTAAACTGGTGTTTGTCCCCTGTTTTAAATATCGGTAATACTTTTGCAGTTTTCATCATACGAGGAAATATTCCCGATTGTAAAGACAAATTACAGATATGTGTGAATGGTTCTATAAAAAATTACGCTACGTTCTTAATCACGGTCATGTCAATGTCATTCCAATCCGTTGAAGTTTTATTTTTACAGTTCTTGAGTATGGCCATGATTGCATTTCCATCTGTTGGAGTAAGAAACATGGAGCTTTGGTTTCTATGGATTGAGTCTTCTACACCCACATTTTGTGTCAGACTGTGATTTTTGCAGGCGTTTTTAGGGTTAGAAAACATTGGGGGCTTCAGCCCGGGGGGGGGGGGGGGGGGTGGAGGGGGGGGTCACCCCCCCCCCCCCCTTTTTTTATTAATTTTTTTTAAACACAGAAATACGCAATTTTAGAGTAATTAGAGATGAATACTGAATAACTAGAATCATTAGAGGTTCTCAAGTGAGGTCCAGGTCCATGAGAGGGATCTGGGCAGTCCCCATCGAAAATTCAAAGTTAACAGGACCAAATCATCAGTTTCTTATTTATTTATTTAACCTTTATTTAGCCAGATAAAACATTGATCTGGTCCAATAGGCCCCAACAGGAGTACACATATACATATATACACATATATATACATATATATATATATATATATATATATATATATATATATATATATATATATAATATATATACATATACTGTACATACATACACACATATACACCAATAACAAAATAAAAACACAGTTAAGAATCATACACATTTACACATACATACACATAAGCAAATAAACAAACAAACAAACAAACATATGCACAGCCTATGTACAAAATAAATAAACAGTTCATCTCTAGTCTTTACAGTTTTCTTCAATTGCATTAACACTCAAATCAAAAGTATTACACAATTATCAAAACCTTACACTCAAGGAGCAAAATATAGGCCCAGATGTGCACCCCTACAATGTCAGCCTCACACTTTTTGCAAAACAATACACACAGTAATTTGCAAAACACTAAACACACTTGCATTACATTAGACACAGAATGTCAAATTACCACACATATGAGCCAATTGGTTAAACACAGCCATCAGATGCACAAACACACCATTGCCTAATTGTAGATACACCAATCAGGTTTAAGCACTATAAAAATGCAGCAGGTGAGTTCACCTGTCTTCAACCTAAATGGAAGGAGACCCTAACCCTAACCCTAACCCTAACCCTAACCCTAACCCTAACCCTAACCCTAACCCACAAGACAACCAATGATGCAGACTGATGAAAATATACATTTTCTCCCATTTTCCCAAATCAGTAAACATGTCAACATGGAGAATCACAACAAAAAAGTATCTTGCCAGATCCAGCTAGGCAAAGAGATAATGCCTAGTATTTTCTGTTTAAATTTTTTCAAAATTGTTTTTGTTTTACTGTAATTTTTACCTGTACTGGATACAGTATTTTATGTTTGTCTGATATTTGCTGAGCTTACAGTGTTATGCACATAGTAGCATGAAAACTGGGACATGTTTTGTTGTGATTCTCCATGTTGAAATGTTGACTGATTTGGTTATATGGAGAGAACATTTATATTTTCATCAGTCTGCATCATTGATTTGGGTATATGGAGAGAAAATGTAATTTTTTTCATCAGTCTGCATCATTGATTTGGGTATATGTAGATAAATAAATTATATTTTCATCAGTCTACAGCATTGGTCTTGTGTAGTGTTTGGTGAATTTATTGTATATTTGCACATTCTCTGCGTACTTCACTTACAGTACTCTAATCACTGAGAAGTAGAATTGCTAAATGTGTTTTAGGTTAAGCACAGCAGTGTGTGTAACTGGTTCAAAAAGAATAAAGTCGTATGAAACGTGTGTTTCATATGGTAACAAAATGTAGTTTTTATAAATTAGTGTATGGTTTTGACAAGTGTTTAATTTAGCAAAGGATCTGAGTTTTGAAACACCGGGCCCCGTTTTCAAAATCATGCTTAGGCAATCGAAAAAAAACTGTATTGTGTGTTTCATTATATACATATGTTTCAGTCTTCTCATAAAAAAAATATTAGATTTTTCGGTATTTTCCTGCCTTTGGTCCGCTTTGCATTCACATCTCAAATGAACCGCAGCAGGGTTCACTTGCAAGAGTGAATGAGCTTTCACACCACCCCAAACCAACCGGACTATCCGAGGAAATGAACCAGGGTTCGATTAAAGCTTATTATAGGACACTGGACATGGGTATGGATGGCTCCAGGTGCTGCTGCGTTAAAGTGCACATCTTCAATACCTATCTGTACTATTTAAAAGCACAGTGCAGGACACACTCAAAGGTTATCGCACCTCAGAGATGGCAGTGGACATGTATGACAGGACAAAGGCCATATGTAATGGCCTTTGGATTGAGGAACATACTACCAGCCAAAGGAGGAAGCAGAAAAGGATGGACGAGTATGTAGTTGAGTCATCTTGTGGCACAAGCTCAGACCTCAGCTCAGGAGATCAGCTGAGACAGAGACTGTTCTATCCAGTCGTCGACAGAATGCTGCAAGAGCTTGAGAGCAGGTTCTCATGAGTTGGATAACAACTTATGAGAGGCATAGAGGCATGTTATCCAGCCTCAGACCAGTTTCTCTCAGTGGAATTGCTGCAACCCCTCGCCACACATTACAATATCCAACTATTGCCAGAGGAGATCACAGTTGCAAAGTGTTTCCTGGTCAGGACAGGCAGAGATGCAGTCCCTACTATCCAAAGTGTCTTTTCCCTCCTGGATGATGATGATAATAATAATAATAATAATAATAATAATAATAATAATAATAATAATAATAATAATAATAATAATAATAATAATAATAATAATAATAATAATAATAATAATAATAATAATAATAATAATAATAATAATAATAATAATAATAATAATAATAATAATAATAATAATAATAATAATAATAATAATAATAATAATAATAATAATAATAATAATAATAATAATAATAATAATAATAATAATAATAATAATAATAATAATAATAATAATAATAATAATAATAATAATAATAATAATAATAATAATAATAATAATAATAATAATAATAATAATAATAATAATAATAATAATAATAATAATAATAATAATAATAATAATAATAATAATAATAATAATAATAATAATAATAATAATAATAATAATAATAATAATAATAATAATAATAATAATAATAATAATAATAATAATAATAATAATAATATATAATAATAATAATAATAATAATAATAATAATAATAATAATAATAATAATAATAATAATAATAATAATAATAATAATAATAATAATAATAATAATAATAATAATAATAATAATAATAATAATAATAATAATAATAATAATAATAATAATAATAATAATAATAATAATAATAATAATAATAATAATAATAATAATAATAATAATAATAATAATAATAATAATAATAATAATAATAATAATAATAATAATAATAATAATAATAATAATAATAATAATAATAATAATAATAATAATAATAATAATAATAATAATAATAATAATAATAATAATAATAATAATGCATTTGATTTATAAGGCGCCTTTCAGGACACAAAAAAAAGTCCACAAATCGGTGAATGAAAAAATTATAGGATCAAATGAAAACTACTTACTAAAAATGTATGTTTAAAAGTACTAAAAACCAACAAAAAATACCAAACACTAACAAACATTCAGCACAACAGATATCCTAGTTCAGTGGTTGGCAATAGGCGGCTCGCAGGCCGAAATAGGTCCGCCAGCAATAATATCTGCCAATCAGATTATTTTGAGAATATGATTTGTAATGAAGACTCGCTTTATTGTATCGGAATCGGGATACGTAGGTAAAGTTAGAAAGATATTCACAGATTCGAATTTCCGCGGTCAATAATTCTTAAGTGAAATGTTTTTAAAACAAAGGACACCTCTTTCCTATCGTAGTAAGGTAGACAATGAGCTACAACCTTATTTTCACCTAAACGAGGCGAGCCGGCCTCTGAGCTGTACATTTAATAATAATAATAATATTGATCTATATGTGCAGTCGGCCTTGAGGCAAGTGCGCAGCCAGGGACCGTCTAAAAAGTGCAACACTGAAAAGAGACTACATTTACATTTACATTTAGTCATTTAGCTGACGCTTTTATCCAAAGCGACTTACAAGTTCTGTACGACAAGCCATCAGGAAGAGCACAACTCTATCAGCTGAGTAACAATGTTCATCAAAGTGTTGAGTGCTACAGTGTAGGTTAGTTTATTAGGACAAGTGCATGACAGTATGGTTAGTTAGGGTTAGATTTTTTTTTTATTTTTTTTATTTCAGATAATGGTTGAAGAAGTGCGTCTTTAGTCGACGGCGAAAGATTGGACGTGTTTCGGCTGTCCTAACTGGGGTGGGTAGTTCATTCCACCATTGTGGGGCAAGGACTGAGAATAGGCGACTTCTCTTTGATGACCCTCCCGGAGCTTGGATAGGAGTAGGTCTGAGGCGGCCAGAAGATGCAGAGCGTAGGGGTCTTGAGGGTGTGTAGTTAGAGACCATTGACCGGAGGTAGGCGGGAGCAGTTCCCTTTGCCGCACGGTATGCTAGGTCGAGGGCCTTGAAGCGGATTCGTGCAGCAATGGGGAGCCAGTGCAGGTCCCTAAGAAGTGGGGTGACATGGGCCGACTTCGGTAGGTTTGAGATCAGGCGGGCCGCTGCGTTCTGAATGAGTTGAAGAGGCTTAGTGGCAGTGGCCGGGAGGCCAGCGAGCAGTGCGTTGCAGTAGTCGAGGCGGGAGATGACTGTTGATTGGACGAGGAGTTGGGTGGCTTCTTTTGTCAGGAAGGGGCGTATCCTTCTGACGTTGCTCAGGAGGAATCGGCAGGTTCTGGTTGTCGCTGCGATGTGAGCAGAGAAGTTCAACTGGTCGTCGAGGACAACACCAAGGTTCTTGGCGGTCGGGGACGCGGTCACAGCTGCATTCTCGACTGTGATGGAAAGGTCGGTCAGGGGGGAGGATTTGGCCGGCAGGTGGAGCAATTCTGTTTTGCTTAGGTTCAGTTTGAGGTGGTTGGTCGTCATCCAGGCGGAGATGTCGGACAGACAGGCCGAGATCCGCTCAGAGACGTGGATATCTGAGGGAGGGAAGGAGAGGAAGAGTTGAGTATCGTCGGCATAACAGTGGTAGGAGAAGCCATGAGACGTGATAATGTTACCCAGTGATTTAGTGTAGAGGGAGAAGAGAAGGGGTCCTAAAACCGAGCCCTGGGGGACACCCGTCCGCAGGGGGGCGGGTGGCCGACAGGGTCCCTCTCCATGACACTTGGTAGGAGCGGTCATTGAGGTATGATGACAACCATGTCAGCGCAGAGCCAGCCACTCCCATTCCTGCGAGGGCCGCGAGGAGGATCTGGTGGTTGACTGTGTCGAAGGCTGCAGATAGATCTAGGAGAATCAGGACAGAGGAGAGGCCTTTCGCTTTTGCTAAGTGAAGTGCCTCTGTGACCGCAATGAGGGCTGTCTCTGTGGAGTGACCAGTCCTGAAGCCTGACTGATTAGGGTCTAGGAGGTCATTCTGTAAGAGATAAGCAGTAAGTTGGTTGGATACAGCACGTTCAAGTGTTTTAGAAAGGAAGGAGAGAAGAGAGACAGGACGGTAGTTGCCTATGACGGTAGGGTTCAGGGATGGTTTTTTTATGAGGGGCGTGACTCTGGCTTGTTTTAGGGAGGTGGGGACCACCCCCGAGTTGAGTGAGGAGTTGATGGTTGCAGTTAGGAATGGGAGGATGTCTGGTGCTATGGTCTGGAGGAGTGGGGAAGGTAGCCGGTCCAGCTGGCATGTAGTCGGACGGTTCGACGTTACCAGTGTCAGGGTCTCGGCTTCTGTAATGGGAGAGAAGGATGACAGAGTGAAGGATGAGGTTCTCGATTCAGCATTTGGAATGGGTGGGGGTTGGGAGAAGGAGCTGCGGATGTTCTCCACTTTTTCCTCAAAGAAGATCGCAAAGTCTTCGGCAGAGAAAGATGAGGGAGGGGGGGGTGGGGGGGGAGTGAGGAGGGAGGACATGGTAGCATGCAGTTTGCGAAGATTCTTGGCAGAGGCCTCGATCCTATGGTGAAAGAAAGAAGCTTTGGCATTAGTAATGGTTTTGGAGAATGTTAACAAGAGGTTGTGATATGTGTCGATGTCAGCAGTGAGGCGTGACTTTCTATACTTCCTTTCAGCTGCTCTCAGGACCTGTCTTTGTTCTCTCACTGGATCTGTCAGCCATGGACTGGGTGGGGAACGGCGGGCAGGTTTCTCAACGAGGGGACAGAGCTTGTCGAAGGAGGTTGCAAGGGCTGAGAGGAGGGTGGAGGTTGCCATCTCTGTGGAGAGAGCAGAGAAGGTGTCACTCAAAGGTAGAGTGGAGGGGGATAGGGAGGGCAGGTTGCGTCTGAGTGAGACGGTTTGAGTTGGGGTGAAGACCTTTCGGTTAAGCATGAGAGTTAGTGAGAAGGATATGAAGGAATGGTCAGATACATGTAGGGGAGTTACCGTGGTGTTAATGATGCTGGAGTTACGGGAAAATATGAGATCCAAGGAGTTGCCTGCTTTGTGGGTGGGAGGCATGGCAGTGGGAGTCAGGTCAAATGATTGTAGGAGGGAGACTACTATGACTGACTGAGATGAGTCAGGCAGGTTGAAGTCGCCCAATAGAAGGAGAGGGGTACCATCTTCCGGTAAGGAGCTTAGAAGCATGTCCAGCTCATCTGTGAAGTGATCGAGCGGACCTGGAGGGCGGTAGAGTGTAACAATGGTGAGATTGAAAGGATTAGAGACAGATACTGCATGATATTCAAAAGAGGAGAGTGACAGTGCTGGGAGGGGTGTTAAGTTTGTAGTCCATGAAGGAGATGTCATGAGGCCAGTGCCTCCACCCCGCCTGGAAGGTCGAGGTGTGTGAGTGAAGTTATAGTTTGTAGATAATGCTGCAGGTGTTGATGAGTTATTGGGGGTTATCCAGGTCTCAGTTAGAGCCAGGAGCTGCAGATTTTGACTATGGGCGTAGGCAGTAATGAAGTCAGCTTTCTTGACTGCTGATTGACAATTCCATAGGCCTCCCCGTACTGTGACAGGTGTATTAGTGGCTGTAAGAGGGTAGGATAGATTAGCCGGGTTGCTAGCAAACTGCCGTGGGTGGGTTGAGTCTGTTCTGGGGGAGCAGATTGTGGATATGAGACACATTGTGGTCTACAAAAAGATTCAATAACTTCACTGTCATACAGTGTATAGTGTCACCAAAATCACTGCACACATCATCAATGGTATCCTACTGGTAATACTGATTTGAAAAAAATGCTTTTTCATAATTCTGAGGATTTTGTATTGGAAAAAAACATTAAATATCTTCACTCTTATAGAGTGTAGTGTCACCAAACTCTTAACAGATAAATTGTATCCTACTGGTTACTAAAAACCAACAAAAAATACCAAACACTAACAAACATTCAGCACAGACAATGGGGATGCTGACATAAAAAAAAAAAAAGTAAAAAAAAGTAAAAAGAAAAAAATTTAAACAATTTTTTTTTTTTTTTTTTTTTAGATCCGGGGCTAGGAGAAAAACATCCGGGGCTAAAGCCCCGGAAGCCCAGGGCTAAAGCCCCGGAAGCCCAGGGCTAACGACGCCACTGGGTCCAACCCCTACAAGGAACTTGTTAAAGCCATCGGCCACTTGCTCCATATTAGGCCTACTACTTTTCCTGCCGTCCTCAATGAAGTAATTTGGATACAGTCCACCTTTTGGCCCTTTTCTTATTATGTCATTAAGCACTTTCCAAATATCCTTGGTATCATGTTTATTCCTTTCTAGTAAGTTGGCATAAAAACCCTTTTTACAATTCCTCATAATATTGGTTAGTTTGTTTTTATATAGTTTATATTTCAATTCAGACTCTTCCGTCCTATTTGTAATAAATTGCTTATACAAAAGGTATTTATTTTTACTGGCGTTGGTTAACCAGGGTTTTGGACAGTGATTTTTCCTGTTACATTTTACTAATGGGCAATGCTTATTGTACAGATTCATGAATGTATCCAGAAAGGACTCATAAGCAGCATCAGTGTCCTGTTCTAGGTACACAGTTTGCTGGGCCATTAACTCATTCTTAAGGGCATTCATTGAACTTCAGTCTTAACCCGTATATATTTGGGTGCTGTTCTGTTCTTTTTGTAATTAACTTCATACACCGTAAACATAGGTAAATGGTCAGAAATTTCATTGATTAATAATCCACTAATGGTGTTATCAAAACTGTTAGAGTAGCGCTAAGGTCGGGGGTCAGGGACTACAGCCCCCTCAGCATCGATGGGGCACCGGTTGAGAGAGTGAGGAGTTTTAAGTACCTCGGAGTCCACATATCCGAGGACTTGACATGGACCACACACATTGACAGTGTTGTGATGAAGGCACGGCAACGCCTCTACTTCCTCAGGCGCCTAAGGAAGTTCAACGTGAGTCCGAAGATCCTCAAGAACTTCTACTCATGCACAATAGGGAGCATCCTGACTGGCAATATCACCTCCTGGTTTGGGAATAGCACTGCCCAAGACCGTAGCAGACTACAGAGAGTGGCCCGTTCAGCCGAACGCACAATTGGAGGGGGGCTTCCCACTCTCCAAGGTATTTACAACAAGCGGTGCATGGGCAAGGCGAAGAGAATAATCAAAGACTCCAGCCACCCAAACAACTGCCTCTTTGAACTGCTGCGGTCAGGCAAGCGAAAAAAGTATGCACTGTAATGCCAAAACACGTTCCATTTTGTACCTGTATGAAATGGCGAATAAAGTAATCTGAATCTGAATCTGAATCTGAATCTGATACAGAGACTCAGAAGGAGCTTCTATCCCCAGGCCATCAGAATGCTAAATGACAATAACACTATGTAACAACCATCAAATGCATGCACAGCACACACATCCACACGCACACACTCACTTTAACAACTCACTGCAGCACCCACTTTAGAACACCTAAACACACTTTATATTTAATGGTAAAGAAATTGCACTACAACCCATACCTCATTACACCTTACTGTAAATTGTACCTAAATTGTACCTCATCCCATTTCTGCTTTGCACTGTATAGCATATTGTATTGTAACTCAGTTACTTCTACTCTGCATTGTACATTGTATATATGTATAATAATAATAATAATAATAATAATAATGGATTGGATTTATATAGCGCTCTTCTCTGACTCAGAGCGCTTCACAGAGTCCATTATTCGTTCATACACAGTCATCCCGGTGGTGGTAAGCTACAATTGCAGCCAGAGCTGCCCTGAGGCAGACTCACGGAAGCGTGGCGAATAATCAACGCCTACAGCCCCTCCGACCACCACCAACATTCATTCACATGCATACACACTCATACGAGGCAAGTAGGTTAAGTGTCTTGCCCAAGGACACAACGGCAGTGGGATGGACATGGGCTTGAGCGGGATTCGAACCACCAACCTTTCGATCATTGGATGCCCCGCTCTACCCCTGAGCCACGCCGCCCCACAATATACTGTATATAGTATATACTGAACACTTTTGTCCACGTACTTGACTCTATTTTATACTTGCTATACTTATTTTATACTTATCTATTTTGTCTAGCACAGTCTCTGGAGCGTAACAGAAAGAAGCATTTTGTATAAAAGTATTCTGTACTTCTGTATGACAACTAATAAAGAAACTTGAACTTGTTTGAATGTTATTCACGATTTATGTGTATTCTTCATTGTGGCTTGATGCATGCAGTTTATAATCTTTGATGTTATTGGTGTATTGTTACACCATGTTATTGGTGTATTGTTATGTTACATATTTTGTTAGAGAATATGTACTTGCATAAAATGATTTTACTACAAAACCACAGTGTAAGTCCAGTTTCAAATCACAGATTCATTCTAAAAACTTTTATGGTGGGCCGGTCTGGGCCAAAAAAATAAATGGACCTCCCTAATTTCTAAACCCTGGCCATGGCCCTGCTCGCGGCACTTTTAAATGGCGCCTTCCTCCCAACTTTCTGGTCACATGCTCACTTTCTTTTACGGTTTCATAGAAACAAGGGGTGGCTCAACTTACCCCTATGATCAATTTACCCCAGTCTCCCCTACTGTGTCTCCAAAACTGAGAAACTGAGTTTTTCTTTCGCCAAGCATCAAATTATATTTAACTACCAAGTTTGGAGCATGTTGTAGGTTTTACCTGCAGGCTGAGCTTGGGAGGTCTACAGCAGAAAGTGCACTTTGTTTTACTGCAGTATATGGCCATCAGTCCCGGCGGCATGGGCAGGCATTGGGGGTCCGGGCCCGCCCACTGAGTCAGCTGTGACTGCCCTGGCTGTTCCTAGGATGATGATGGAATGACCCTAAATGTAAATGTACTCTGCCTCTGATTGGCTTACACTGATATTCATACTCTATAACTCTTACCCTAACCAATCTCACTCCTCATGCCTAAAACCTAGCCAATCCAGCCAACGAAGGCAACGTACTAGCCAATCACAGGCAGAGGAGTGCAGGTAATTGACATGTAATGTAATTTGAGCAGACTCCAATGAAGGATAAAAAAAACACCATTGCTAATCCTCCTAGCATTTGCTGTTGATTGATTGATTGAAAACTTTAATAACAGATTGCAGAATGGGTACCATACAGTACAGCTCAATACAAACAACTGCTAAGAGGATGAAGACCAGAAAAATACTTTCGTCTAGTTTACATAGGGTCCAGTTTTGCCAATGTACAGTCATTTACCTAGTATGGTTTTGTCAATAGTCCAATGTACAATTTTGTTTGTTTGTACAGTGTCTCCCCCCCCCTCAATGTACAGTTTTGCTTGTTTATACAGTGTGCCCCCCCCCCCCCCAACCACCTCCAATGTAGATTACCCAGTATGGTTGTCAATATCCCAGTGTACCCAACCCCCCCCACCCAACCTCCTCCAATGTACAGTTTCTACGTCAAATGTATATACTCCCTTTTCCTGACTCTTTCTGTATCACAAACATTACTGTATTTGCAAATCTGGTATGTCATAAATGTATAGATGTAGCAGTACTGACTATCTGTATGTCATGTATGTCATATATGTCCTGATGAATTGAAAATGGGGGACCCTGATGTAAACAAGACGAAAGTCTTTCTCTGGTCTGCATCCCCTTAACAATTGTGTGTATTGAGCTGTACTGTATTGTACCCATTCTGCAATCTGTTAATAAAGTTTTCAATCAATCAATCAATCAATCCTCCATTTTCGGGGGGAAGGGGAAGGAAAGAGTGAGGAAGAGCGAGCAAGAGCATATGTGTTGTATTGTATTGTATTGTATTTATTATTTTTATGTCTTTTAATCTACATTTATTTTGATTTAATTACTGGACCGTCATTATTGTTATTATTATGTCGGTCATTGTCCTGTGATTTATCATAGATTTCTACTATTAATGTATTGTTTGTCTAGTTTTATGTTAAAAAAGGGAAAATAAAAAACATTTGTTAAAAAAATATATATATATACGGTACTGTGTAAGAAAGCGAGAACATCGTAAAAAAATTTTAATCCAAAGGGGAAGAACATGTACATTAGAGGGGGTTGGGAGCAGGGTCGCCTCAGGGGGTGTGCGAGCAGTGTGGTCACACAGGGCCTCGAGGGAAGGGGGAGCGTCGCAATCTTTTTTTTTTTTTTTTTTTTGTGTGTCTCTCTGTCTCTCTCGTGCTGCACCCACCCGCCGTGGTGAGTCTCTCTCTGTCTCTCTCGTGCTGCACCCGCCTCTCTCTCTCTTTTTCTCTCTCTCTCTCTCTCTCTCTCTCTCTCTCTCTCTCTCTCTCTCTCTCTCTCTCTCTCTCTCTCTCTCTCTCTCTCTCTCTCTCTCTATATATATATATATGTTGACAGTTGACTGTATCATGCCCAGCCTCGGGCAGCGCTATTATTTAAGAATATGTTGACTGTACAAAAAAAAATTAAAATAAAAAATAGAAAATTATTATTATATTAAAAATTTAATTTTTTTTACCTTTAGGGGGGGGGGGGGGGGGGGGCTCGCGTTTAAATCTTGCACAGGGCCTCGCATTTCTCCCAGGTGGCCCTGGTTGGGGGAGTGGGGATTTGACATTTATTGGGGCCAGTTTCTAATTGTAGCCACCAGTAGGTGCTCTTTGAGAGCAGTTTTGAAGGAGGGTAGGGATTCACATTATTTTACGGCTGTGGGTAGGGCATTCCACATTATTGTGGCATAATTGTGAAACGTGTTTACTCCCTTGTTGGAGCCAAATCTGGGTTGAACGTGATTTGTGGAACTCCCTCTGGTCTTGTGGTCCGGACTTCACTGACCTTTAGGAAGTATTTCGACAGGTACATAGGTATCTTTGTGGTGTAGTGCATCGTGTAGACCGGGCCCATTGCAAGTTGCTGTACTCTGTCGTCTACTCTAAGCCATCCTAGATTGTCAAAATGGGCTGATGGGTTTTAGGAGTAAGGCCAAGTTCGCAATTATGCCACAACAATGTGGAACGCCCTACCCAGGGCCGCCTCAGGGGGTGTGCGAGCAGTGCGGTCGCACAGGGCCTCGCGGGAAGGGGGGCCTCGCAAAAAAAAAAAAAAAAAAAAAAAAAAATTATTAATTTTTTTTATTATTTTTTATTATTTTTTTTTATTTTTTATTTTATTTTTTTGCGAGGCCCCCCTTCCCGCGAGGCCCTTTTTCATCACAGACCTAAAATCTAGTTTTGCTTATATGCTTATATATTTCACATTAGACACGTTTGTAGAATGACTTGTTTCTGGGTCTGCACCTGGGTCACTATTGGAGCTCTGGTGCTCTGCAGCAGGCATTGGTTTCAATGAGGGGAGGGGTTACACTATTCTAAAGCGTCTGACTATTCCGCGCGGCGCGCGTGCACCGTGCAGCATTATAGTTTATCCGAGCCAAGGTGAAGAGGACATCGTTCGGCAGATGGACTGAAGATGAAAGTTGTTGCATGTTAGACAGTTCAGTCAGGCTAGCCATCCCGGCTAAAGACAGGGACAGCTAGTTAGCTTTAGCTACGTTATAATATTGAGTGCTATCCCGTGTGGTTCAGTCGGGATAGCCATGATGCTGTCGCCGGCTAGTAGCTAGCTTAGCTAACGGCTAACTAACGAGCGAGCGAGGCGAGGCGAGTGGATGTCTTTTCAAAAGAAGCAATACGCCGAAAGGTGTCCAGTCTGCCGGAAAGTACTCGAAGAAGAAGAAGAAGAAATTACACCGTGGGGCCAAGAAAGTGTCCTTCCACGTTGATACTGCGTTATGGTGAGTGACCGTGAGTCAACATATGATTGTATACCCGCCGTGGATCTGTCTTTCTCTCTCTGGAGCCTGGTCGACTAGTTAAAGCTACTGTAGCTAACGCTAACGGTGTGTGCCTGGTGCTCGTGGTGAGAGCACCTGGCTGTATGCAGCTACATAGAGCCACGTGCCTGATTGAGCTAACTGTTAGCCAGACGCCATGTGTGGGCTGGCTGGCTGGCTGTCGGCCCACCACGTCCTCCCCACACCCAGTCTCCTCGGCCGGAGCCGTGGCCCCCCGTACTATACCAGGAGGGAGGGGTGGGGAGCGAAGGTGGAGGGAGGCGCGCTGAGGCCTTTCGTCAACGTGGAGACCTGTGTTGCGGCCTTTCGACCTGCGCCCTCGTGCAGGTAACTAAGATTAATGAAAATGTCATGACATTACCCCACTCTTACTTCCTTCCCCTCCCGAATGTTTTGTTAATAACGATGTTTTTTTCCAGGCAAAACATATGCTACTTCACAACATTTGGAGATACGACATGTGCTGTGTGTGAATGGTGTAGCTTGTGTAGCTTGTGTAGCTTGTGTAGCGTTGGGCCATTGGCCAAAGCTGTGTGTGGCCTGGTGTCACAGAGTACCTGGCTAGCCTATTTAGCTGATGTCGGCCATTGGCTCCTTGCTTTGGTTTCTCTGGTATACCCTGCTCTTCTTGTTGGATTTAAGTGTTGATCTTTGTCCTTTTGAATCTGTCATACATGCTCTAGTCTCTAACACACACACACATGACAAACACACATGTTCTCTCTCTCTCTCTCTCTCTTTCTAACACACACAGTCTGCCTATGGCGGCCTTTCTCGATGGCTAGGCTGTGCTCAAGGATCTTCAGTCACAGTGCTCAGGTATTCTGCCACTGTGTACTCTCTGTTTAGGGCCAAATAGCATTTCAATTTCTTTCCAATGTGTCTCTCTCTCTCTCTCTCTCTCTTTTGATCTTTGTCCTTTTGAATCTGTCATACATGCTCTAGTCTCTCTCTAACACACACACACATGACAAACACATGTTCTCTCTCTCTCTCTCTCTGTACACTGTATATTGACTGTAGAACGGGAGCTCTCTTTCGCTCTCTCTTTTGCTATATGTTGACTGTATCATGCCCCGCCTCGGGCAGCGCTATTATTTAAGAATATGTTGACTGTATATATAAAAAAAAAAAAAAAAAAAAAAAAATATATATATATATATATATATATAAATTTTTTTTTTTTTTTTTTTTTTTTACCTTTGGGGGGGGGGGGGGGGGGCCTCGCGTTAAATCTCGCACAGGGCCTCGCATTTCTCCCAGGCGGCCCTGGCCCTACCCACAGCCGTAAAATAATGTGAATCCTATTCCCTACCCTCCTTCAAAACGGGTGGCTGCAATTAGAAACTTTCTCTTGTCTGCATCCCCTTAACAATTTGTATTGAGCCGTACTGTATTGTACCCATTCAGCAATCTGTTAATAATGTTTTCAATCAATCAATCAAGCTCACATAGAATGTGTCATGTCCGATATTATCGGCCTACCGATATTATCGGCCGATATTGGCATTAAAATGTGATATCGGAAAATATCGGTATCGGTTTAAAAAAAGATTTATTTTTTTATTTTTATTTTTACATTTCTATAACCTTTATTTACCAAGGCAAGTAAGAACAAATTCTGATTTTATTTATTGTCAAAAGTATGCATAATGTAATGTTATGTTAATTCCACAACAAGACATATGTAATGTTAATTACTAGGGATGTCCGATATTATCGGCCTACCGATATTGGCATTAAAATGTGATATCGGAAAATATCTGTATCGGTTTTCTTAAGTTTTTATTTTCATTTTTTCAACAACATACATAGACAACATTCATAGACAATACACAGTACATAAATATAAAACAAATAGACAAAAAATGAGTAAAGAAAAAGTGTGGCATGGGTCCTTCGGTCCATTCTACATTTGCATTATTTATTTACATTTTTATTCATTTCCTTGTATCCTTTTCAAACCTCTGTGATGTCGTTACTTCCCCTCCTGTATTCTTCCCATTTTCCCCATTTCCATTCAAACTTTTCTTCTTCCAGCCTCAGCAGATGTGTGATTCTCTCCATTTCCTGTATCCCCTCTACCAACTCTATCCATTGATCCTTTGTCGGCACTTCTACCTTGTACCACAGTTTAGGTAGAGCTTTCTTGGCTGCCACTATCAATATCTTAATCAAGTATTTGTCTTCCCCTTGGATTCCTTCTTGTGACAGATTCCCCAAATACAACACTTGGCCTCCCTGGGGTATTTCGTATCCTATTATTTCATTTATTATCCCTCCTATCTCTTCCCAGTAGTGCCTTATCTTCTGACATCTCCAGAATATGTGTGTATGGTTCGCCCCTTCCTGTCCACACTCCCTCCAACATGTTTTCTTTGCTGGTGTGTAATTGCCCTGTATTTCTGGTGTTATAAAGTATCTTGGTATCGGTTTTCAAAAAAAAATATATATATATTTTTTTTTTACATTTCTATAACCTTTATTTACCCAGGCAAGCAAGTAAGAAAAAATTCTGATTATATTTATTGTCAAACGTATGCATAATGTTGTGTTAATTCCACAACAAGAGATATGTAATGTTAATTACCTGAAATTATTCCGTTTTGTGGGGGGGGAAAACCCTGCATATATCGGTATCGGTTGATATCGGTATCGGAAATTAAGAGTTGGACAATATCGGTATATTGGTATCGGTAAAAAAGCCAATATCGAGCATCCCTATTAATTACCTGAAATTATTCCGTTTTTTGGGGGGGAAACCCTGCATATATCAGTATCGGTTGATATCGGTATCAGAAATTAAGAGTTGGACAATATTGGTATATCGGTATCGGTAAAAAAGCCAATATCGAGCATCCCTAGTCAAAAGCATCTGATGTTAGAAATGTAGTATCAAACGAAAGTGAAAGTACATTTTCATAGTACAAAGAAACAAAGCAGACATATTTTTTTCCCTTCATTATTAACCATTGACAAGATAAGATGTTTGCATGCCAACTGTACTGGCCTCCGCCTCGTGGTTGAAGCAGGTTAACCAGCGAGCTAAACAATCCAATATGCCCAGAAAGACTCTTAGACTGAGGGGTTTGCGTTGTCTTTGAGTTTACTGAGACATGACTTGACTGTGAAACTGAAACATGAATCAATACAAAATGTTCACAAATAAAGGCTCTTAACGGTACCGTGAAAAACAATGAAAACCTAAATTCTCATGAATTTAGAAAACCCCAGCGGACGCCCGGGGCAGGGCGTGAAAAGTGGACATGTCCAGGCAAAGGAGAACGGTTGGCCACCCTACTCTTAAAACATACATCATCTAATAACCAAAAGTATTTTCACAGACATATTTGAATCAGAGTGAGTAAATGTACAGTATACAGATCCCATAATAATGTATAGTGTGTGTGTGTGTGTGTGTGTGTGTGTGTGTGTGTGTGTGTGTGTGTGTGTGTGTGTGTGTGTGTGTGTGTGTGTGTGTGTGTGTGTGTGTGTGTGTGTGTGTGTGTGTGCCTGTGTGTGTGCATGGCCGCCTAGTTATAGTTGAACGTCGGGGTGCAAGATTTTTTTTTTGTATTATTTTTATTTTGTCCCCTTTTATTTTTTTATTTTTTTTGCTTT
Organism: Notolepis coatsorum; assembly: GCF_963971535.1. Taxonomy (NCBI): domain Eukaryota; kingdom Metazoa; phylum Chordata; class Actinopteri; order Aulopiformes; family Paralepididae; genus Notolepis; species Notolepis coatsorum. The sequence goes on from NC_140170.1 coordinate 29,666,187, forward strand.
TTTGCATGTGCAAGACTGGCAAGGGGTGGTTTGATTTTTTTACATTTAATGAACACCTGTATGTGCAATTTCCTGCAATATAGAGCCTTCAATGTTGACCAATAAAGCTGCTCTTTTCACTATAAAACTCAGTTTACATTGCAGTATGATAGCCAATTACTATAATAATAATAATAATAATAATAATAATAATAATAATAATAACTTTCCCCATCCTCCCGAAGCCCCTCCGTTCACAGCAGCAACAAGTCAACAACAACATCATGACCACATCAACACGGGGACCCTGATGTAAACAAGACAAACGACTTTCTCTGGTCTGCATCCCCTTAACAATTGTATGTATTGAGCCGTACTGTATTGGACCCATTAAGCAATCTGTTAATACAGTTTTCATTCATTCATTCATGAAAGATTCACTAGCTAATGGTTAGGTAACGCTAAGCACGGCGGCTCGGCTCGCATCACTAATACGATAAATATTCAGTTTCAATCTGTTTGCACATTTAGTATACAGTCACAGTGTTTGACTTACGTTATGACTTGCTCCATTTGGTGTAAAACGCCGCAGGATAATCCTCACAAAGCGAATGTTAAATCCAATATCCAGGTGAGGCATTTAAAACAGCCGCGTCCCGAATACGCTCATGACGAGGGACATTGAAACAGCTGTTTTCGCACCAGCCGCCTCCCCCATTCCAACACGTTGTGGTACCGTCGAATGCGCTCATGCTCTGGGGGGAGGGACTGTGGGAGACACTGGATCAAACCATTAATGTGGGGGTCACACAATCTTTGGAAACTTAAAAACTTGCTATTAAGTGTCATTGCGTATTATTAATTTGATTGAAATTACGGTTAGATTTATATATTGGGGGGGGGGATATATGGATATATCATATTTTTTATATGATCAAAAAGTGGGGGAGCAAAACCAGACATTTGCCCCCCCATGTTCAATAGTGCTAGAGCAGATGCTTCGAATGCTCCATTGGTCAGGCGTCTATGTGTGTGTGTGTGTGTGCCTGTGTGTGTGTGTGCGTGTGTGTGTGTGTTAGACATCAAAGAGGTCAGTAAAATCATTCTGACACAGAGACAATGAGGAGCCAGATGACCAGACACTAAACCAGGATAGAGCTGTGCAGAGAAGCTGCAGTAGAAGGTGTGGAGGTGTGTCCGTCTGTCAGAGGAGACTCTAGAAGGTGTGGAGGTGTGTCCGTCTGTCAGAGGAGACTCTAGAAGGTGTGGAGGTGTGTCCGTCTGTCAGAGGAGACTCTAGAAGGTGTGGAGGTGTGTCCGTCTGTCAGAGGAGACTCTAGAAGGTGTGGAGGCAGGGAGCGAAATTAACTTTTTGACTCACCGGCCAGTGGCGGGTAGATGGGAAGAGTCTACCCGCCAAGCATATTTCTTACCTGCCAAAATTTTTTTGATTAAAAAAAAAAATATATGTATATTTTATATAATTTTTTTTTTTAAATAAAATATATATTATATAATCATACTTGTAGTTGTATTATCTGCGAGACATCGCCACCACGCAATAAGTCAAAATGCTTGCTATCTGCAAACAGCTCCACTGTCTGTGTGTATACTTGAGTAGCCTCCAGCTCCAGCAAGGATTCTCCGGCCCTGCAGCTAGACCCTATATTCAGCTAGACCCTACATTCAGCATGCAAGGATTCTCCGGCGATGCAGCTGGACCCTATTTATAACGTTACGGTTCTATTGTCAAATCACATTCAACATGCCCTCAGCTAGAATACGCATTCAATCAATGTTATAAGACATTGATATCAGGAGCTATCTGTAGCTACTGCTAGCCCGGTAGATAACGTTAAGACAATTTAGTTTACTGGGACAGATGGATCTAACGTGAGCTAGCTAAGCTAGCTAACGAGGGAACGGAGGTATTATGCACTCGAGTCGACTATTGCTGGAGCATTTGTTGATATCAGCAGCTATCAGTAGCTAGCCAGCTAGATACCATTAGACAATGCCTCGTCATGTATTAAACTAAAAGTGAATAGTTGACTGGGTCATTGTTTAAACAGCAACGGTAGCTCATGGAGGTCCGATATAGACTAGAGCAGACTGCCCGCATATCGCAATGGTGGCGTTTAAGGAAGTAAACAAGCCAAATGAGAGCTTCCGATTGGTCATTTGCTTTCTTTCTCATGAAACCAGTCACGTCACTCTACTGTGATTGGACCGTTGACTTGAGTGCAATGTGGGACTTGTAGTTTTTTAACGATCTCGCGGCGGAGAAAAAAAAGACGAGAGCGGCTATAATCTGTACTCGCACAAGAGTATCGTTATGAACTACACGTCTACATGCCACACGGCGGGCAGCCCTCTAAGTGTCAAGCGCCAAAGGTAAAAACTGCCCACCCCTGGCGGGCGGCGGGCTTTAGTTTCGGTCCCTGTGTGGAGGTGTGTCCGTCTGTCAGAGGAGACTCTATAACAGGGGTGGGCAATTATTGAAAATATTTTGGAGGGCCGGCACAAAATTCACTCAATTATGCATAATATACATTTTATTTCTATATAAAAAGCAGTAAATGGCATTGTTTTGACCGCTGGTAAGAGTGTATGTTATTATTTGGCAATTAAAAGGTGAGGTTAGCTTTAAAAAATATCATTTATTCAAATACAATTTCCAAAATGATAAACAAAATGTGAAACATTTAACTCATTTTCAGTCACATTAATAACAAAGGGCATTTTGAGTTTCATATACTATTGAAAAAAGGATCTTCTTAGCTTTCTAAAGACATCACATCATCTTAGTAGCCAAAATAAACAAGACATGTCACTGAACTGTGTAACTGTGTAACGAAAAGTGTCCCAGTTTTGTAGCCTTTTTGACTTTACATGCCTATATTAAACATTTAATGTTTTTAGAACTGTGCAAAAAAAAGAATGTGTCCCAATTCACTTGTTATATGTCCACATTTTAGTGTTCTTCAGTTCTTTTATTTTACTGTACAGAAAAAAAGAAAAGGATCAAGTGTCCCATTTCACTTGTTATATTTCCACATTTTAGTGTTCTTCAGTTCTTTTTTTCATTCAGTGTGCGAAATCTGGAGGTGTGTCCGTCTGTCAGAGGAGACTCTAGAATGTGTGGAGGTGTGTCCGTCTGTCAGAGGAGACTCTAGAAGGTGTGGAGGTGTGTCCGTCTGTCAGAGGAGACTCTAGAAGGTGGACACACACACACACACACACACACACCTCATTACTAGTTATCACCATACAAACACACACACCTAAACACACACACACGTCATTACTAGTTATCACCATACAAACAGACACACCTAAACACACACACACCTCATTACTAGTTATCACCATACAAACACACACACACACACACACCTCATTACTAGTCATATAGTTGTACTGGCGAATCGCATCTTGCTCTTTCGCCATCGAGATATACCTCATCTCCAGTGCCTACTGTACTACATAACGAAAACAAAGCACCCTTGCACTTGACCAGGCCCCGCCCCAGTGACATACCTATAAGACACCAGGCGTGGTCTTTTTTCGTTTCCATCATGGCGGCTGCTTTGCACCCTGTGTAACTAGCGTTATGAAGTGTAAAGAGAAATTGAACAATGCCGGAGATCGGAGATTTGCCAGCCCCTGGAAATGTCGGCATGTTCCAACGGCGCCGTATGGGTTCTGCACCCTGCAGCTAGATGCGTTTTGATGCATCCCCGCATCGGGCCTGTCCTGTGTTTCCTCGTCTTTTACAGCAGCTTGAGGGCCAACGTGCGATGTGTAGCTATCGAACTAACTCGCACTCAGGTAAGATCTGTGCCATCAGGCATTAACGCTGGTGTTAGTAATACTGCTTGTTGTCCTGTGAGACATCCGAGTTGTGTATTGGCGCAAGGGGCAGGATATCTGGGTAAACGTTGTTGTTTTCCCTGTTACCCTGGAGCGCGCGGTTAACGCTATGCTATATGCTGGGCTACTGTTTCTGTTTGTCTCCCCGCTGAGGGATGTCTGTCTAAAGTCTTCCCTCCTCTTAACCATTCATGCTGACGGTCAATCGGTGTCTACTGTGGGAGTATTGCGGGGGGCTTTGTTTACCTTTTCATGGGTGAATGGGCTGAGGTCTAGGGCTGGTGTGCTGTTTGTGAATATTATGAATGATATGCGGGACTGGTTTCTCTGGTCCGCATCCCCTTAACACTATAGGGACCAGCCACGAGTTAACTCGTGTTTCGGTGCCATGCGTTGTGGACCAGAGCCACGAGTTAACTCATGGCAAGTTGTTATTGTTTTATTCCATATTAATAACCGTATTAACGTCCCCGATCGACTCTGTAGACCTACCCGCATATTTGATTTCCGCAACATGCAATACCGGCCAGATCCTCTTAGGGGCGCCATCGCTCCACTGCAGTATCATTGAGAGCGAATGTGAAGAAAAAAAATGTTACTGTCTAGGGGCGTTTCATATGAGCCTGGATCCCAGGCGAACATCCTCCATATTTGATCACGTTTGGAAGCGCAGATTTCAGCCTGGAATAATGGGATTTATGATCAGCCAATGGACATATCGATCTACCAGATGCCGATGAATAATGGCGAAATGCTGCCGGCGATCACATGGGCTGACGGTAGGATACTCTTCACCCAAATTACAGCCAGATTGGACATTGTTGTAAAACGCAAGCGATAGATCAGTGAATGTGGCTACTTGAACACACACTGTATTGCTAATCAATAATACTAATCGGCGTCCCCCACCGCCCCCATTTCATCCATAGATGCTCTGTAATAGTGCTAAGCAGTTCGTTTTATTTCATTCGTATATAGACAACAGAAATGGCGTTCGATATAACGTGACTAACCTTTAGCACTATAAATAGCTTTCCAGAAAAAAACCGAGACGAAAACTGCGATAAAGCTTATATTCACGGCGCTATAAAATGACAACCAACCGATGGATTTTTATTTTCTTTAAGCCATTATGAAGGCACGGTTTATGCACTCAAGTGACAATGAGAATGGACAGATAGCAATACTATAAAGTATATATATAGCTATCCAAAATTACATCGGTTTGTTGAAAAAGCGTTGTTCTCCAGCCACATATTAGATGGCGAGGCCCGGTCGTCATAGTGTTAACGTTGTGTGTATGGGCTAGCCCATTCTACAGTATATTGGTGGTGTTTTTAGTTCATTTATTCATTAACCCCTTCATGGTGCACACCACAGTGGAGGTTACTGGTTGCAACCACCACTGGTGCTCCGTGTTTAGCATCAGTCCTTTGCCTCTGGCATGTGGAAACAGTGCCCCGCCCGGCCGACGCCATGAGGTGGGTCGGCCCGGCAAGTGGCTGGTGGGCTGTTAAGCCTGTACCGCCACGGTATGGAATTGGCAGCGATTAGTAACTTTGTTCGACTTGCTGTTTTTTCTGTCAAAAATGATGTCTGGTGGCGGAACCATGAGGGCCAGCCGATGTCGAAACATCGAGCGAGGTTGTTGACGTTATTAGCTTTGACCTAGCCGCAAGCTATAACCGCAGGGAGGGCTAGACATCTTGGTTTTTTCCCTCCTCAGGGCTCCTCTCTCCGCAGAGGATCTTTGGTCTTCTGCTGGAGCGCTGGCGGTATTTGTCCTAGGCCCCACACCGCCTCACGCTGCGCAGCCAGAGGTGAGAGCACGGCCTTGTCAGCGACTATGGCGAGGCCCTCGACAGGCGGCCATGTTTCCCCCGCCAGAGGTACCCTGGGCGTTGAGTCAACAGGTGTCCACAAGGCCGAGGGATCGGCCATGTTGGATGAGCACGGCCTGAGAAACCGTCGCCGTCCTGCCGCAAGCAGCCCGCTCTCCGATCACTCCCTCCCCAAACACCAGCGGAAAAGGGGCTCTGATTCGTTTCTTTTGGCAGCGGGCCGCGAGCCTTCGTTGAAGCGCATGCGGCCCCACGTTTCGCTTCTCATGGGGACAGGGGCTGACACCCAGTTGATGGCTGAGCCTGGGTCTGTCCGTGAGAATGTTGTGCTGTCAAGCGGCTCCCACACCATAAGCTGTGTTTGGTTGAGCCTGGTGTTACGTCTGTCAACTACAAGTGTTGTCAGCAGGGTGGCTCGAGACCTTTTTGAGGCACACAGTGCAGGCTTCCCCGACCTCGCCTTCGCCAGGCCGGGTATCACGTTGGTGCCTCCCACTCCTGAAAGATTGGCAGTGGTCTCGCAGGCGCGCGTGATTTGGGTGGTAGTAATATCACTGCAGGGCTACGGTGTGTAGGAAGCCATGGGGGCCTCACACCTTGCATGTCCAGCTGAAGAACAACTCCTCAGCATGTTCTGGAGGGGTGTTCAGTGGGGGGGCTTTTGTCACCTAGACTGATGTCAGCTTCCCCCGTATCAAACCGGCCCTTTCTGTCGGGGTCCCCCCTTGGGTGCGATTGCCTCGTGGGTAGTGTCAGGGTCCGCCTGACTCCACGGAACGCTCTGCTCGCACGGGTCCAGGGTTGGCTACGCACAGCGGGTGGGACCGGGCCGCCTATCTACAGTTCCTAGCGGACCTGCGCCAAATGGCGGCGGGTGCGTTGGGAGTATCATCACATATGGCTACAGCAGTACCATATGTCGAGGTGGATGGAGAGAACGCTGAGGCGGGGACTTGTATTTACACAACCCCACCCGTTTTTCGGGTTTGGTACTGACCCTATTGTCAGGGTCACCAGCAGTGACAGCTCTGGTCAACGAGATCCAATCTCTGTGGACGATGCAAGCCATCATCGTGGCGTTTTCCTCCCGGTGTTCTCTGGTGCCCGAGAAATCGGGAGGGGGGGGGGGGGGGGGGGGGTTGTCAGACCCATGCTGGACCTGTCCCATGGGAAGGTTCGGCATTTTTGGATCGTCTCCTACCTGTTGAACACTGTCAGGTGGGGGCCTGGTTTTCCTCCATAGGCCTGTAGGATGCGTATTGACATCCCCGATCTTCCATCCTAGGGCTTACCTACGCTTCCTTTGCAGGGTTTAGCGTATGAGTACCAGAGGCTGCCGTTCGGCTTATCTCTGGCTCCCCGCATCTTCACCAAGTGTGTGGAGGCCGCACTGGGGCCTCTGCGTCGTCAGGGGTTACGAAGTGTATTCTGCCAGGCAGGTGGTGGAATTCCTTACCAGCCTGGGGTTTGCTGTAGACTGGAAGTAGAGTACTCCTCTTCCCAGTCAACGGATGGAGTGCTATGGGCATCCCTCTCAGAGCGTGTTATCAACACGCTCGGGAGGTTCCGTCCTAGGACGGTTACGGCGCTGTCCGTGATACGCCTGCTCGGTATGATGGCATCTGCTCATTCCGTGGTCCCTCTTGGCCTCCTCTTCACCCCAGGAGGAGGTTACGGAGGTGGGTTTTTTCCAGTATGAAAATAGACCCGGTGAGAGGCAAGTGGAAGCGGCTACGGTTCCCGTGTCAGTACTGGGGGACCTCATCATCTGGGGAGGGCCTGGGGTCCTCACCAGGGGGGTCCCCATGGGCAGTAGGCTGTCACACGTCACGTTTTCACCGACGCCTCCCTCGCTGGAGACGCGTCGGGCCAACGCAGTAGGGGGCAGCTGGCAAGCCATGCTGCCCGGTCTGCGCTACGTTCAATGTGTTGGTATTGAAGGCGGTCCTTCTGGTCCTCAAACTGTGTTTTGATCAGGATGGACAATACGACGTCAGCGTTGTATGTCGACAGACAAGGAGGAGTAAGGTCCCCCAGTCTGCACCGGGCGGCGGGCGGCTGGCTATGGGCGTTCTCCATCTGCGCAGCCTGAGGGCTCTCCACATCCCCGGCAGGGTGAATGTGGGTACAGGTGTGATGTCGCGGGGCGGTCCTCACCCTGACGAGTGGGGATTACGTCCGGACATAGTCGGGCAGGTCTGGGACCGATGCCGTGGCCGCCTGGGATTCTTTCCCCCCATACATCTGGTAGGTCAGTTGTTGGGGCGGGTACGTTGAGGAGCGCAGGACCTTGATCCTGATTGCGCCGGACCGGGGCGCAGCTGTGTGGTTCCCGGTCCTGTTCCAGCTCTCGGTAGCCCTGTCGTGGCCTGTTCCTTGGTCATCGCGGGCCCTTTCTCAAGCACACGGGTCTCTGTGTCAGTTCCATGTGCTGGGCCAGCCGCTGATGGTTTCGCTGGTGAGAGGGGGAGTCTGGAGAGGATGGATCCTTCTGTGGTTGATACCATCCGGAACGCGCATGTTCCCTCCACTATCGCGCTTTACACGGGTAGGTGGCGTATTTTCCAAGAGTGGTGTAAGGTGGGGGGCCGGGACCCGGTGTCCTGCCCCCTGGACGCTGTCCTTACCTTCCTTCAGTCTATCCTTGATAGACTGTCGGCTTCGATGGTGAGGGTATATGCTGCGGCTATATCCTCCTGTCATGAGGGGTTGAGGGCGTTGCGTTGTTCGGCCACCCTCTTGTGAAGCGTTTCCTGCTTGGCGCTCGGCGCCTTAAGCCGGTGAAACGTTCCCTGGCTCCGAGTTGGGATCTTCAATTGGTCCTCTGTCGGATGTCTGAGGCCCCGTTTGAGCCTCTTGAGCAAGCGCCTTTGGAACAGCTGTCGTTCAAGACTGCGTTCCTGCTGGCCATCACCTCCGCTCCGCTCGGTGCGGCCTGAGTGTCTGTCTATTCGTTTCGATAGCGGTGCCACTCTGAGGCCTAACCCAGTCTTCGTGCCAAAAAATATCCGAAGCTCTTTTCGCTCCAGGGATATTATGGTTCAGGCGTTTCATCCGCCTCCTCACGCTAGTGAGTTAGAGGCGAGCCTTCACCTGTCATGTCCGGTCCGGGCTTTGGGGATTTACCTCAGCCGTACTCAGGGCCTCAGGGCTACCGATCAGCTCTTTGTCTGTTACGGTGGCTCTCGCGCTGGTAAGGCACTGTCGAAACAACGCCTGTCCCATTGGTTGTGCGAGGGCATTGCCCTTTGCTACGCGTTGGCTGGGCTGGCCCCCCCTGGGGGTGTCAGGGCGCACTCCACTCGTGGGGTGGCGGCCTCTGCCGCCCTGTTAGGAGGGGCCTCGGTGGAGGACATCTGTGCAGCGGCCTCATGGTCCTCCCCGGGTCCCTTCGTAAGGTTTTACCTCATGGACATGACCGGGGGTTCTGTCTCCCAGGCGGTTCTGAGGTCTGGAACCTCCCCTGCTTCCCGCCTTTCGGTGGGTTAGCAGGGATGTGTGGGTGTGGACCGCAAGGTGTTGTGTCACACGTGGTCCTGCCTGTGCTGTGCGTTTAGAGGTTTCTAGTTCCCTCTTTTTCGCACTTGGGTGGAGTTGACTGCCGCCCCCTCTTCACTAGGAAGGGGGGGTGACGGGACTCCCCTCCCCCCTGGTGTAGGGCTTGTGGGTGCATTTGTCGGTCCTCTGGTCTGCTCTGTCCCCATATCTCGATGGCGAAAGAGCGAGACGCGATTCGCCAGTACGACTATATAACGATAGGTTATGTATATAACCTAGTTATATGAGTACTGGCTGAGCGTCTCGCTCTTGGGGGGTTTTCTGATGGAAACGTTCCCGAGGAAGGGCGAGTGTGACCACGCCTGGTGTCTTATAGGTAAGTCACTGGGGCGGGGCCTGGTCAAGTGCAAGGGTGCTTTGTTTTCGTTATGTAGTACAGTAGGTACTGGAGATGAGGTATATCTCGATGGCGAAAGAGCGAGATGCTCAGCCAGTACTCATATAACTAGGTTATATACATAACCTATCGTTATCACCATACAAACACACACACACACCTAAACACACACACCTCATTACTAGTTATCACCATACAAACACACACACCTAAACACACACACACACACCTCATTACTAGTTATCACCATACACACACACACACACACACACACACACACACACACACACACACACACACACACACAAACACTCACGTTTCCTCGGTCCAGATTTAATCTTCTTCAGAGTACAGACTGTAGAAACAAGAACAGATAGTAGCTAAGTTTCCATCCACTTGTCAGTTGAATTTAAAGCCAATTATTTAAATAAAGTTTGCAAAAAACACTCATGTGAATTATGCAGGTGAAAGTGTGTTTCCATCCAACAGATTTGATGTGAATAGAAACCTGTGTGTAATGATGTCACATGCTGTAAAAACACACAAATATTGTTACATTGAATATATTTCCTACATTTTAAGCGTTTAATTTTTACACAAAATTTGCTAATAAACACAGTGCACAAGATGCATAACCGTAGATGTGTAACAGAGATGCATAACGGAGATGTGTAACAGAGATGCATAACGGAGATGCATAACCGGAGACGTTTATAAAGTCTCATGTTATGAAATGTAATGATTTGGTTTATTATAAAAGTATGCAAACAATGTACAGAGCTAAAGCAAAGTTACTCCCGGACAGTGTGCAAAGGTTCTTTTCAATACATGAAATACAATATGATTTGAGAGACATTTGTAAATGTACTGTTCAAAAAGCTAAGAAAGGGATTAAAAGGAGATGTATTTCTATTGTTGGGGTTAACTTATGGAACAATGCTGACATACATAGTCATTTGCTTTTGATTTTTAAGAAAATGGTTTGTATAGCTATTTTTTGAAGAGTACAAATGTGAATAATTCTTTTTTGTTATTTTCTTTTAGAATACTGTTTGAGTCTTAAATTAGGAATATAGGACAGGCATGTATAAGCATTATGCTTCAGTCTGTACCTTTTCAGTCACTGCCAAATCAAAGATTATATAAAGATACATGTATAAAATGAGATGTATAAAATGAGATGTATAACAGAGATGTATAACGGAAATGTATAACGGAAATGTATAACGGAAATGTATAACGGAAATGTATAACGGAAATGTGTAATGGAAATGTATAACGGAAATGTATAACGGAAATGTATAACGGAGAGGCACGCACGCACACACACACACACACACACACACACACACACACACACACACACACACACACACACACACACACACACACACACACACACACACACACACACACACACACACACACACACACACACACACACACACACACACACACACACACACACACACACACTACTCACCTTTCGTAATCTTCAAAGTCTTGACTGTAGAAACAAGAACAGATAGTAGCTAAGTTTCCATCCACTTGTCAATTGAATTTAAAGCAAATTATTTGAAATGAGCTAAAAACACGCATGTGAATTATTCCGGTGAAAGTGTGTTTCCATCCAACAGATTTGATGTGAATAGAAACCTGTGTGTAATGATGTCACATGCTGTAAAAACACACTTTTGCTAAAATATTGTTACATTGAATATATTTCCTACATTTGAAGCATTTCCATACATTTTTACACAACATTAGCAAACACACACAGTGCACACAAATGTTTGTCCAGTTAGCCAAATCCCATATGAAAATTAATCAAGTGTATCAAGAACAGATTAATATGGATTAATACAGAAGATACATAACAGGAGATGTATAATGGGACATGTATAATGGAGATTTATAACGAAGATGCATAACAGAGATGCATAGCGTGAGATGTATAATGGAGATCCATAACAGAGATGTGTAAAATCAGATATATAACGGAGATGTATAACTGAGATGTATAACTGAGATGCATAACTGAGATGTATAACTGAGATGTATAACTGAGATGCATAACTGAGATGCATAACGGAGATATATAACGGTAGATTTTGTATATATCGATCTACTTCTCTAGTTGTTGGTCAATTTTAATTATAATATCTAAAGCGGAAACACGTGGTGGGAGATGTGTAACAGAGATGCATAACTGATATATATAAAATTAGATGTATAAAAGAGATGTATAACGGCATGCACACACACACACACACACACACACACACACACACACACACACACACACACACACACACACACACACAACTCACCGTTCGTAATCTTCAGCGTCCAGACTGTAGAAACAAGAACAGATAGTAGCTAAGTTTCCATCCACTTGTCAATTGAATTTAAAGCCAATTATTTGAAGTTTGCAAAAAACATTATTCTGAATTATGCTGGTGAAAGAGTGTTTCCATCCAACAGATTTGATGTGAATAGAAACCTGTGTGTAATGATGTCACATGCTGTAAAAACACACTTTTGCTAAAATATTGTTACATTGAATATATTTCCTACATCTTAAGCGTTTAATTTTTACACAAAATTAGCAAATAAACCCCACACACTGCACACAAATGTTTGTCCAGTTAGCCAAATCCCATATGAAAAGGAATCAAGTTTATCAAGAACTAATTAATATGGATTAATACAGAAGATGCATAACATGAGATGCATAATGGAGATGTATTAACAGGAGATATATAACGGAGATATATAACGGAGATGCATAATGGAGATGTATAACGTGAGATGTATAACGTGAGATATATAACGGAGATATATAACGGAGATGTATAACAGGAGATATATAACGTGATATGTCTGCATCCCCTTAACAATTGTGTGTATTGAGCCGTACTGTATTGTACCCATTCTGCAATCTGTTAAGGTTTTCATTCATTCATCCAAATACAGTACTGTGCGCGATTTTGATTAAGACTCGCAAAGCGCTTCCGCCATTCCATTTTCACGCGGCTGCGTCATTATAAGGAGCTCTGGAGGAGTTGTTGTGTATGCAAATGACCTGAACGGGGACGCGCTTTTACGTTTGAGACATATGCCATTCCCCAATGCAGATATCAGATCATATCACAGGTGCGAACGTTTGAGCCACTTAAGACATATTACCAGCACGTTGGGGACTCAGAGTGAACTTGTCATTGATTCTGTCTCAGTCGGTTCCAAGATAAGTCTTCCAAGAGAACTCTTTGGAAAATATTGGGGAATGAGACCATTATTATGTAATTCCTCATTAGTTATTTCAATCTTAAGTTATTGTTTTCCATTTTCTTTGATTTAATTGAGAATTGAGGTACTCCTACATGCCACAAAAGCTAACCCTAACTTATTCATTTACGTAAACCGTTCCAACTGTAGTTTGTTAGCTGGCCTGCTGACATGACCAATAGGTTAGATTCTGTGAGGTTTGGTTCTTTCCCCACCACGGGCTTCTTAAAGTACTGTGATGATTGGTCCGCTCCCCACTAACTCGCTCTGTTCCTTTAAGGGATTTCGGTTAATTAATTGCATTCTCCTCTTCACACGCTTCTTCCTGTAGATGCCGTTTGATTGGTGCTCCCCCAACCACACGCTTGTCAATCTCATCCCGCAGCTGTCACAGCTTGTCATTAAGCATTCCTTTTGCTTATATATACCCTGATTCCCCATTAAGTGTTGTTGGATCGTTTTGATATAATCTCTGCATTTGCCGTTCCTTCCGTTGCCTGCTGTTCCCTGTGCTTTGCCTCCCAGGACTCTCAAGAAGTATTCCGCTTGGACAACCCGTTCCCCGTAACGACGCGCTCGCCCTGTTTGATCTGCTCTCTTTACGCACAGCGCCTGGGTGAGTTTTGCAAGACAGTCTTTTGACCCTATCATTTTTCGTGTGTGTAAACACTGAAGAGATCCTGCTTTTTGTTCAGTCTGTCTCTCACCCTGTGCCTGTTTTTTGGATTGTTCATTGGGATTTATTATTGTTTTAACTTTGCTCACTGTGTGTATTCACACCGAAGATATTATCACTTGGATTATTATTGGGACATCGCTCACTGTGTGTATTCGCACCGAAGATTCTATCACTTGGATTGTTGTTGGGACATTGCTCACAGTGTGTATTTACACCGAAGATTCAGTCACTTGGATTATCTGTTTGGGACAAGTCACTTCACCTGTCACCTGTCTGTTCCCAACTGTACTCTGAGCTAACCCGCTCTCTCTCTCTCCCTGTCCCGCTACCACCTCGGAGTACTGCCGAGAGGATTCTGCAGAGCGGCTCTGACGTCACTGTCAGATTCCTCAGACGAACCTCCCCGGGAGAAGCTGCAGAGCAGCAACATTCCTCAAATGCTTATCCCAGTCTTTGTCTGTTTTCAACCAAGTTATTGCTGCTATTCTGTGAAATAAAACAAGCCCTAGTTTTTGGCTAACTCTGAAACTACTCTCTCTGTGTCGTTAGCGTTTGGGGTCGGTGTCAAACCATAACATTACGATCCAACCACCAATATGACGACCCCAGCCGACACAGAGAGAGTCGTCACCTTGGGCATCGAGGGGGTGGTAAGGCGTGCCCTACGCTTCCATCGCGCTCCAGGCAATGTACCGGTTCACCGTCTCTTTGTCCCCAACTCAGTCCGGTCCCGGGTCCTCCAGTGGGGCCATACCAGCCGGTTCGCCTGCCACCCGGGCGTTCATCGCACGTTCTCCTTCCTGGCTCGTCGATTCTGGTGGCCCACCATGAGGAACAACGTCAAGGAGTTCGTACTGGCCTGCGCGGTCTGCGCCCGCAAGAGAGTCAGCACAGCATTGGCAGTCCAGACAGAGTCAACCAAGGAACACAGCCTACAGCTAGACGCGGCTGCAGCTGCGGTACAGGAACTCCGAGAGCAGGTCCTGCTTCTTCAGGGGCCCCTGGGGGCTCTAGCTAGCCAGCAGGCTAGTATTCTCCTCCACTTACAAGCGCTGAGTGAAACCATTAACTCCTTGCTTATAACCCCACTTCCTTCAGGAGCCTCGGCCGGAGCATCACCCGCAGCCCTGGCAGGCCCCACGCTTCCCGATCCCGCACCTCGGGAACCCCGTCTCTCCGAACCACGGCTGTTCGACGGCAACCCCAAGGATTGTGCCACATTCATCATGCAATGTGAGTTGGTTTTTCGTCATCAACCCAGTCGTTTCACTTCAAGAGGAGCCCAAGTGGCCTATATGACTAACTTGCTCTCAGGCCGGGCAGCCCAGTGGGTCACTTCCTCCTGGGCAATGGAGGCAGACTTCTGTTTCTCCTATCCAGACTTCGTGGCTGAGCTCCGCAGGGTGTTCCACCATCCAGCCCGTGGTCTGGACCCTGGAGCCCGGTTGGGTACCTTCCGGCAGGGCAGCGGCGGGGTTACAGACTACGTGCTGGAGTTCAGACTGGCGGCGGTGGAGAGCGGTTGGAACGACCCAGCACTACGTCTTGCCTTCATGAGGGGGCTCAGTGACGCAGTCAGGGACCAGCTCGCGACCCGGGAGGAACCTGATTCCCTCGAGGACCTGTTCAGCCTCGCCATTCGCATCGACGGACGCCTACAGGAGAGAAGACGTGAGAGAACCTGACGGGGACCCCCAGACGTACCCCCCGAGGACCACGACCTCGAGGAGGTTTTCAGTACCCCCGACGTACCCCCCGAGGACCACGACCTCGAGGAGGTTTTCAGTACCCCAGACGTACCCCCCGAGTACCACGACCTCGAGAAGGTTTTCAGTGAGTCCAAGGCTCAGGTCTTTCCGCCTCGCCGGCCTTACGATTGTGCCATCGACCTCCGCTATGGGGCTCCCTTTCCCGGCGGCCGCCTCTACAGTGCTGACCGTCCTGCCCCCTCCGTGACTGGTGGGTTTGTTCCCTCCCGAGCCGTGACCGAGGAGGAACCCATGCAGCTGGGACGCAACCGCCTTAGCCCGGCCGAACGGGAGTCCAGGCTCTTCTCCGGCCGTTGCCTCTACTGTGGCCGGGATGGACACCGTGTCTCCAATTGCCGTGCCCGGCCAAGAGGACCAGGCTCGCCGGCACCCCGGGAGATCCTGGTGAGCCGTCTTTCCTGTCCTCCCACCCGTGCACCACCCAACCGACTGGCGGACGTCACCCTAGCCTGGGCGGACCAGCGGGCGACGGTGGGTGCACTCATGGACTCTGGTGCTGATGGGAGTTTCATGGACGTTGGGTTTGCCACCCGGGCCAACATTCCACTTGAGGACCTCGAGAGGCCCTTGGAGGTCTTCGCGCTGGATCATTGCCGCCTGGCTGAAGTCACTCAACGCACCTGTCCAGTCCTTCTCACCGTTGCTGGTAACCACGTTGAGAGGCTCCAGTTTTTCGTCACCAGCTCTCCTCTTGTCCCTGTGGTCCTGGCCAGGCCCTGGCTCGCGCTGCACGAGCCCCACATCGCCTGGTCCTCCGGTACCATCAAGGGGTGGAGCTCCTCCTGTCGTGCCCGGTGTCTTCAGGTGCCGTCCAGCCCCCTCACCGGGTCCCAGTCCCCGTCTCCGGCCTCCCTCGCCGGTGCTCTGTCCCCGTGCCCGGCCTCCGCTGTCGGGCCCCAGTCCCCGTCTCCGGCCTCCCTCGCCGGTTCTCTGTCCCTGTGCCCGGCCTCCGCTGTCGGGCCCCAGTCCCCGTGCCCGGCCTCCGCTGTCGGGCCCCAGTCCCCGTGCCCGGCCTCCGCTGTCGGGTCCCAATCCCCGTCTCCGGCCTCCCTCGCCGGTCCTCTGTCCACGTCTCCGGTCCCCCTCTCCGGGCCTCTGTCTTTGTCCCCCTCTCCAGTGCCCCTGATCGCCGGCTTCCTTCGGTCCCGTCCGGGCAGGCCGGGGCCGAGTGGGTCGCCGGGTGGCTCCCGTGGAGGGGGGAGTACTGTAAGGTTTGGTTCTTTCCCCACCACGGGCTTCATAAAGTACTGTGATGATTGGTCCGCTCCCCACTAACTCGCTCTGTTCCTTTAAGGGATTTCGGTTAATTAATTGCATTCTCCTCTTCACACGCTTCTTCCTGTAGATGCCGTTTGATTGGTGCTCCCCCAACCACACGCTTGTCAATCTCATCCCGCAGCTGTCACAGCTTGTCATTAAGCATTCCTTTTGCTTATATATACCCTGATTCCCCATTAAGTGTTGTTGGATCGTTTTGATATATTCTCTGCATTTGCTGTTCCTTCCGTTGCCTGCTGTTCCCTGTGCTTTGCCTCCCAGGACTCTCAAGAAGTATTCCGCTTGGACAACCCGTTCCCCGTAACGACGCGCTCGCCCTGTTTGATCTGCTCTCTTTACGCACAGCGCCTGGGTGAGTTTTGCAAGACAGTCTTTTGACCCTATCATTTTTCGTGTGTGTAAACACTGAAGAGATCCTGCTTTTTGTTCAGTCTGTCTCTCACCCTGTGCCTGTTTTTTGGATTGTTCATTGGGATTTATTATTGTTTTAACTTTGCTCACTGTGTGTATTCACACCGAAGATATTATCACTTGGATTATTATTGGGACATCGCTCACTGTGTGTATTCGCACCGAAGATTCTATCACTTGGATTGTTGTTGGGACATTGCTCACAGTGTGTATTTACACCAAAGATTCAGTCACTTGGATTATCTGTTTGGGACAAGTCACTTCACCTGTCACCTGTCTGTTCCCAACTGTACTCTGAGCTAACCCGCTCTCTCTCTCTCCCTGTCCCGCTACCACCTCGGAGTACTGCCGAGAGGATTCTGCAGAGCGGCTCTGACGTCACTGTCAGATTCCTCAGACGAACCTCCCCGGGAGAAGCTGCAGAGCAGCAACATTCCTCAAATGCTTATCCCAGTCTTTGTCTGTTTTCAACCAAGTTCTTGCTGCTATTCTGTGAAATAAAACAAGCCCTAGTTTTTGGCTAACTCTGAAACTACTATCTCTGTGTCGTTAGCGTTTGGGGTCGGTGTCAAACCATAACAGATTCAGAATAAACTATTCATTATGACAACTTTGTTTTGCACTTGATTTGACCAGAACAGTCTCCGCTGTGTGGAAATTACTTTTTATTCACCCTCCACTGATCGTTTTAAAGTTAGAAACCACACTGTTCAATGTTTTGGTCCAGAACTCCAGTACAACAGTACCTGGGTCAGCCCAGTGTTAATTTTGGCAGCTATTTTCATTTTAGTTTTAGTCTTAGTCATGTGTCAAGTGCTCCTTCTTTGTTTTCATCATATTTAGTCATCTTCATTTATTTTTCATTTAGTCAGTTTTAGTCAACTAAATGTCTGAGCGTTTTAGTCAGTTTTTGTCTCAATTTTGTCTTTTTTGTTTTAGTCTAGATTTAGTCGACGAAAACGGATGACATTTTTGTCTATTTTTAGTTAATGGAAAAAAACTTGTCAGAAGTCAGAAATAGTCAACATGGAACATTTTCTGATTTAAATTGTGTATTTATTTTTTAACCTAGGGGAATCTGAGTCAGCGGCACAATTGATACACAGGAAGTATATATGTTGGTGTAGACATGGTCCAATGTATTGTTGCTCCTACAGTATGTTGGTGTAGACATGGTCCAATGTATTGTTGCTCCTACAGTATATGTTGGTGTAGACATGGTCCAATGTATTGTTGCTCCTACAGTATATGTTGGTGTAGACATGGTCCAATGTATTGTTGCTCCTACAGTATATGTTGGTGTAGACATGGTCCAATGTATTGTTGCTCCTACAGTATATGTTGGTGTAGACAATGTCCAATGTATTGTTGCTCCTACAGTATATGTTGGTGTAGACATGGTCCAATGTATTGTTGCTCCTACAGTATATGTTAGTGTAGACATGGTCAAATGTATGCATCAAAGAGAGCATTACGGATGTGGTGATGTTGTTTCTGACCAGACAGACGACGCTGAACTCTGTCTGTATTCTGTTTGCTGTGTCTTTCCTTTCTCTCTGCCATGTCTGTCCTCTCTCTGCTGTGTCTGTCCTCTCTCTGCTGTGTCTGCCCTCTCTGTCATGTCTGTCCTCTCTCTCTCTGCTGTGTCTGGCAGCGGTTTATTCTATAACAGGATACTGTAAACTAAGTAAACAGAACACACAGTAGTACTAGTAGTAGTACACAATGATTGCAATATGCTTGCATAAAAACATTATATAAAATCACATTCTGAGGTCAGTGTTAAAGTGCCACATGGAAGAGGTCTGGTTAGTGGTTAGAGTTAGAGGTGGTCTAGGTCTGGTTAGGGTAACTTAGGGGTAGTTAAGCATTAATTATAATTTATTATTATTTAGATAGATGGATGTAAAGGGCTAGACCAACTCTTAACCCCTATCAAATCAAATCAAATCAAATTTATTTGTAAGGCCCGACAACACACGTTAATGTCACCATGGGCCGGACACGTCTTCTTTAAACAAGTCAAGAAGAAACATAACAATAAGTCAAGAACAAAACAAGAACACCATAAGGTCCAACAAATTTAAGATAAATGCAAATAAATGAATGAATGCAAACACTCCCAGACATACCCCACACGAAGGTAAGGAAAAACTCACTAAAACCTAACCAATCCAGACCTAGACCACCTCTAAGTCACAACCCTAACTTAGGGGTTAAAGTTAGAGGTGGTCTAGGTCTGGTTAGGGGTTAGAATTAGAGGTGGTCTAGGTCTGGTTATACTGATCCGATACCAGTGTATACATAAAAAAACAAATTATATTATATAATTTATAAAACTTTTTTTTCTTTTCTTTTTTACAGCTACTGTTTTATATATAATGTATTTAGTAATAACTAGAAAGTAATGGTATTTATTCAACAACAGGTGATTGTATTAGTATTAGTATCATTAATTGACAACTAAGCTCAATGAGTTCACCCACGGAATGGTTGTTGGTACATTGGTTCCGCACGGACGTTACACGTTGTTGCGCACTTCCTATCCAGAAGGCTCCATTTAGGTTAGCTACTGTAGTAGCAGAGGCTCTGTTGTGATTTTTTATGCAAAATAAATATTCAACATTCTCTTTTGAGACTCCGCCTCAGACTCTTATAATTTGGCACTAAAAGCTAAACATTGTCACCGGTATGGCTGTCCGCAACATGTCATTAATTGTGTGGGAGAGGTCGATCAGTTAGCCACATTACCGTGAGCTAGCTTAGCCACTAGCTAACGCGAGCTAGATGGAAATACAAACAATGTAACGTTACTGGTGAAAAAGTGATTTACCTTGGAATACTCCTTTGCCAACTTGCTGTACTTTGCTTGCAGGTCTGCAGCTGGATTATGAATAGTCCCAACTTTAGCCAAGGTAACGTTAAAGCTAAAACTAGCTTTTCAAATAGCTCTTCAGCTAATGGTAATAACGGAGCTCCCCATCACACTGCTCTACTCGGGACAATGGCATTAAGAAAAGTTATAATTATTTTGTCTCGTCTTGTTTTAGTCAACAATATCAACATACATGAAGAGAAATTTCGTCCTGGTTTTTGTAAATTACATTTTTGTGTCCTCAGTTGTGGTCAACGATATTTAATAAACTATTTAGTCACGTTAGCGTGACATGGTCTTCAATAACGTGACGTCACGTCTTTGTCGTCATGAAAAAAAACCTTCATTGACGAACATCTTTCGTCATCAATTTAGTCAACAAAATTAACACTGGGTCAGACAAGAGATAACAACAGTTCTGTATCGTATTAGCTCTCGCTCGGCGTCACTCTCTGCACTGTCCTCGCACACGTGCACACGCACTGAATAAAGACCACAATGTACCTTTAATCCCAATATTTGTCTGACCACACCCCTATCAGCTTACCCATATAAGCAGGGGTGGGGCCACCCACTAGCCTCCTTCTCGCTTTCACCACAAGGAAGTGCCTCGGTAGATCCCCACACTTGAAGTGATGTGATGGTAGGAGAAGAGTTGGAAAGCAAGGATACGTTGACATCATATCTTTATTTTCTCTCTCACTATTTTCGAGAAAATACGGCGATATTGTCTTCGTACTGGAGTGTCTGGAAGATGATGATCATTCTAAAAATCCTCCACCGGTTTTCGTATTGGGAGTTCGCGCCGCTACATGCTTTTCCAACTGCAGTCCTTGCTGTGTGCTGGTTGCGGTAAGGCACAGCTGGGCTGTAGGACGCGCCGCTGTTGTGAGAAGCGGTGGGTTCCTGGGTTGGTGAGTTATGTTTTGCTGGCAGGCTCCACTTGTCTGTTAGTGCTATGGGGGCTAATT
This sequence comes from Notolepis coatsorum, assembly GCF_963971535.1. Classification (NCBI taxonomy): domain Eukaryota; kingdom Metazoa; phylum Chordata; class Actinopteri; order Aulopiformes; family Paralepididae; genus Notolepis; species Notolepis coatsorum. The sequence goes on from NC_140170.1 coordinate 29,687,046, forward strand.
GACAATGTTTATGAAAACCGGTCCCAGGCTAGGGTCCTTTGTTCAGCCTCTTAGGCGACAGAAGACCTTGGTCTGAAGCCCATTATAGTTTTAACTAGTGGGCCGCGACCATTAACACTGGTGATCCCTGTGTTTTCTGGACGAGTGGATATCTCTCTGTCACCGTGTAGCCCCTTCTTTCATATCCAAATGAGAGTATTCCTTCACGAGGAGATATGGGCATAGATGTTCGATAGCGGAAGATCTGTGTTCAAGTCAGCTACACAGGCCAGTTTGGTATTGTGCTGGCTCCGTCGGGTGTTGGTAAAATCACTGTTGTAAAGCTGTGTTGACATCTTGTTTCTCTTTTCTCTTAAAAAGTGAGGAGGGTTTCAGAACGGCGGCCTGTCTGGGTGAGTGTTATATCATTGTGTACAAGTTCAGGTGATAGCTGCTTAGCTTACGGTTAGCCAGTCAGCTGTTAGCTGCGGCGTTAGCCTGCTGTGATCACTGCGTGGCCTACATAGGTTGGGCCTACTGTTAGCCAGTCAGCTGTTAGCTGCGGCGCTAGCCTGCTGTGATCACGTGTGTTGCTGCAGTACATTTAGGATACGACGCAAGTTATGTGTGAATTGTCTTGTCACTGGTAATTAGCTTCTCCGTGCAAATCGGGTTGTTGTTACAGATGTGAAAATGATCTGGTTGTTGTGTGAGAAACATCATGTGTGTTTATATGTACCGTGTACTCACAACTAAGGGGGTTAACTAACCTATGAAGCTATGCTTAGTGACAAATGAGTAAAGAATGGTTCTTTTCTCAGCCTGTAATGACAATAAACAGTGTGTTCACATATTAACAGGTTTTCCTGTTTTAACTGGCCGTATTAAGGGTAAAGTAGGAGGATTGTGTTTTTCCCCCCGGTTCCCTGGGGACTTCTTCATCCTCCTATCAGAGTGGACATGTTGTTGCACTACATTGTGTCAATGTGTGGTAGGGATACGATGTAACCCTTAGCTTGATTGCTGAGGTTGTGCTAAATCTGCTGGAGAACCTTTATTTTCCTAAAAGAAAAGATTGTTGGTCGCTTTCGTGTGTGCTTAGCAAGGCCTGTGGCCGATACTAATCGAGAATTATGTATTCTCTCATTATGAAAAACGGCGTTCCTCTGTAGAGTGTTTTTGCCATTTTTTGTAGGTGATGATGGGTTGTGTGTGTCATGTGACCTACAACTGGGTTGGACTGGCCACAGAAGCACATGTGTAAGTTTGGACCGGGGCTCTTAGAGAGCCCTCTCTATTCTGTGTTTTTTCCTTAGTAAGGTAATAGCAGGTTAGCTCATGCGCTGTGTGAAGCTGTCAAACGCTTCATAGAGCTGACTGTGACTGTGTCATACTCTCTTTTTGTCATTACATCGTATCATGGGTGTGGGGTCGTAAAGGGGTGAACTGGTAACCTTTCCTCTCCCTCTTTTTTCTGTTGGTCAGGGGTACACCCCCTGTCCTTCAAGGTTCCTGTCACGTTGCGGTTCGGCACGTTACGGGGTGAGGGGGGGGGAGGGAGTTTCCTGGTCCCACGGCCTGGAATATTGGGCGTGTGCACCGCAGAAATTCCCCCGCCATAGAGTACGTCACCGTGCGCGTCTCTGTTGGTAGGACTTCCGTGTGCTGTTCAGGTCCATGTGATGGATCTGTTTTCGGGGGGTGGTCAGGGCTCCTCCTCACCAAGCGCCTATTCGGGCCTTCTGTGAGTTCGGACTCCTCCTTCCATGTGAGGGAGCCTCCTTCAGAGTACAGAGCCTCCTCCTCAGATTGTCAAGGTGAGTGGACCCTCTAGAAGGTGTCCTATTCTATTGTGTATGTATTCGATTCAATTAGATTATTGAGTGTGTATGGGTTCAGTGCCTCTTTGCCCTAAAACCAATTTTTTACATGGCTCAAGGGGCAATATATTCTTTACATTCATACAGCTCGCGTGGGAAGTCTCTCTGGGGATTCCCGTCTCCTTCCTATGGGAGGGTGGTGGGATGTAAAAATGTGAAAATGTTTTACCCCCGGCTGTGTAGACTGGGATACATACTGTTGGTGCTTCCTTCTTTTCTATTAAAAAAGAGTTGGAGTTAGGAAGTGTCACACCCCTCTTGTCGTTCCCCTGGGCGCCTTGGGGATTCAATGACAGGTCTAAATAGCCTGTTCATTGATGTGGGTGTGTCCCGACGCACGTATAGTGCTAGCTCGCTGTAAACAGGCGACTGACTGGCACGCCTTGGTTGCTTGAGGTTAAAACGGCGTTTTTATAAAGCAACTGGGATGGAGGTTTTTCCTCTTCCGACGACCACATCCCATGACCTGGGTTGGTTATCGACGGATTCTCGTTCATGTCTGGGGGATGATGACGGAATGGATCTGAACATATGTAGAGGGGTCTCACGCCTTGGGGGTGGGCCACCGGGCGCGGTTCGCCCGAACGTCTGGGTGGCGCCTTCTTTTTAATGTTAAGATCAACACGCATATCTGCCCTTTCTCCTGGAGTAGGCATGTCGGCGTGGTTAGGCCACAGGACTGGTTCTGGTCACGCTGGTCCGGATCAGTTGAACCCGTTGTCCGCCGGGGATGCAGATCTGCTGTTCTGGTACCCTGAGGGACTTGGGCTTTTTTCAGGGGGAAAAATGCCAGGTCGGTCCGGGTGTCACAGGGTTAAGCGCTATGGAGACCCTGGTTGGGTACATTTTTTACTCAGCACTGTCGTAATGGCTTATGGCCATGCCAACCTGTACACGCTCGATCTCGTCGGATCTCGGCCGCTACACAGGTTGGTCCTGGTTAGTACTTGGTTGGGAGACCGCCTGGGAATACCTATTACGGTGTGCTTGGGGCTGGTTCTCCATTCTTTTTCGCTCTTCTCTCACGCATGGCGAAGAGGGGCCTGTTGGGGTGGTCTTTGACCTCCTCTGGTGACCCTGTGCTTCCCGTATCGCCAGGCCCGGTCCGAAGTAATGTTTCGTCGACCCGTAGGCCAGGGTTAACCCTTTTTGAAAACTGAAAAACTTGTACTGCGGTATAGCCGGTGTATACTCGCAGGTGTGTTTTGGAGTTTTTTCTTGAGGGGTTATAGGAACAACCGCCGCATTGGGTAACACCAAGGTGGTTGATTCCCTGGTGTGTTGGAGCAGTGTCAACTCCCGGGTTCACCGGTTGAGGGTGCCCCTGCACGTTCATGACGTCTGCGATCGTGTCAGCCTTCTCTGCCTCAACCCCTCTGGGTGGGTTTTTTTTAAATGGAGGCTTGGTCATGCAACAACGCCAGCATACGCCCCTTCCGCCGGGGAGGCTGTGTTCAGCTGTCCCCTCTGGCGCCTGTCTCGTCCGCAGTCTCCAGGCTAGGGTTAACAGCCTGTTGCCTGGTTTTTCCCCGGTGCGCTGCCTGCTTCCGTTGGTTAACCTTTTTTGTGTGCTTACGGCCATGCTGACTGCCTGTTCTGCAGGGTCAGTGTGCCAGGCGGTGTACTATTGGGGGGACTGAGGGGCCTTTGTCCGAATACGCTGGCGATGTGGGGGGCGGGGTCACTAAGTGCCCACCTGGTGGGGTCTTGATGCTGGCATCATGGACTTCTCCGGGCCCCCGTTCCAGGGAGTCCAGTCCCTTTGGTGGGTCTGGGTCTTCCTTCGCGCTCCGCTGCTACGGCCTTGCCACAGGGTTGGGTTTGCCCTTGACCCCGTGATTCTGGGGGCAGTAACGAGGTTGTTTCCTCCGTTCGTTCCCGGGTGGCATGCGGGTTGTGCGTGTGTGTAGTCGTGGGGTCAAGCCACGGTCTGCTCACCCTGTGCGTTGATTTGCTTGAGTGCCTCTTCGCACGGTCGGGTCCGTCGCCCTCCTGTGAAGCCCCCAATAGGGGGGGTGCCCTCCATTAGGGTGGGTCGGGGGGGCTCGGCCCTCCCTGTTCTGATGGTTGTGGGGGGCTTTCAGCGGGGTGTATTTGTCGGCCGATTGATTGATTGATTGAAAACTTTATTAACAGATTGCAGAATGGGTACAGTACAGTACAGCTCAATACATACAATTGTTAAGGGGATGCAGACCAGAGAAAGACTTTCGTCTTGTTTACATCAGGGTCCCCCATTTTCAATTCATCGTAACATATATGACATACATGACATACAGATAGACAGTACTGCTACATCTATACATTTATGACATACCAGATTTGCAATTACAGTACTGTTTGTGATACAAAAAGAGTCCAGAAAAAAAAAAGGTATATACATTTGACGTAGAAACTGTACATTGGATTGGGTAGGTGGGGGTGGGGGGGGACTGTACATTAGAGGGGGGGGGGGGTTGGGTAGGAGTGGGGGGGGGGGTTGGGTAGGAGGGGTGGGTGGGGGACACTGTACAACTGTACAAACAAAACTGTACATTGGATTATTGACAAGACCATACTTGGTAATTTACTGTACATTGGAGGGGGTTGTGTTCGGACATTTACAGGGGCCAGTTTCGAGTTGCAGTCTCCCTTAGGTGTTTTTTGAGAGTGTTTTTGAAAGTGGGTAGTGATTCACATTCCTTTACAGCTTTGGGTAGGGCGTTCCACATTGATGTGGCATAATTGCGAAACGTGTTTAGTCCCTTGTTTGAGCCGAATCTGGGTTTAACATGATTTGTGGAGCTCCCTCTGGTGTTGTGATCGTGGTATTCACTGACCTTTGGGAAGTATTTTGTCATGTACATGGGTACCTTGGTTGTGTAGTGTATCTTGTAGACCAGGCCCATTGCAAGTTGCTGGCTTGTGCAGAGAGTGACGCCGAGCGAGAGCTAATACGATACAGAACGTTAGGTTATGACTATAACCAAGTTCTGTTAGTATAGCGACGCTCGGCGTCCGACGCCGCTGCAGCCCTTGATCTCGCCTTGTGGTGAAAGCTTGGGAAGGAGGCGAGTGGGTGGCCCCACCCCTGCTTATATGGGTAAGCTGATAGGGGTGTGGTCAGACAAATATTGGGATTAAAGGTACATTGTTGTCTTTATTCAGTGCGTGTGCACGTGTGCACGTGTGCGAGGACAGTGCAGAGAGTGACGCCGAGTGTCGCTATACTAACAGAACTTGGTTATAGTCATAACCTAACGTTTACATACATGAGTTTGTCCAGTCCAACAGAGAGCAGTTTCTCTCTTGAATCTCCTGGGCTATTGGCACAGAGCAGTTTATCTGGGCAATCTCCGTTGGAGCTCAGATCCAGCTCTCTCAGGTGGGAGGGGTTGGAACCGAGAGCTGTGGCTAGAGCAGCACAGCCTTCCCTAGTAACACAACATGCGACCAGCCTGCAGAGAGTTCAGCATTATTAATACTATACATATAATAAATATATTACAATTGAGCCATTTTGTTACTTTTTTATTTTGTAAAATGTGGCATGAATATTAAGTACATGAATATTAAGAAGGATTTATCAACAACCATAGAACAGGATGAGGTTGTGTGAATTATGAATGAATTACACCACTGCACACAGTGAGAGGAAGCATTGTTTTCACTCCTGTCTGTGATTCTGTCTGTCTGTACCAGCCATAGCTCCTACAGTTCTGATCCAGTTTGGATGAAATGTCGCACATATAATGTAGGCCAACAATTCTCAAATATGTTTCAAATCAGTCAACGACAAGTATTTTAATTTAATTAATTTCCACCATTATCCATTGAAATCAACCCATTCTCTGCCAGCACTTTGATCATCCTAATCCCTTCTCTGCCAGCTCTATTTGTCTATGGAGATGTTCACCTTCTTTGCAGGGCTATAACTTTTTAAATTGTATTGCTATATTGACATTACTTTGGCCCATTCAACATCAATTATATATCGTTCAGGATGTAGGAACGTTTTACTTTTTCATTCACACATTCATACAAAAATACCATCTAGAGTATAAATATGTTTTTATCGTTTTCTGCAGTATTTCCTAGAACGTGAGATATACACATAAATGCATATATTAGATTATCAAATGCAGTTTGATACCGATCCATGCTATATTAAAAATGTCAACTGTACATGGTCCTAATTGTCGTGACTGGTCATCTGCGGGTGAACGGAGGGAGGGGGGGGGGGTCGTTTATAATTCAATGGCCGACGTTAAATGATTTATGTAGTATGGGTGATATATTGATCAGAGCAGTTTGTATCGAAAATGATAAAGAAAAACGCTGAAACTCACGTCAGTCTCCTCGTAGCGTTGGGCGATGAGAGTGGAGCAAACAGATCCCAATTATGTGATGTTGATCGATGCGATCCATTTCCGGTTTGTATATTACTAATACACGTCCAAATCATGTTGTTTATTGAGTTATAGCAACGGATCGATATCCACGGTGTGTGGATTGAGTCCCGGGACGATAAATGAGTGGCCGGACGGAATAAGGAGACACACCGGGGTCACAATTATCGACTTCCGGTTGCAACTCGCCGATCGGCCACCAGGTGGCAGTATTGAAGCGTTGCAGAGTTGAGCGGAGTCCTACAGCACCAGCCAAGACTCCGTGGGTGAAATATGAATACCATGATGAAAATATGAAATATTGATCTCAAACACGCCTTACGGCATGATTGGCAGACAACGCATGGCGGAGAAACACGCCTTAACACGGTATTGGCGGGCAATGGGTTAAGGGTAAACATAAACGCACAAGGGTGATGCTACACAAAGCCTCAGCTCTGGTAATCAGCTCTCTGGCAACAGTTTACAATATGGAAATGACAGAGTGACCTTGTAATGTAGTTGATACACCTATAAGCTTTGGGTTTACAAATCACTTAATTTCATACATAAAAATATACATTAATTTTCTTTTTCTTTTTACAATTCTACATTTTGTTACATTTCTTTGAGTAAAATGTGTCTCAATATAATACTGACCTGAGAGTCTCCAGTTTACAGTGTGGACTCTTCAGTCCAACAGAGAGCATCTCCACTCCTGAATCCTGCAGGATGTTGTTACTCAGGTTCAGCTCTCTCAGACTGGAGGAGGTAGAGCTGAGAACTGAGGCCAGAGCTTCACAGGATCTCTCTGAGAGAAAACAGCGCTCCAGCCTGAATGAAGATGGATGGGAAGGAAATCAGAATGAACCCAGCATGCAGGAAATATTTAATTATTTAAACAGGTAAAAAGTAGTCAGTAGTCATTGTAACCATAACACTCAGTAGAGCAACTGACCACGAGCTGTACTATATATGATGCCAATACATTAATCTAATCTAATCTTGATTAAGACTTGCAAAGCGCTTCCGCCATTCCATTTTCACGCGGCTGCGTCATTATAAGGAGCTCTGGAGGAGTTGTTTTGTATGCAAATTACCTGAACGGGGACTCGCTTTTACGTTTGAGACATATGCCAATCCCCAACGCAGATATCAGATCATATCACAGGTGCGAACGTTTGAGCCACTTAAGACATATTACCAGCACGTTGGGGACTCAGAGTGAACTTGTCATTGATTCTGTCTCAGTCGGTTCCAAGATAAGTCTTCCAAGAGAACTCTTTGGAAAATATTGGGGAATGAGACCCACTATTATTATGTAATTCCTCATTAGTTATTTCAATCTTAAGTTATTGTTTTCCATTTTCTTTGATTTAATTGAGAATTGAGGTATTCCTACATGCCACAAAAGCTAACCCTAACTTATTCATTTACGTAAACCGTTCCAACTGTAGTTTGTTAGCTGGCCTGCTGACATGACTAAAAGGTTAGATTCAGAATAAACTATTCATTATGACAACGTTGTTTTGCACTTGATTTGACCAGAACAGTCTCCGCTCTGTGCAAATTACTTTTTATTCACCCTCCACTGATCGTTTTAAAGTTAGAAACCACCAGTGTTGTGCTAGTTAGATTCCTGGCAAGAGCATCCAAAAGCTGCAATACATCCAGAACAGCGCTGCCAGGATCCTGATGAGAGTCCGTAAACACGATCACATAACCCCCATCCTTCACTCACTACACTGGCTCCCCGTCTCATCCCGGATCAACTACAAAATCCTTACGATCACCCATAACTGCATAAACGGACACGCACCCCTCTACCTTCAGGAACTCATCACCCCACAATCCTTCACCCGCACCCTCAGATCCGCAGGTAGCCTGCTCCTTCAGGTCCCCAATACCCGGCTCTGCACCATGGGTGACCGAGCCTTCTGCACGGCTGCACCACGCCTGTGGAACAGCCTCCCCATCCAGCTGAGGGCACCACAGAGCCTGGACTCTTTTAAAGCAGGCCTGAAAACCTACCTATTCAAAAAGGCCTTTGACTGTTAGCTTTTTATTTAAATTTTATTGCGCTTTGTTTTTAAATTGTCTGTTTATACTATGTTTTTAATTAACTATGTTCTATTTTTATTCTGTATTTTATTTTATTGTTTTACTAATAACTATTTTATTCTATTTTTTTAACTGTTTTAAACATGTAGTGTAGCACTTTGGGATCCCAGTGAACAAAAAGTGCATTACAAATCCAATCTATTATTATTATTATTATTTCTTTCAGAACGTCAGTGGCCAATCAGAAGTGCGAAAACCAGAATGAGGCTACGGAAAGAAATAATAATAATAATAATAATACTTCGTTTTATATAGCGCCTTTCAGTCTACAGTAAACAAAACAAACGCAGGCGAAATAAGGACGCTCGCTATGAATCTACATAAAAAGAACGCAGTAACGAACTAACAAACCATTCAGTAACGTAAGTAGCGTTACTGAATTTCAAAAGTAATGCGTTAGAGTACTAGTTGCGGCAAAAAGTAACTTCGTTTCTGTAACGCGTTACTTTGTAACGCGTTAGTCCCAACACTGGAAACCACACTGTTCAATGTTTTGGTCCAGAACTCCAGTACAACAGTACCTGGGTCAGACCAGTGTTAATTTTGGCAGCTATTTTCATTTTAGTTTTAGTCTTAGTCATGTGTCAAGTGCTCCTTCTTCGTTTTCATCATATTTAGTCATCTTCATTTATTTTTTGTTTAGTCAGTTTTAGTCAACTAAATGTCTGAGCGTTTTAGTCAGTTTTTGTCTCAATTTTGTCTTTTTTGTTTTAGTCTAGATTTAGTCGACGAGAACGGATGACATTTTTGTCTATTTTTAGTTAATGGAAAAAAACTTGTCAGAAGTCAGAAATAGTCAACATGGAACATTTTCTGATTTAAATTGCGTATTTATTTTTTAACCTAGGGGAATCTGAGTGAGCGGCACAAGTGATACACAGGAAGTATATAATGTTGGTGTAGACATGGTCCAATGTATTGTTGCTCCTACAGTATATGTTGGTGTAGACATGGTCCAATGTATTGTTGCTCCTACAGTATATGTTGGTGTAGACATGGTCCAATGTATATATATAAATATTAGTGCTGTCAGGCAATTAAAAAAATTAAAATGAATTACAGGATTTGTAATTAATTAATCTAATTAATCGCATTTTAATCGCATAACCATTTTATGCCTGATATTCTATATTCTATAATCATATTTCAAATTGCATGTGTCCGGATGGCAGAATTCAGTACTGTATCTACAAAACCTTCTGTTTAATCATCTTCCATCTATTAATTTGCTTAGATTTTTCAGGTCTGGTCAATTTGAGCATAGTGTTATTCACAGTCAAAGATAAAAAAAAGAATTGTATTGATATTCTCATTTGGTTCATTACAATTTACTCAAGCCTAGTAACAGACACAGTATTTCTGACACTGGCAATACATTCCCTGAGATCCATAGATGTCCCTAGAATCAGATACCAAGAACATGCAAATGGACCATATAAAAAAAAGTCTGTAATGTGTATTCTACGTTCTTATGGAATGAATGAGATAAAAATTATAAAAAAAAAAAAAGAAGAAATCTTTTTTTTGTAATTAATTTTGAGTTAATTTTCATAACGCGATAATTTGCTGTGTAATTAATTAATCTAATTAACGCGATAAACTGACAGCCCTAATAAATATACATTAATTTTCTTTTTACAATTCTACATTTTGTTACATTTCTTTGAGTAAAATGTGTCTCAATATAATACTGATAATGATAATGATTTACAGAGTTTCCTGTCCTGCAGCAGAAATAAAATATATAGAATGTAAATAGAAAATAGAACGAAGATGAAAACAAATTTAAATTAAAAAATGATTCTTGGAAAAGAAAGGATGAGAAAGTACATGAATATTAAGAAGGATTTATTAACAACCATAGAACAAGATGAGGTTGTGTGAATCATGAATTAATTACACCAGTGCACACAGTGAGAGGAAGCATTGTTTTCAATCCTGTCTGTGATTCTGTCTGTGTGTCTGTCTGTACCAGCCATAGCTCCTACAGTTCAAGTTCAAGTTCAAGTTTCCTTTATTGCCACACAACCAGGTTGGTGGTATTCTTGTTCGGTACAGGCCAGGGTGGATACATAATACAGTACAACATGACACAATAAATACATAAATACAGCACAGCACAACACAGCACAACATAAACACACAAAAGAAACTAGTCCATCGGTCAGGAGCTTGGTTAGTGTGGGGCGCGGCAGGGGGAGAGGGGGGCCAAGGGAGTTCAGGGTCTGAATGGTGGTGGGGAAGAAGCTGTCCTTGAAGCGGGTGGTTTTTGAAAAGAAGGACTTAAAGCACATACCTGAGGGCAGGGGCTGAAACAGGGGGTGTGCTGGGTGTGAGGGGTCCTTAGCTATTTTTCTGGCGCGGGTGGTTGTGCGGGAGGTGAAGATGGAGTCCAGGGAGGGAAGGTCACATCCTGTGATTTTGGAGGCCTTATTAATGATGCGCTGGCGTTTTTGAATGGAGAGTTTTTGTGCGGAACCGTACCAGACTGTTATTGAAGAGGTGAGTATGCTTTGTATGATGGCGGTGTAGAATTGGACCAGCAGGTGGCGTTTGACCCTGTACTTCCTCAGTTGCCTGAGGAAGTACAGGCACTGCTGGGCCTTTTTTGTGATGTAGGTGATGTTGGTGTCCCATTTTAAGTTATTGTTGATGTGGGTGCAGAGGAATTTGAGTGAGTCCGTCAGAGTTATGGTAGTCGAGATTGATAGTGGGAGTTTGTGTGTTTTGTTGGCGGATCTGAAGTCGATGGCTATTTCTGTAGTTTGAGGTGTTGAGCGGGAGGTTGTTGATGGAGCACCATCTCGCTGCTCTGTCCACCTCTCGCCGGTATGAGGTCTCGTCGTTATTTGTGATCAGGCCGAGGATGGTGGTGTTGTCTGCATATTTAAAGATTTTTACTGAGCTGTTCAGGGAGATGACTTGGTTGGTGTAGATGGAGAAGAGCCAGGGGGAAAGGACGCAGCCCTGTGGGGCACCAGTGCTGAGTGTCAGGGAGTGGGATGTGAGGTTGTTCACCTTGACTTTTTGGGTTCTCTTGTTGAGGAAGTCAAGGATCCAGTAGTTTATGGCCGGGTTGATGTTCATGTCCTGAAGTTTGGAGAATAGTTTGTTGGGGGAGATGGTGTTGAAGGCTGAACTAAAATCGATAAACAGGATGCGTGCGTATGTGTTGGGGGTTTCTATGTGTAGGAGTGTGTGGTGGAGTACTAGATTAATGGTGTCCTCTAATGACCTGTTGGCACGGTAGGCGAATTGGTAAGGATCTAGTTGAGGTGATATGACGGTTTTTAGGTAGTCTAGGACCAGGTGCTCAAATGATTTCATTGCTGTAGATGTGAGTGCTATGGGTCTGTAGTCATTGAGGCAGGTTATTTTGGAGGATTTTGGGACTGGAATGATGGTTGACTGTTTAAAACACTGGGGGACTGGCGGTCAGGTGGCGTAGCGGAGATTGCGTTCGTCACCAACGCCGGAGAGGCTGGATTCGCCTGTTCGAAACCAGCTCCCGGCGTTGTCACCAGCTTGGCTGGCCGTTCACACTAATACAATTGGCAGTATTAGAGGGTGGGAAAGCTGGTGGGTGGGTCCGGGTCGTTGTAAACAGCGACTCCTACAGTTCGGTCGGGGCGCCTGCTCAGCGCGGATAGGATCTAAGGGGGGTAGTGTGATCCTTCCACACGTTACACCCTCTCAGTGAGAGTCCGCGCTGCCAGGTGAAAAGAAGAGGTTGATTGGCTAGACGTGTGTCGGAGGAAGCACGTGATAGCCTCCACTCTCCCAGACCGACTGTGGGGGGCAGGTGCGCAGCGAGCAGGAAGGGGATTGGGAATTGGCATAACGACTAACATTGGGATGGGAGAAAATCGGAGGAAAAAGGAAAAGATAAAAAAAAAAAAAAAAAAAAAACACTGGGGGACTGAACATTGGCTTAGTGATGTGTTGTAAATGTCGGTGAATACAGGGGCTAGCTGGTCAGCACAGTAGCTGAGTACTGCAGGGGTGAGATGGTCGGGACCAGCTGCTTTTCTTTTATTGCTTTTTTTGAAGACCGCCCTCACTTTGTCCTCCTGGATGGAGAAAGGGGGAGGGAGGATGGGGGGCCGAGAAGGGGGGCAGGGGGGGTGCTGTGAGTGAAATTACCGAACCTTGCATAGAATTGATTGAGTTTATCAGGGAGGTCAGGGTCTTCATCTGCTGCTGGGGGGGGGGGGGGCGTGCTTTGTAGTTTGTCATCTGTTGGAGATTTTTCCAGACTGGTCTGGGGTTATTGTCATTGAATAGATTTTCTAGTTTTGTTGAGTGGTTCGATTTGGCCTTCCTGATAGCAGACCCGAGTTCATATTTGGCTGATTTGTATGCTTCCTTGTCACCACTGTGAAATGAAGTGCTTTTCTTTTTGCAGAGTGCTGCTAAGTCCTTGTTGAACCAAGGTTTGCTGTTGCCGAATTACCTAACGGTTTTGGTAGGGATACACAGCTCCACATAAAACCGGATGTATGACGTCAGTGTTGTTGTGAATTCGTCCAGTGAGCTACACGTGGATCTGAAGGTGTCCCACAGAGTGCACTCGCAGTTCTGATCCAGTTTGGATGAAATGTCGCACATATACTGTACTGTAGGCCCACAATTCTCAAATATGTTTAAAATCAATCAACGACAAGTATTTTAATTTAATTAATTTCCACCATTGTCCATTGAAATCAATATTAAGGGTAAACATAAACGCATAAGGGTGATGCTACACAAAGCCTCAGCTAGACTCTGGTAATCAGCTTTCTGGCAACAGTTTACAATATGGAAATGACAGTGACCAATGTAGTTGATACACCTATAAGCTTTGGGTTTTAAAATAACTTAATTTCATATATATAAATATACATTTATTTTCATTTTCTTTTTACAATTCTACATATTGTTACATTTCTTTGAGTAAAACGTGTCTCAATATAATACTGACCAGAGTTTCTCTAGTGTACAGTGTGGACTCTTCAGTCCAGAAAGCAGCTTCACTCCTGAATCCTGCAGGTTGTTGTTACTCAGGTCCAGCTCTCTCAGACTGGAGGAGGTAGAGCTGAGAACTGAGGCCAGAGCTTTACAGGATCTCTGTGAGAGTCTACAGTACTTCAGCCTGAATGAAGATGGATGGGAAGGAAACCAGAATGAACCCAGCATGCAGGAAATATTTCATTATTTATACAGGTAAAAGTAGTCAGTAGTCATTAAACTAACCCTAACACTCAGTAGTACAACTGATTTACAGAGTTTCCTGTCCTGCAGCAGAAATAAAATATATAAAATGTAAATAGAAAATAGAACGAAGATGGACATTTTTTTTTTCTTTTATTCTTGGAAAAGAAAAGATGAGAAAGTACATGAATATTAAGAAGGATTTATGAACAACCATAGAACAAGATGAGGTTGTGTGAATTATGAATTAATTACACCAGTGCACACAGTGAGAGGAAGCTGTTTTCACTCCTGTCTGTGATTCTGTCTGTGTGTGTGTGTCTGTACCAGCCATAGCTCCTACAGTTCTGATCCAGTTTGGATGAAATGTTGCACATATACTGTAGGCCAACAATTCTCAAATATGTTTATAATCAGTCAACGACAATATTAAGGGTAAACATAAATGCACAAGGGTGATGCTACACAAAGCCTCAGCTACACTGTAAAAAAAAGGTTTTTATACAGGAAATTCACTGTATTATTTTACTTTTTTTTCTACTTTAAGTGTAAATACCAAAGGCTGCTGGGAAACAAGATTGCTGCCTGAACTAATAGCTCTACACTGTCTCAGTGATTCATTTTACAATTCTTACCTCCACTCAAGGACAATTTCAATTATTTTGTTTCGACTTAAACTAAGTAAAGGCTTAAGATAAAACGTGGTGATTTGCAAGATGGCAACAACAAGACAAGGCAACAACAAGACAAGGCAAAACAAACCAAGTGTCGACAACCAAACAATTGAAACAGACGACAGCGACCCCACTCTGGCCGAAATTATTTCAGTTAAAATCTCAACGCATTGCGATACTGGGCCGATTAGACGGTATCGATACTCGTCTGGAAAAGGTGACAAACCAAGTATCAGCGATTAAAGAATGACTGACTAAAACAAACAAAGCAGTCGACAAACATAAGCAGCGCCTGGATGAAGCAGAAGAGAGGATTTCTACACTAGAAGACACCCTGCAAACAACCCAGCGAGAGTTACACCGAGCTGAAAAGATATAAAAAACAATGGAGATGAAAACGGATGAATTAGAAAACAGAGGGAGGAGGAAAAATCTGATTTGCTGGGGCTTCCAGAGAAATCGGAGGGTGACCAAACTCTACCTGAGTACATTCAGCACAAACTACCCAACACTCGAACTGGAACAAGTGTTTCGCCCAGCGCGACCACAATCACAACCACACGCTGGGAAATATCCCAGACCAGTCCTAATCCCCTTTTTACGAATCGGGGACAAAGAGCTGATCCTACAAGCAGCAAAGAAGTCTACAATCACCGAGGGGGAAGCCAAACTCACCATTCGCCAGGACCTGCCCGCAGAGCTACGTCGAAGACGCAGAGAATTCGACCGGATGACCAAGATATTAATCGAAAAGGGCATGTTTAGAGGATTTGCATACCCTCACCGGCTTCGAATCCTCCATAAAAGCAAAATTGTCCTGTTTGACGATCCAAAAGAGGCAGAATCATTCGCAGACGAGTTGGACTGAGTTTTGCTTTGTAAACCGTTACCCAGGGTGGAGGTAAGAAGATGACATTAACGTTTTTTTTTTTTTTCTTCTTTTTTTTTTTGCACCCCCTCATTATGACTGTTATAATATGGACAAATCATTTGACTTTGAAACCCCAGAGGAAGGGGTATTGTTTTACTAAAATAGTCGCAATCGATTGTTTTCTTCTCAACGTGTATTTACTGGCAGTGCTACTTCCTGCAACAACGTGTGATGTCATATGGACGATACCATTACTAAAAGAAGGGAGGGGGGTACAAGGAATGGCACGAATTTAATATGTATTTGTTTTGCACTGATATTTTTCTCTCAAACATTAGAAGGTCACAATGACTGAATGTTAAAAAGTATATGGAGAGGAGAACTATCAGCCGTAAAAAAAAATATATATATATATATATATATATATATATATAATAAAAGTCTGCCTAATAAGAAACTTCCCTCCTCATTCAGTAATATCAGGTGACCAACTAATATTTAACAACATGGGGGGAAGTGAAGAGGGGAGGGGGTGTAAAAAAATGTAAAAAAAATTAAAAGGAAGTGATTACACTGAAGACAAGAGCTCCAGGGGCCAATATAAGACAGATTTCATAATTTTTCAGTTATTTTGTTTTTTCCATTATTTTTTCTCTATGGCCTACTAGGAGTAAGGGGGTAAATGTTGTGGTTCAGAAAACCATGGCTGGGGTGGGTTGATGTATTTCATGTATGTTTTTTATTCTATGTATTCTATGTATGTTTTGTATTCTATGTTTTTGTTTTTTGGTTATGTTTATTAATAAAAACAGCTATATTTTTGAGGCAAATGTATACAGTCATAGATACTCCTCAAAGATCGCACCAACTACCATGTCAGATATAATAATACATTTGTGGAACATTAAAGGCTTGGGAAATCCTATTAAAAGGAAAAGATTTGTATCCCTTCAAAAAAAAAAGTAGATGTGGCTTTTTTACAAGAAACAAATTTGTCAGACACTGAACACGCAAAGTTAAAAAGAGAATGGGTAGGTCAGGTCTATTTCTCATATAAAAGTCATAGCAGAGGAACGGCTATTTTGATTAAGCCCAAGAAATTATTTTTTTTGTGAAGGCAATATATACCTATTGAAGCGTTGAGAGAAAATGACAGCCAAGATTGTACTTTAAACTAAATTACTTTTATTTGCCTGTATTCTAATTACATGCAATGTTTTGGTCCAACATTAAAATGTCAAAGTAGAACTGTAATATGTACTTTCTCAGTCAGTGCTAAGTGCAGTCATCTTATGCAGCATTACTTTTCACATCAAAACAAAAGTAGAACTGTAATGTGGACTCTCAGGGAAAGATAAAGAAAAAAAAAATATATATATATATTTGTTTTTTTTTATATTTCTTTTTCCATGGAAATATCTACAGGGAAAGTCTCAAAGATCGACCAGTCGATCGCGATCGATGGGTTGGTGACCACTGCTTTAATCCAAGCGATACAATTCGGTCCCATATTAAGCTTGTCAAGTATAGAAAAAATAAAGTTCCATTCAACCCTATCGAAGGCCTTCTCTGCGTCCAGCAATAGGAGCAGAGAAGGGCTCCGACTGGTGTCCAAATGATTTATTACATTCAAAAGTCTCCTTATATTGTCAGCAGAATATCTCTCTTTTATGAAACCTGATTGGTCTGGATTAATCAATTTAGGCAAAATATCTTCTAGTCTTTTTGCTAATAATTTGGTTATAATCTTGTAATCTGTAACACTTCCTCCGGTCCTGGTCCTGTGGGACCAGGACTCAGACATTCATATTCACAAGTACCTCCCATTAACAATAACACTCAATCAACATTACCACCCGGTGGGCTGATGCCGATCTGGCATCAGCTCACACACCAACTCATTGTTATTTATTGTCAGTTGTGTTTGTTGTGTTTATTGTCTGTTGTCTCCACTTTGTTAGTCTTGTGTTCCCCTGTCTGTGGTTTGTAATTATGTTTAGTCTGGTTGGCTATTTGTTATTGTGTTCCAGTGTACTCTGTGTTCTATTGTTTCTGTCTACCACACCTGTGTCTTGTTTGTAAATTACCCTCTGTGTCTTGTCAATTAGTCTGTGTATATAGTCCTGTCTGTCCTGCCCTGCTGGGCGCGATCATTGTTAAATGTTACCTGTGTGTGTTAGTCGTGTACATACCTTGTCGATAAGTAAACTATTCATAGTCACATTCTGTCTCCGATCTCATCAATCTCCACTCTGTCATCTGGGTTCATCATGCCAAAGAAGCGTACCAAGCGTAACAGAATGATCGCGCCGAACTTGGACCCGGCAGAGAGGAGAGACGGAGCCAGCTTCGCGCTCGGGATCCTGGGCGCTTCCGTCCTGCGTGCCGACCAGGCGACCGCTCTGGGTCTGGCACCATGGGACGCAGTGGCTGGGCTAGCGGCGCCGATGACATCGGGTGCTTGCGCCGCGGCCACCCCGGTCCTGGGTGGGGAGTCGCCTGGTCCGCAGGGGAGCGTCGGGGACGGGGCGCGGATCCCGACGCCACAGCCCCAGAGGATGGGGTTCCCAGGACCGCAGGTCTTCCTCGCCGGCCTGGTCGAGGTCTCCTCCGCCCTGGGAGGTTCCAGAAGACGAGCCACCACCATGGCAGACCTGGAGGACGACGTCGGATTCCGCTGCCGGAGGGACCCCGGTTGGGGGTCCTGCACCGCGTCCTGTCGCCAGGGAGGCTCCGGTTCGGGGTTCGGCGGGGGGTCTCGCCACCGTGGAGACCCCAGCCCCAGGTCGTGCTCCGGAGCCGTCGCCTCTTCCCCCCATCCTTCCCTGCTCCAGCCCTCCTCGTCAGCCCCCTCCCCCCGTTCCTGTTCCCGCGAGCCCCGTCCCTCGAACCCCCGTCCTCCCCCCTCCTCTTTTCGCCGATGCGGCTTCCGTCCCCCCCACCCTCCCCGTTCCCGGGGGGCCTGTTGGGTCGCCTGGGAGTCGACCTTCGAGGGCGGGGTACTGTAACACTTCCTCCGGTCCTGGTCCTGTGGGACCAGGACTCAGACATTCATATTCACAAGTACCTCCCATTAACAATAACACTCAATCAACATTACCACCCAGTGGGCTGATGCCGATCTGGCATCAGCTCACACACCAACTCATTGTTATTTATTGTCAGTTGTGTTTGTTGTGTTTATTGTCTGTTGTCTCCACGTTGTTAGTCTTGTGTTCCCCTGTCTGTGGTTTGTAATTATGTTTAGTCTGGTTGGTTATTTGTTATTGTTTTCCAGTGTACTCTGTGTTCTATTGTTTCTGTCTACCACACCTGTGTCTTGTTTGTAAATTACCCTCTGTGTCTTGTCAATTAGTCTGTGTATATAGTCCTGTCTGTCCTGCCCTGCTGGGCGCGATCATTGTTAAATGTTACCTGTGTGTGTTAGTCGTGTATGTACCTTGTCGTTAAGTAAACTGTTCATCGTCACATTCTGTCTCCGGTCTCATCAATCTCCACTCTGTCATCTGGGTTCATCATGCCAAAGAAGCGTACCAAGCGTAACAGTAATCGTGATCTAAAAGACTAATAGGTCTATATGATGAACAATTTAAAGGATCTTTGCCACTTTTGTGCAATACTGTGATATGTGCTAGGTTCATTGATTGAGGGAGTATTCTGTTATGACAGAAATGATACATCATTGCCATAAAAATGGGATGAAGTTCAGTCCAAAATTCTTTATAAAATTCAGCAGAAAAACCATCTGGTCCTGGGCTTTTATTTATGGGCATTAACTTAATTGCTGGTCTAATTAAGACAGTTTTGACAATTTCTTATTTTGTAAGTACTGGTCCAGTTGTTCTTGTGAATGAGAACTTTGAGATTTGTAAAGTGTCAAAGAATTCAAAGAAAGCTTGATTAATCTCTTTAGGTTGATATGTTATATTATCATTGAGATGAATTGCTTTAATAGTTCTTTCAGTTTGTTCTTTCTTTAATTGATGGGCCAGTAATTTACTTGGTTTATTGCCAAATTCGTAATGCTTTTGTCTAACGTAATTCATTTTTGTTGTAATTTCATTTGAAATATTAAGGTTTAATTTGGCCCTGGCCACAATTAATTGTCTCCAATTGTCCTCTGTAGACGCTGTCTTATGAAGTGCTTCACATCTTATTACTTCTCTCTCAAGTTCTTGTGCTTGTGCTCTTTTTACTCGCTTTTTAAATGAACCATATGAAATGATTAGTCCTCTTAAAGTGGCTTTTGCAGCCTCCCAGATAATGTTAGGGTCAATGAGGGGGTCATTATTTTCCTTTATGTAGTTTGTAATCCATGTTTGCGTTTTTAATTTAAATGCTTCATCTTGGATTAATGAATTATCAAATTTCCATTGTTTGGTGAACGAGTTGTTCCTATTAAACTGAATAGTCAGGCATATTCTGGCATGATCTGATACAATTATTGGGCTAATTTCACAATCATTTATTATGTATATATATTTTGAGTAAATAAAGGCATAGTCTATTCTACTATACAAGTTATGTACATTTGAGAAGAAGCTGTAGTCTTTAATGCCTTGATGTAATTCACGCCAGACATCAATTAGGCCACTTTCTGCACATAACCCTTGAAGAACTTTTGATGATTTGGAGCTATGGTTAGTCTGATTAGATTTATTCAATGCTGTCATAGTTAGGTTAAAATCTCTCGCCATCACTCCAAAACCTTTACAGTTTTCATTGAACAGCAACACCATGTCAGACATAAATGTGTGTTCGTCTGCATTGGGGGCATAAATGTTCAAAAAAGTAATGGATGTTCCCCAAATTCAGCCTGAAACCAAGACAAACCGTCTGTTTGGGTCTGTAATAGTTGTTTCTACTGTAAATGGTATTGTTTTGTTAAAAAGGTTGGTGACCACTGGATTAAAGCAATCTATAAAAATCCTAAAGCAGCTGTCATTACCAATGGAGCTTCCTCTGACTTTTTTGCACTAACGAGAGGGACAAGACAAGGATGCCCACTGTCAAGTTCACTTTTCGCGATGGTGATTGAATTGTTGGCGTCATGTGTACGAGACAATATTAACATTAAAGGACTGAAAATGAATAGTGAGGAACATAAAATATCCTTATACGCAGATGACATTATTTTATACATAAAAGACCCAGAAGTCGTTATCACACTTATATAACGAAATAGAGCAATTTGGAAAACTCTGGATATAAGTTAAACTTCAATAAATCAAATGCTTGTCTCCTGCACATGACCCCAAAATAAACGATGTATAAAACATATCCTTTTAATTGGTCTCCAGAAGGGTTTAAATATTTGGGAATAAACATTACACCGCAACTAGAGAACTACAGGGAAAACTATTGTCCTCTTATAGAAATGATAAAAACTGATTTGTGTAAATGGTCCACGCTCCCATTATCTCTGCTGGGAAGAATAAATGTAATAAGAATGAACGTCCTTCCAAGACAAAATTTCCTTTTTCAAATGTTACCATGTTACTTATCTACAGAATTTTTCAAATCTATGAATAGACCCATCTGAAAATGTATTTGGTGCAACAAAATGCCTAGGATAAAGTTAATGATCTCATTCCCGAACAAAGTTACTTATTTGTTACACATCTGTTTTAATGATTAATTATATACATTTGAAAGAATGCAGGTCAACATGCAATATATCCCATTGATTGGTATACAATGGGACATACCTTTGTTTGATTGATTGATTGAAAACTTTATTAACAGATTGCAGAATGGGTACAGTACAGTACAGCTCAATTACATAAGGGGATGCAGACCAGAGAAAGAATTTCATCTTGTTTACATCAGGGTCCCCCATTTTCAATTCATCATAACATATATGCAGGGCCGCCTCAGGGGGTGTGCGAGCAGTGCGGTCGCACAGGGCCTCGCGGGAAGGGGGGCCTCGCCAAAAAAAAAAAAAAAAAAAAAATTATTAATTTTTTTTATTATTTTTTTTTATTTAATTTTTTATTTTTTTGCGAGGCCCCCCTTCCCGCGAGGCCCTTTTTCATCACAGACCTAAAATCTAGTTTTGCTTATATGCTTATATATTTCACATTAGACACGTTTGTAGAATGTGTCTGACTTGTTCCTGGGTCTGCAGTCCTGCAGCTGCAGACATACTCACTATTGGAGCTCAGCCTCTGGGGTTCTGCAGCAGCATTGGTTTCAACGAAGGGAGTGGTTTTACTTACATCATGTGTAGACAGTGTAGTACGCCGGTCGCCGGCGTGGCAGCGTGAGTCGGCTGCGTTTGACATTTTCGCGCGTGCAGCTTTTGACTATGCTTAGTTATACCAGCCAAGACGAAGAAAGAGGTCGGTCATTATCAGTCGGTCGGTCACCAAGGAACGTTGACGAAAGGCCTCTCGCTAGCGGGACAAATGGCCGGAGCCTTTCATGGTATAGCCATGATGTCGGCTAGTAGCTAGCGTTAGCTAACCTATTCAGAGGAGCGAGGCGAGGCGAGTGGATGTCTTTTCAAAAGAAGGAGAAGAGAACTTGTGAGCAGATAAATCTGTTAGGCAGCAATACGCCGAAAGGTGTCCAGTCTGCCGGAAAGTACTCGAAGAAGAAATTACACCGTGGGGCCAAGAAAGTCTCCTTCCACGTTGATACTGCGTTATGGTGAGTCAACCTATGATTATATACCCGCCGTGGACCTGAGTCACCTGACCCTATCTCTCTTTCTCTCTCTCTCTGGAGCCAAACTGGTCGACTAGCTAATACTACTAGTAGCTAACTGTGTGAGCTAACTGTTAGCCAGTTAGCTGTTTAGCGTCAGCTGGGAACGTTCGTTTGATGCTATCAGTTAGCCTTGAGAATAGCAGGCCCTTTGACAGAAGATGTAGTCGGGCCTGCACCATGACAAGGCTCTGGCCATAGCTTCTTTTTGTCCCGCCAGCGAGAGGCCTTTCGTCAACGTGGAGACCTGTCTTGCGGCCTTTCGCCCTGCGTTCCTCGTGCAGGTAACTTGGATTAATGAAAATGTCATGACATTACCCCACTCTTCCTTCCTTCCCCTCCCCAATGTTTTGTTAATAACGATGTTTTTTTCCAGGCAAAACATATGCTACTTCACAACATTTGGAGATACGACATGTGCTGTGTGTGAATGGTCGTTTGTGTAGCTTGGGTAGCATTGGGCCATTGGCCAAAGCTGTGTGTGGCCTGGTGTCACAGTACCTGGCTAGCCTATTTAGCTGATGTCGGCCATTGGCTCCTTGCTGCTTTGGTTTCTCTGGTATACCCTCTTCTTGTTGGATTTAAGTGTTGATCTTTGTCCTTTTGAATCTGTCATACATGCTCTAGTCTCTCTCTAACACACACACACATGACAAACACACATGTTCTCTCTCTCTCTCTCTCTCTCTCTCTCTCTCTCTCTCTCTCTCTCTCTCTCTCTCTCTCTCTCTTTCTAACACACACAGTCTGCCTATGGCGGCCTTTCTCGATGGCTAGGCTGTGCTCAAGGATCTTCAGTCACAGTGCTCAGGTATTCTGCCACTGTGTACTCTCTGTTTAGGGCCAAATAGCATTTCAATTTCTTTCCAATGTGTCTCTCTCTCTCTCTCTCTCTCTCTCTCTCTCTCTCTCTCTCTCTCTCTCTCTCTCTCTCTTGGATTTAAGTGTTGATCTTTGTCCTTTTGAATCTGTCATACATGCTCTAGTCTCTCTCTAACACACACACACATGACAAACACACATGTTCTCTCTCTCTCTCTCTCTCTCTTTCTAACACACACAGTCTGCCTATGGCGGCCTTTCTCGATGGCTAGGCTGTGCTCAAGGATCTTCAGTCACAGTGCTCAGGTATTCTGCCACTGTGTACTCTCTGTTTAGGGCCAAATAGCATTTCAATTTCTTTCCAATGTGTCTCTCTCTCTCTCTCTGTACACTGTATATTGACTGTAGAACGGGAGCTCTCTCTCGCTCTCTCTTTTGCTATATGTTGACTGTATCATGCCCCGCCTCGGGCAGCGCTATTATTTAAGAATATGTTGACTGTATAAAAAAAAATATATATATATATATATATATATATATATATAATTTTTTTTTTACCTTTGGGGGGGGGGGGGGGGGGGGGGGGGGGCCTCGCGTTAAATCTCGCACAGGGCCTCGCATTTCTCCCAGGCGGCCCTGCATATATGACACACACGACACATAGACAGTACTGCTATATCTATACATTTATGACATACCATATTTGCAAATACAGTACTGTTTATGATACAAAAAGAGTCAAGAAAAGAGAGTACATTTGGAGGAGGTTGGGTAGGAGGGGTGGGTGGTGGATAGACTTACACTGTACAAGCAAAACTGTACATTGGAATATTGACAAAACCATACTTGGGTAATTTACTGTACATTGGAGGGGGTTGATATAGCTATAAACCTGCATTCCTTCGAATATATCATTAATCAATTAAACTTATATTGAAATACACTATATAGCCTATTACACCAACACTGAAATTACAGTGGATAAATAAATAAGAACTAAAGCTAATCGGTGGAAATAGACTGCATTAATATTCCATAACAAGTCTTGTGTGCGCCTACGAATGAACAGTAGCCTATAGGCTTAATTATGGAATAATAAGCCATAATGCGTTCATTCATTACGCCTGCCGTAGGCTATATATGTCATTCATATACAGTACTGCGCACGCGCGCGCGCGCGTGTGTGTGTGTCTGCGCGCGCTGCGGCAGGTGTGTACCGCGAGCTGTATATGATGCCAATACATTTATCTAATCTAGTTTTGATGGGCACAAGCGTGATTACGAAACCTAGCCGCATTTCTCGGAGACGCTCTCTGATTGGCACTGACTGACGCTAGGTTTCGTAATCACGCGGCTCGCAGGACTCGCAAAGCACTTCCGCCATTCCATTTCACACAGCTGCGTCACCAGTTGCCTTATAAGGAGCTATGGAAGCGTTGTTTTGTATGCAAATGAGCTGAACGGGAACGCGCTTTCGAGTTTAAGACAGAATGCCATTCTCCAAGCAGATATCAGATAATATAATTTGTGCGACCTTTTCAGCCACTTAAGACATATTACCAGCACGTTCAGGACTCAGAGTGTACTTGTCATAGATTATGTCTCAGTGGTTCCAAGATAAGTCTTCCAGAATATATCTTTGAACATTTTTCGGGAATGAGACCCATTTTTTACACTTATGAAGCCGGAATCCATGGGAGGTCTCGGTATCCCCAATCTCCAATATTATTTTTGGTCAGCCCAATTAAGAAATTTACTGTCATGGTCGTTGGGAAGACGGGACTCACATTGGTTTCAGCTAGAAGCTAAATGTGTTGATCCATTACCATTGGACTCTCATATTTATAAAACAATTAAAAAAGATAAGAAACATAGGTAATTGTTTCACTGTTTTTAACACACTATGTACTTGGAAGGACTGCTCAAAAAAACTTGGTATCACCAATTGTACCTCTATATACTCTCCTATCTATCACAATCCTGATCTAGATAAACATATAAGATCAATTAATATACTCAAATGGGCTCAGTTGGGGATAAGTTCATTCAAAGACCTGTTTCACACAAATAATATTTGTGTGAAACATATTATGCAGTTAAAATCATTTATGGATTTAAGAACAGAATATGCCATCCCAAATACTGATTTCTTTAAATATTTACAAATGCGAAACATTATACATACACTTAGAAGAGAAAATAAAATAAGACTAGAATTACATGAAATAGAAGAAATATCATCGACCACAATTAAAGGTAAAATTAGTGAATTGTATGACATCTTCTCCAAAGAATGTCACTCATCTTTTTTGCCTTTGTTGAGGATTTGGGAGACAGACCTAACCATGAAATTTGATGAAAATACCTGGCTAAATATTTGTGATAGAATACACTTTCCATTTACAAGTAACAAAATCAAAGAAGCTAATTTTAAATGTATCCATAAATTGTATCTAATTCCAATAAAAATGCATAAAATGTCTAGAGATAACTCATTAAACTGTCCTAGATGTAAGACTAACGAAGGAACATTTCTACACATGTTTTGGCACTGTGATAAACTAAAACGATTCTGGAATTGTATTCATTCATTTACAAAATCTGTATTGGAAACGGAATTTGACTTGTCTCCATGTGCCTACTTACTAAATGAATGACCTGAGATCCAGATGGATCCAAAAAAATATAGACTGCTGATTATTATAACATACTTTGCCAAGAAATGTATTCTCCTGTTTTGGAAAAATGACTCTTCGCCCACTTTTGAGATGTTTCAAGATCAGATATCCCAGCTTCTTCCACTGGAGAGATTGGGTCTCATTCCCGAACGAATTTACCACAAAAGATTTCGTCTTAGCCAGATTTCGGCCCATTTAAGACATATTAGGGCTGGGAGCGGGAGTCCCAAAATGTTCCTGAGATCAGATTTGATCGTGGCTGAGAGCAGATTTAAGAGTGCTGAGGAGCACTCTTAAATCTGCTCTCAGCTACGATCAAATCCAGTGATGCCGGTAACGCGTTACTAAGTAACGCGTTATTGTAATCTGATTACTTTCCCCCGAAAATAGTAATCTAACGTGTTAATCTTTAAAAGCCAGTAATCTGATTGCAGTTACTTGTCCAAGTGGCTGTGCGTTACTATTTCGTTACTATCTCATCATAAATTCATAATGCAGGCGGAATGCAGTGTTTATTTCGTTTTCGACAGTCAAAAATACATTTTGAGCTGTTTTTCTTTTGGGAGTGACGTAGTGTGGCAGTGAAAGGGTTACACAAGAATGTGTCCCGCGGCGTGACTGGACACTCTGTCTGTGAGTGACTCTGCTTTGGTACAATCACATTCCCCATCCACAGTCTGCGAATCAGAGGCAGAGTAGGGCGGGTCTTCACAGCACGTCATGTGACATATGCGCCAATCGTGTGACAGCAGGGCTCCGTCGTCGGAGAATTCCACCCCAAAACGCTTGGCAAAATTAAAAGTGAGTTTCTGTTCAGACTTCCATCCCAAAACGCTAGTCTAAACGTAGCCTCAGTCACTACTTCACGTTCATATGCGGAAGAAACAAAATACTGTCTACCGCTAAAAACAGCACATCCAATTGCATTGAAAGCATCTGGAATCACAACACTAGCCGACGCTTCGACTAGGTACAGGAGGACTCGGAGGCCAGCCAAACAGCAAAAGAGAGAGATTGTTTCTTTCCCTTTTGATTAATGTATATTTGATGGTGGCAGAGCAAAAGCTCTTATTTGCCAGATTTACAGTTAATTTACATGTTAAAGAGAGACTGACTGTATGTTTATAGAGAGACATTTATAAAAACAATTTAATAGTTACAGTTGATATAATTGAATAGTTCAGCCTGCATTTGTTAGATGTGAATGGATACACTGGTTTTGTAAAACCACTGGCTGGCTGCTCTAATGCTGTGAGCATCATAGACTGTTGCTTTACCATACTTACAAGCTGAAGCACTAGTTTAACAATTTACGTTATGTGCAGAGAAACAAGTTAAAAACAATTTATGCACTTTCAATAAAGCGTTTAAAAAAAAACGGTTGGGGGAACGACGACGACTTTGTAACCTAGTTACTTTCAAAGTAACTAAGTTACTCTGATAATCAAGTAATCAGTAAAGTAACTTGGATTACTTTTTAAAGGAGTAATCAATAATCAGTAATCGGATTACTTTTACAAGTAATCTGTGGCATCACTGATCAAATCTCATGATTGATTGACTAATTTAATATTGTATTAACTTGACAGACTGTGTTCTCATAGTGATTCCTTCATGTTAACGCTACAGGCCTCCTTGGAAATAATTACTTAATCATAATTAAAATAAATATGACAATATTTGTACCATAATAAATTACACATTTGATGTCGGAAAAATAAATAATATGGATTAATCTGATCACAGGGCAGCTGCTTAACCATATCTGAACCAGCTATTTTGGACAAATGTATAATTACTTTAATTACTCAGATATTCAAACACAATTTATGCAATTATTGAATGATTGAAAATAATAATTATTTAATGCCTTCTGTGGAATTTGTATTTCTTATTTGTTACACATCTGTTTTAATGATTAATTATATACATTTGAAAGAATGCAGGTCAACATGCAATGTATCCCATTGATTGGTATACAATGGGACAGACCTTTGATTGATTGAAAACTTTATTAACAGATTGCAGAATGGGTACAGTACAGTACAGTACAGCTCAATTACATACAATTGTTAAGGGGATGCAGACCAGAGAAAGACTTTCGTCTTGTTTACATCAGGGTCCCCCATGTTCAATTCATCATAACATATATGACACACACGACATACAGATAGACAGTACTGCTACATCTATACATTTATGACATACCAGATTTGCAAATACAGTACTGTTTGTGATACAAAAAGAGTCCAGAAAAGAGAGTATATACATTTGACATAGAAACTGTTGGAGGAGGTTGGGTAGGAGAGGTGGGTGGGGGACACTGTACAAGCAAAACTGTACATTGGAATATTGACAAAACCATACTTGGTCATTTACTGTACATTGGAGGGGGTTGATATAGGTATAAACCTGCATTCCTTCGAATATATCATTAATCAATTAAACTTATATTGAAATACACTATATAGCCTATACACCAACACTGAAATTACAGTGGATAAATAAATAAATAAGAACTAAAGCTGATAGCATGGAAATAGCAAGTCTTGTGTGTGCTAGTATGGCCTACGTGTCTCATGAACAGACAGTATAGGCTTAATATATTCTAGTTACTTGTTTCATTAGGATTTAGTAGATACTATGCTCTGCCTCTGCTCTATGTACAGTATAAGTACAGACCGTATTGTACCTATACTGTACGTAGCGCAGAGCAAGGGCGTAACTCTGTTGTCAGTGGTGGGGGGGGCACATTTGGGGGCGTGGTCAGAGGTGGAGGGGTGCTACGTATAGTTGTATGGTCGCGGGGGTGGGTGTAGGGGGGGTGAAGGGCGGGGTCCCCCCCTTTTCGTAGATTTTCTTTTTAAATCAGTTGTGCAAGTACATTTTGGTGAGTTGTTTCTATATAATTCACTTATATATATTATTCATAATGCCGCGCGAGTCTCGGAACGTGCATACTACGTTGTGTGTATGAGAGAGAGAGAGAGAGAGAGAGAGAGAGAGAGAGAGAGAGAGAGAGAGAGAGAGAGAGAGAGAGAGAGAGAGAGAGAGGGTGTTACAGTATGTAGCCTATTTGAGCACACCTGAATACTGAGCTGTTGTTGATATGCAAAGACAGATGTGGTACTTAGCGCCGGGTGCTCACCTGGCTACTTGACTTTGCATGACAATAGGCGTGTTCGAGATTGATTTTGGCTCGCCTCGAAAATAGACGAGAGTAGCCGAGTGCAGTCAGAGTGTCGGCCACTTCAGATTTCACGAGAGCCTCTCGTCTCGCATCGGAGATACGCGTTCACGTCACCACCACACACATTACACACCTGTCCAGCTCATTATAATGGCCGTGTGCAAAATTAGATGAGATTCAAATGTACAGCACACCATTACTGCTATAGTGGAATATACTATTCATAAATCATATACCATAATGTATACAATCTTGTTGCGCGCTCCTGGCCACCGCAGTGCGCGCACACACAACACCAACATGCAACTTGAAGTTTATCATGATGATATGATGAATGAATGAATGAAAACTTTATTTAACAGATTGCAGAATGGGTATGTTATGTACCATGTTAGTCATGTGTCTTGGGCTGCAGCTGACTGCTGCTAATTAGCTGATTGCTGCTAATTGGACACCTGCCTGCAGGCTTAAAGGCACTTCCCCACCCACACATGCATGGTCACGGTTGCTAGAAGAGATTGTTGAAACAGTGTCTCTAGACCCTTCCACCTCTTTGATCTTTAGTTTGTGCTAGTTATCATATTTAGAAGTCTTTTGGTTTAAACACAGACCATTGGTGTCTGTGTGCACTAATGTTGCTTCCCTTTGAGCCAGGGTCGTAACAGGGTACAATACAGTACGGCTCAATACACACAATTGTTAAGGGGATGCAGACCAGAGAAAGACGTTTGTCTTGTTTACATCAGGGTCCCCCATCATGATGATAACTTTATTTGAAGAAGCTCTTGGTAACCAAACTCCTGTATCCAATAATAATAATAATAATAAATATATCTGATAGACGGGTAGATGTGCGTGGTGTGCCTGCGGCAGGTGTACCACGAGCTGTATTATGATGACAATACATTAATCTAATCTCATTTCGATGGGTCGCAATTTAGACTCGCAAAGCGCTTCCGCATCCATTTCCACACAGCGTCATTACTTTGCCTTATAAGGAGCTCTGGAGGCGTTATTTTGTATGCAAATGACCTGAACGGGAACACGCTTTTGAGTTTACGACAGAATCAGCCACTTAAGACATATTACCAGCACGTTCAGGACTCAGAGTGAACTTGTCATTGATTATGTCTCAGTGGTTCCAAGATAAGTCTTCCAGAATAACTCTTTGAAAAATTTTCGGGAATGAGACCCATTGACCTTGGAGGAACGTGGCCGGATGTTCCGGGACCTTTGGTCTCCGCTGTTTTCTCGATTGAGCAGGGGGGCTGTTTGGTGATATGGCTAGTGACGGTATGTGAATATATCCGCATGCTGTCGCTGGCCGTGCCGATTGGTGGTTTTGCTGT
This sequence comes from Notolepis coatsorum, assembly GCF_963971535.1. Lineage (NCBI taxonomy): Eukaryota > Metazoa > Chordata > Actinopteri > Aulopiformes > Paralepididae > Notolepis > Notolepis coatsorum. Next base: position 29,716,875 of record NC_140170.1, read on the forward strand.
TTGGTTGGGGGAGGGGTGGGGGCCGGGGGTCTTGGGGTGTCTGTCCCCGGTTGTGTAATTTTTGGAGGTGGGTTTCCCTAGTGGAAGAAGTTGTACAACAGTGATGTTGTTGTTGTTGTCATTGTTGTTATTATTTATTATTGTTTATTTTAATTTTATTATTGTCCTGTCTTTATTTAGTTTTGTTGGCCACGGGTGGGGGAAGGGACCAGAGGGTGAGATAATTGCCGTGTGCTGTGGCACATGTATCTGCTGTACACCTGTTATTAAAAAAAAACGGTTAAAAAAAAAAAAAAAAACATAAAAATACAGTAAATAACATTTGATACAAATATTAACCATTAAATCAAGGTTGTAATCTGTAAATTGATTTAATAAGAAATTACCTTTTTTTTACAGGATTATTCCATTGCTTAATTGTTTTGAATGTTAAATTACATGTAAAAACACCTCGAATATACATCATTTTACTGTATGTTAAAATAAGGCAACTTTCAGTTTTTTTGCTGTTAAACTTTAAATTAGGGATGTCCGATATTATCGGCCTACCGATATTATCGGCCGATATCGGCATTAAAATGTGATATCGGAAAATATCGGTTTTCAAAATTATTATTATTATAATTATTTTTTTTACATTTCTATAACCTTTATTTACCCAGGCAAGCAAGTAAGAACAAATTCAGATTTTATTTATTGTAAAAACTATGCATAATATTGTGTTAATTCCACAACAAGAGATATGTAATGTTAATTACCTGAAATTATTCCATTTTTTGGGGGGGAAACCCTGTCGGAAATTAAGAGTTGGACAATATCGGTATATCGGTAAAAAAGCCAATATCGAGCATCCCTATTTTAAATGTAATGTTAAATAATGTTAAAAAAAAGAAAATAATATAATTTAAAAAACAGTAAAAACCATCTATGGGTACTTTTTTTTAAATACATGTATTTGCTTAATTGTGTTGAATGTTAAATTACATTGAATTATATGTAAAACACATAAGATACTCATCATTTTACTGTATGTGAAAATAAGGCAACTTTCAGTATTTAGATATATTTTTTTTTATTCAGATATTTGCTATATATTCTCTGTATTCATACAGCCCAACTGCTGTATAAAAACTCAAAATTACATTCAAATTACCCTATTTGAAATCCCTTTAAAAGTATCTTGTCAGCATTACGCTTTTACTTTCCCATCTATTTACAGTAAATTCCTATTAAATATTGGTTTTATACTGTACGAAAAAGTAAGATCATGTAATAATAGCTTACAGAAAGTTAACAAACTTTACTTTATATAGACATTTGATAGTAATTACTAGAAAGGGTTGTCATAGAAACCCTGAAAAGTTGTCTATGTGTGCTTTGGTGTGGCCTTCAGTGGCATGAGCTGCAGAAAATAGAATGAACATGAAAAATTGTCTTGGGAAAGAAAGGATGAGAAAGTACATGAATATTAAGAAGGATTTATCAACAACCATAGAACAAGATGAGGTTGTGTGAATTATGAATTAATTACACCAGTGTACACAGTGAGAGGAAGCATTGTTTTCACTCATGTCTGTGATTCTGTCTGTGTCTGTCTGTACCAGCCATAGCTCCAACAGTTCTGATCCAGTTTGGATGAAATGTCGCACAAACAATTCTCAAATATGTTTAAAATCAGTCAATGACAAGTATTTTAATTTAATTATTTTCCACCATTGTCAATTGAAATCAATATTAAGGGTAAACATAAACGCACAAGGGTGATGCTACACAAAGCCTCAGCTCTGGTAATCAGCTCTCTCGCAACAGTTTACAATATGGAAATGACAGATGACCTTGTAATGTAGTTGATACACCTAAGCTTTGGGTTTTAAAATCACTTAATTTCATATATATAAATATACACTAATTTTCTTTTTCTTTTTACAATTCTACATTTTGTTAAATTTCTTTGAGTAAAATATGTCTCAATATAATACTGACCTAAGAGTCTCCAGTGTACACTGTGGACTCTTCAGTCCAACAGAGAGCAGCTTCACTCCTGATTCCTGCAGGTAGTTGTTACTCAGGTCCAGCTCTCTCAGACTGGAGGAGGTAAAGCTGAGAACTGAGGCCAGAGCTTCACAGGACCACTCTGAGAGGTAACAGCTCATCAGCCTGAATGAAGATGGATGGGAAGGAAACCAGAATGAACCCAGCATGCAGGACATATTTCATTATTTAAACAGGTAAAAAGTAGTCAGTAGTCATTGTAACCATAACACTCAGTAGAGCAACTGATTTACAGAGTTTCCTGTCCTGCAGCAGAAATAAAATATAGAGAATGTAAATAGAAAATAGAACAAAGATGCATTTTTTTTATTATTTTTTTTAACACATCCTGCTCCATAAACATCATACAACATGTTTCAAGGTCATGCTAATTCTGCCATTCCACGGCGTACGACGTTATTGAGATCATATTTATTTTTTTCGCCATGGTATTCATTATTCCCGCACAGAGCCTGGTCTGATACAGTGGGAGCCTGCACAACTCTGCAATGCTTCAATACTGCCGCCTGGTGGATGATCGGCGAGTTGCAACCGGAAATGGAACTCTGGAGATCTCCGTGCATCTGGCAAATGCGTTCGCCACTCACATATTGTTGCGGGACTGTAGACACACATCCGTGTGTAGCGATCACTTCCATAACGCAATAATCGATATGATTTGGGCGTTTATTATGATATTATACAAACCGGAAAAGGATCTAGGAGATCACGTCAAATAAGTGGGATATTTTTCCTCCAGTCTCATCGGCGAACGGTAAGAGGACACTGACGTCATTTTCAGCGTGAGTGTTTATTATTATTCATGCAAACTGCTCTGATCAATATATCACCCATACTACATAAAGCATTTACTGACGATCACGGAATTATAAACGACCCCCCCCCCCCGTTCATCCGCGCATGATCAGTCATAACGTTTAGGATCATGTACAGTTGAAATCTTTTATATAACGTGTATCGGCAACAAACGGCAGTTGATAATCTATATATGCGTTTATGCCTATACCTCACGTTCTAGGAATTACTGCAGAAAACGATAAAAACATATTTATATTCTAGACGGTATTTTCGTATGAATCTATGAATGAAAAATTATAACGTTCCTACATCCTGAACGATAGATAATCGATGTTGAATGGGCCATAGTAATGTCAATTTAGCAATACAATTTAAAAAGTTATAGCCCTGCAAAGAAGGTGAACATCTCCATAGGCTTAGACTGGTGGCAGTGACCATACATCGATGGATAGAAGCGTGGCAGGGAATGTGTTAAAGTTATTGGAAAAGAAAGGATGAGAAAGTACATGAATATTAAGAAGGATTTATCAACAACCATAGAACAAGATGAGGTTGTGTGAATTATGAATGAATTACACCAGTGCACACAGTGAGAGGAAGCATTGTTTTCACTCCTGTCTGTGATTCTGTCTGTGTGTCTGTCTGTACCAGCCATAGCTCCTACAGTTCTGATCCAGTTTGGATGAAATGTCGCACATAAACTGTAGGTCAACAATTCTCAAATATGTTTAAAATCAGTCAACGACAAGAATTTTAATTTAATTATTTTCCACCATTGTCAATTGAAATCAATATTAACACTTTCAGTGCCCTTGATTAACGTTGATTTACCCCGTTGAATGCCATCATCCACTTCAATGTTAGCGTTAAAAACGCCTAATCTATGTTTTAAATTATGGCTATGTGTCTAATCTGCCCGTCGCTTATCAATGACTTGTTTGCAGTCAACATGATCAAAACAGATTTTTTTTATCGGTTCATTTTCGTTTTATAGCATTTTGAAAAGCCCTCGTTTTCAAGGAAAATAATAATAATAATAATAATAATAATAATAATAATAATAATAATAATAATAATAATAATAATAATAATAATAATAATAATAATAATAATAATAATAATAATAATAATAATAATAATAATAATAATAATAATAATAATAATAATAATAATAATAATAATAATAATAATAATAATAATAATAATAATAATAATAATAATAATAATAATAATAATAATAATAATAATAATAATAATAATAATAATAATAATAATAATAATAATAATAATAATACAAATATTATAATATATAATATATTATAAAGATTCCGTTGTCATTTTTCGGCCTATTTATGAATCGTTTTCAAATAAATGCTAAATTATCGATAGTATATGTGTCACTGCAGAGCGTTATCGATCACAACTCGGCCTGCACCTTTTTCGTCTAGGCTTGAAAGAATTTTTTTTCTTCTTTTTTTGTGTGTTTTTTTTTTCTTTCATATTATTAGAAATTGAATGTATAAGCACATGTTTACTATAAAAACGAACAGTTAGAATATCTCTAATAGTAACAAATAATCCTTTGTTTAAAATAGGCTGTTTCACTGTGATCTTGCGTGGGGATCTTGCATTGCATGGGGGCGTAATCACATTTGCATGTTAATCAAGACAAGCACTTTCGTTTTGCATTGGGGGAGTGTTAGAGCGACGCACATGGCCTCTGTTTACACTTTCCATGGGATTAACGTGTCTTAAATCGGACTCATCACGTTGGAGCAGCTGCACTCTGGATCAGAAAGAGATGAATGAATCGGATCTAATGAATGAGTACATATTGAACTTTGTTAATCCAGTTGATTCAGTCTCGGCTCACCCGTGAACACACTGCGCTATTCAACGGAATTAACGATGAGATCAGTCGAGATGCATCTTCATGGGATAAGTGTCTTTAAGAATGTTTGTGTAAAGTAGCATCCAACTCCTTACAATTCCGCGTCTAGATTTGATAAAACTACACAAGAGTTTTCTGCCGACCGCAAGTCCAACCATGTCACTTTTATTGTGTTATTACGAGCCCATGCTACATTAAGGTTAGCTATAGCTAGCTAGCCACACAGCCATGTAAGTTAAAGTTGCTAACGTTATATTGATAGCTATTGTTTAAGATAGCAAGGTGGAGAGCTACATAACATTAGGTTGTGGTGGCTAGGAGGCATATGAGAACTGTCTGTGTGTGTGTGTGTGTGTGTGTGTGTGTGTGTGTGTGTGTGTGTGTGTGTGTGTGTGTGTGTGTGTGTGTGTGTAACTAGGAGGGATATGAGCACTGTGTGTGTGTGTGTAACTAGGAGGGATATGAGCACTGTGTGTGTGTGTGTGTGTGTGTGTGTGTGTGTGTAACTAGGAGGGATATGAGCACTGTGTGTAACTAGGATGGATACAAGATACAACAAGATACAAGAGTTTTATTTGTCACGGCATACAGGTATACAGAGAAATAAGGGGGGTCTCGCCCGCAACAATGTGCATAATACAAGTAATAATATAAGAGTCCAACCAATAGAGCGACATAGTGCAAAATACAAGTAAACAAAGTAGGCATATCAGTATCTGTACATGAGCTATTTACAGAGCATGCCAAAGGTCCTGTGGCAGTGCAGTGCACTGTTAGCTACGGATGAGGCATTGGGTCTTTATGTACACTGCTATACAATGCTATATTATACGATCTCAAGCTATACTATTCTTAAAGTGATCTTTCCTTCTGTAAAGTGTCCATAGTGTGAGCGTGTGCAGCATGAGTGTGTGTGTGCTCATGTTAAAGTGGCTGCTAGTGTGTGAGCGTGTACAGTGTGTGTGTTGTGTGTGTGCTCATGTGTGCTTGTGCGTGGAGTTCAGTGTTCAAGGCTCTGATGGCCTGGGGGAAGAAGCTGAGCCTAAGTCTCTATGTCCTCGTTACTGGTGCTCGCAGGCGTTTGCCATAACCGCAGCAGCATGAACAGGCTGTTGTTGGGGTGGTGAGGGTCTTTCATTATCCTGCAGGCTCTGGATTTGCACCTCTTGTTGTATAGGACCTGCAGGGTTGGTAGTGCAATACCCGTGGTACGCTCGGCTGAGCGCACCACTCTCTGTAGGGCCTTCTTGTCCTGTGCCGTGCTGTTGCCATACCAGGCAGTGATGTTTCCAGTCAAGATGCTCTCTACAGCTCCGGAGTAGAAGGACTGGAGTATCTTCCCAGATACTCTGAACTTCCTTAACTGTCTCAGGTGGTAGAGGCGCTGCTTCGCCTTTTTTACGACTGAGTCTGTGTGTTGTCCATGTCAGGTCCTCTGAGATGTGGACCCCCAGGTACTTGAAGCTGCTCACCCTGTCCACGGTAGCCCTGTTTATCCTCAGTGGTGTGTGTGTCCCCTGCTGTCTCCTCCTAAAATCCACGATCAGCTCCTTGGTTTTACCAATGTTCAGGAGCAGGCTGTTGTCCTGGCACCAGCGTTCCAGTACCTCAACCTCCTCCCGGTAGGCCTTCTCGTCGTTGTCCGAGATCAGCCCCACCACCACCGTGTCGTCTGCAAACTTCACTATGGAGTTGGAACTGAACTTGGCCACACAGTCGTGTGTGTAAAGTGAGTACAGCACTTGTGTTCACCTGCATAAATGCTCTTCTCACACTGTGTACCGACAACGAGAGAGTCCCCGCCCCCCCGCGGTTGCCCCCCCCCCTCCACAACAGCCAGCACGCCGGTGACGTCACTAGCCGTTGAGCTAGCGGCGCCACTGTCTACACAAAACCGAGTGTAGAAAGAGTTGAGTTTGTCCGCGAGAGAGGCTTCGTCGCTCCCCATTGAGGGGGTGCTGACTTTGTAGTCAGTTATTGTCCTCAGTCCCCGCCATAAGCCTCTTGTGTCGTTTTGTGCCATTTGTGTCTCCAGTTTATCAGCATATGTCCGTTTTGCAAGTTTTACAGCCTTGCGCAGAGTATAGACTGTAGCCTTGTACTGGTCTGTAATTTTTTTTGTCTCACGTGACATGACGGCGTCACGTGATCTTTGTTTGTAAACGGGATAGAGGAAGATGGCGTCATGATCGTACGTGCTAGTATCCCCCGCCAATGGCGGAGCCGGTACAGCCTTGTAGCCGGCTCTGAACGGGGTGTAGCAGTGGTCGAGCGTGTTTCCCCCTCTGGTGGAGCAGGCGATGTGCTGAAAGAAGGATGGCGTCACTTTTTTCAGATTTGCCTGATTGAAATCGCCGGCGACGATCATGGCTGCGTCTGGATGTTTGATCTGATGTTTGTTGAGATGATCCGCCAGCTCCGCCAGGGCCCTGCTTGTGGAGGGATGTATACTGCAGTCATGATGACCGCTGTAAACTCACGGGGAAGGTGGAAAGGGCGACATAGAATGGAGAGATGTTCCATGTCCGGGGAGCATGAGCGGGAGAGTACCTGTACCTCCTTGGGGCTAGTCCAGCCATTGTTCATAAGGAGACAGACACCCCCGCCGACGCTCTTACCGGAGGCTTCCGTGCGATCCGCTCGAAAGACGGTGAAGGATATGAGCACTGTGTGTAACTAAGAGGGATATGAGCACTGTGTGTAACTAGGAGGGATATGAGGACTGGAGGGATATGAGAACTGTGGAGGGATATGAAAACTGTGTGTGTGTGTGTGTGTGTGTGTGTGTGTGTGTGTGTGTGTGTGTGTGTGTGTGTGTGTGTGTGTGTGTGTGTGTGTGACTAGGAGGGATACACTCATCACCTCTCTTAGACATTGAGTCCAGCTAGTTTAAGATGCTGCATCATCCTCTTAACCACTGAGTCCAGCTAGTTTAAGATGCTGCATCACCTCTTAACCACTGAGTCCAGCTAGTTTAAGATGCTGCATCATCACCTCTTAGCCACTGAGTCCAGCTAGTTTAAGATGCTGCATCACCTCTTAACCACTGAGTCCAGCTAGTTTAAGATGCTGCATCATCACCTCTTAACCACTGAGTCCAGCTAGTTTAAGATGCTGCATCATCACCTCTTAACCACTGAGTCCAGCTAGTTTAAGATGCTGTATCATCACCTCTTAACCACTGAGTCCAGCTAGTTTAAGATGCTGCATCATCACCTCTTAACCACTGAGTCCAGCTAGTTTAAGATGCTGCATCATCACCTCTTAACCACTGAGTCCAGCTAGTTTAAGATGCTGCATCACCTCTTAACCACTGAGTCCAGCTAGTTTAAGATGCTGCATCACCTCTTAACCACTGAGTCCAGCTAGTTTAAGATGCTGCATCATCACCTCTTAACCACTGAGTCCAGCTAGTTTAAGATGCTGCATCATCACCTCTTAACCACTGAGTCCAGCTAGTTTAAGATGCTGCATCATCACCTCTTAACCACTGAGTCCAGCTAGTTTAAGATGCTGCATCATCACCTCTTAACCACTGAGTCCAGCTAGTTTAAGATGCTGCATCATCATCTCTTAACCACTGAGTCCAGCTAGTTTAAGATGCTGCATCACCTCTTAACCACTGAGTCCAGCTAGTTTAAGATGTTGCATCACCTCTTAGCCACTGAGTCCAGCTAGTTTAAGATGCTGTATCACCTCTTAACCACTGAGTCCAGCTAGTTTAAGATGCTGCATCATCACCTCTTAACCACTGAGTCCAGCTAGTTTAAGATGCTGCATCATCACCTCTTAACCACTGAGTCCAGCTAGTTTAAGATGCTGCATCATCACCTCTTAACCACTGAGTCCAGCTAGTTTAAGATGCTGCATCACCTCTTAACCACTGAGTCCAGCTAGTTTAAGATGCTGCATCATCACCTCTTAACCACTGAGTCCAGCTAGTTTAAGATGCTGCATCACCTCTTAACCACTGAGTCCAGCTAGTTTAAGATGCTGCATCATCACCTCTTAACCACTGAGTCCAGCTAGTTTAAGATGCTGCATCATCACCTCTTAACCACTGAGTCCAGCTAGTTTAAGATGCTGCATCATCACCTCTTAACCACTGAGTCCAGCTAGTTTAAGATGCTGCATCATCACCTCTTAACCACTGAGTCCAGCTAGTTTAAGATGCTGCATCATCATCTCTTAACCACTGAGTCCAGCTAGTTTAAGATGCTGCATCACCTCTTAACCACTGAGTCCAGCTAGTTTAAGATGTTGCATCACCTCTTAGCCACTGAGTCCAGCTAGTTTAAGATGCTGTATCACCTCTTAACCACTGAGTCCAGCTAGTTTAAGATGCTGCATCATCACCTCTTAACCACTGAGTCCAGCTAGTTTAAGATGCTGCATCATCACCTCTTAACCACTGAGTCCAGCTAGTTTAAGATGCTGCATCATCACCTCTTAACCACTGAGTCCAGCTAGTTTAAGATGCTGCATCACCTCTTAACCACTGAGTCCAGCTAGTTTAAGATGCTGCATCATCACCTCTTAACCACTGAGTCCAGCTAGTTTAAGATGCTGCATCATCACCTCTGAACCACTGAGTCCAGCTAGTTTAAGATGCTGCATCACCTCTTAACCACTGAGTCCAGATAGTTTAAGATGCTGCATCATCACCTCTTAACCACTGAGTCCAGCTAGTTTAAGATGCTGCATCACCTCTTAACCACTGAGTCCAGCTAGTTTAAGATGCTGCATCATCACCTCTTAACCACTGAGTCCAGCTAGTTTAAGATGCTGCATCATCACCTCTTAACCACTGAGTCCAGCTAGTTTAAGATGCTGCATCACCTCTTAACCACTGAGTCCAGCTAGTTTAAGATGCTGCATCATCACCTCTTAACCACTGAGTCCAGCTAGTTTAAGATGCTACATCATCACCTCTTAACCACTGAGTCCAGCTAGTTTAAGATGCTGCATCACCTCTTAACCACTGAGTCCAGCTAGTTTAAGATGCTGCATCACCTCTTAACCACTGAGTCCAGCTAGTTTAAGATGCTGCATCATCACCTCTTAACCACTGAGTCCAGCTAGTTTAAGATGCTGCATCATCACCTCTTAACCACTGAGTCCAGCTAGTTTAAGATGCTGCATCATCACCTCTTAACCACTGAGTCCAGCTAGTTTAAGATGCTGCATCATCACCTCTTAACCACTGAGTCCAGCTAGTTTAAGATGCTGCATCATCATCTCTTAACCACTGAGTCCAGCTAGTTTAAGATGCTGCATCACCTCTTAACCACTGAGTCCAGCTAGTTTAAGATGCTGCATCACCTCTTAGCCACTGAGTCCAGCTAGTTTAAGATGCTGTATCACCTCTTAACCACTGAGTCTAGCTAGTTTAAGATGCTGCATCATCACCTCTTAACCACTGAGTCCAGCTAGTTTAAGATGCTGCATCATCACCTCTTAACCACTGAGTCCAGCTAGTTTAAGATGCTGCATCATCATCTCTTAACCACTGAGTCCAGCTAGTTTAAGATGCTGCATCACCTCTTAACCACTGAGTCCAGCTAGTTTAAGATGCTGCATCACCTCTTAGCCACTGAGTCCAGCTAGTTTAAGATGCTGTATCACCTCTTAACCACTGAGTCCAGCTAGTTTAAGATGCTGCATCATCACCTCTTAACCACTGAGTCCAGCTAGTTTAAGATGCTGCATCATCACCTCTTAACCACTGAGTCCAGCTAGTTTAAGATGCTGCATCATCACCTCTTAACCACTGAGTCCAGCTAGTTTAAGATGCTGCATCACCTCTTAACCACTGAGTCCAGCTAGTTTAAGATGCTGCATCATCACCTCTTAACCACTGAGTCCAGCTAGTTTAAGATGCTGCATCATCACCTCTTAACCACTGAGTCCAGCTAGTTTAAGATGCTGCATCATCACCTCTTAACCACTGAGTCCAGCTAGTTTAAGATGCTGCATCATCATCTCTTAACCACTGAGTCCAGCTAGTTTAAGATGCTGCATCACCTCTTAACCACTGAGTCCAGCTAGTTTAAGATGCTGCATCACCTCTTAGCCACTGAGTCCAGCTAGTTTAAGATGCTGTATCACCTCTTAACCACTGAGTCCAGCTAGTTTAAGATGCTGCATCATCACCTCTTAACCACTGAGTCCAGCTAGTTTAAGATGCTGCATCATCACCTCTTAACCACTGAGTCCAGCTAGTTTAAGATGCTGCATCATCACCTCTTAACCACTGAGTCCAGCTAGTTTAAGATGCTGCATCACCTCTTAACCACTGAGTCCAGCTAGTTTAAGATGCTGCATCATCACCTCTTAACCACTGAGTCCAGCTAGTTTAAGATGCTGCATCATCACCTCTTAACCACTGAGTCCAGCTAGTTTAAGATGCTGCATCATCACCTCTTAACCACTGAGTCCAGCTAGTTTAAGATGCTGCATCATCACCTCTTAACCACTGAGTCCAGCTAGTTTAAGCTCTTAACCACTGAGTCCAGCTAGTTTAAGATGCTGCATCATCACCTCTTAACCACTGAGTCCAGCTAGTTTAAGATGCTGCATCATCACCTCTTAACCACTGAGTCCAGCTAGTTTAAGATGCTGCATCATCACCTCTTAACCACTGAGTCCAGCTAGTTTAAGATGCTGCATCACCTCTTAACCACTGAGTCCAGCTAGTTTAAGATGCTGCATCATCACCTCTTAACCACTGAGTCCAGCTAGTTTAAGATGCTGCATCATCACCTCTTAACCACTGAGTCCAGCTAGTTTAAGATGCTGCATCACCTCTTAACCACTGAGTCCAGCTAGTTTAAGATGCTGCATCATCACCTCTTAACCACTGAGTCCAGCTAGTTTAAGATGCTGCATCATCACCTCTTAACCACTGAGTCCAGCTAGTTTAAGATGCTGCATCATCACCTCTTAACCACTGAGTCCAGCTAGTTTAAGATGCTGCATCATCACCTCTTAACCACTGAGTCCAGCTAGTTTAAGATGCTGCATCATCACCTCTTAACCACTGAGTCCAGCTAGTTTAAGATGCTGCATCATCACCTCTTAACCACTGAGTCCAGCTAGTTTAAGATGCTGCATCATCACCTCTTAACCACTGAGTCCAGCTAGTTTAAGATGCTGCATCATCACCTCTTAACCACTGAGTCCAGCTAGTTTAAGATGCTGCATCATCACCTCTTAACCACTGAGTCCAGCTAGTTTAAGATGCTGCATCATCACCTCTTAACCACTGAGTCCAGCTAGTTTAAGATGCTGCATCACCTCTTAACCACTGAGTCCAGCTAGTTTAAGATGCTGCATCATCACCTCTTAACCACTGAGTCCAGCTAGTTTAAGATGCTGCATCATCACCTCTTAACCACTGAGTCCAGCTAGTTTAAGATGCTGCATCATCACCTCTTAACCACTGAGTCCAGCTAGTTTAAGATGCTGCATCATCACCTCTTAACCACTGAGTCCAGCTAGTTTAAGATGCTGCATCACCTCTTAACCACTGAGTCCAGCTAGTTTAAGATGCTGCATCATCACCTCTTAACCACTGAGTCCAGCTAGTTTAAGATGCTGCATCATCATCACCTCTGAACCACTGAGTCCAGCTAGTTTAAGATGCTGCATCACCTCTTAACCACTGAGTCCAGCTAGTTTAAGATGCTGCATCATCACCTCTTAACCACTGAGTCCAGCTAGTTTAAGATGCTGCATCATCACCTCTGAACCACTGAGTCCAGCTAGTTTAAGATGCTGCATCACCTCTTAACCACTGAGTCCAGCTAGTTTAAGATGCTGCATCATCACCTCTTAACCACTGAGTCCAGCTAGTTTAAGATGCTGCATCACCTCTTAACCACTGAGTCCAGCTATTTTAAGATGCTGCATCATCACCTCTTAACCACTGAGTCCAGCTAGTTTAAGATGCTGCATCATCACCTCTTAACCACTGAGTCCAGCTAGTTTAAGATGCTGCATCATCACCTCTTAACCACTGAGTCCAGCTAGTTTAAGATGCTGCATCATCACCTCTTAACCACTGAGTCCAGCTAGTTTAAGATGCTGCATCATCATCTCTTAACCACTGAGTCCAGCTAGTTTAAGATGCTGCATCACCTATTAACCACTGAGTCCAGCTAGTTTAAGATGCTGCATCACCTCTTAACCACTGAGTCCAGCTAGTTTAAGATGCTGCATCACCTCTTAGCCACTGAGTCCAGCTAGTTTAAGATGCTGTATCACATCTTAACCACTGAGTCCAGCTAGTTTAAGATGCTGCATCATCACCTCTTAACCACTGAGTCCAGCTAGTTTAAGATGCTGCATCATCACCTCTTAACCACTGAGTCCAGCTAGTTTAAGATGCTGCATCATCACCTCTTAACCACTGAGTCCAGCTAGTTTAAGATGCTGCATCACCTCTTAACCACTGAGTCCAGCTAGTTTAAGATGCTGCATCATCACCTCTTAACCACTGAGTCCAGCTAGTTTAAGATGCTGCATCATCACCTCTGAACCACTGAGTCCAGCTAGTTTAAGATGCTGCATCACCTCTTAACCACTGAGTCCAGCTAGTTTAAGATGCTGCATCATCACCTCTTAACCACTGAGTCCAGCTAGTTTAAGATGCTGCATCATCACCTCTGAACCACTGAGTCCAGCTAGTTTAAGATGCTGCATCACCTCTTAACCACTGAGTCCAGATAGTTTAAGATGCTGCATCATCACCTCTTAACCACTGAGTCCAGCTAGTTTAAGATGCTGCATCACCTCTTAACCACTGAGTCCAGCTATTTTAAGATGCTGCATCATCACCTCTTAACCACTGAGTCCAGCTAGTTTAAGATGCTGCATCATCACCTCCTAACCACTGAGTCCAGCTAGTTTAAGATGCTGCATCATCACCTCTTAACCACTGAGTCCAGCTAGTTTAAGATGCTGCATCATCACCTCTTAACCAGAGTCCAGCTAGTTTAAGATGCTGCATCATCACCTCTTAACCACTGAGTCCAGCTAGTTTAAGATGCTGCATCACCTCTTAACCACTGAGTCCAGCTAGTTTAAGATGCTGCATCACCTCTTAACCACTGAGTCCAGCTAGTTTAAGATGCTGCATCATCACCTCTTAACCACTGAGTCCAGCTAGTTTAAGATGCTGCATCATCACCTCTTAACCACTGAGTCCAGCTAGCTTAAGATGCTGCATCATCACCTCTTAACCACTGAGTCCAGCTAGTTTAAGATGCTGCATCATCACCTCTTAACCACTGAGTCCAGCTAGTTTAAGATGCTGCATCATCATCTCTTAACCACTGAGTCCAGCTAGTTTAAGATGCTGCATCACCTCTTAACCACTGAGTCCAGCTAGTTTAAGATGCTGCATCACCTCTAGCCACTGAGTCCAGCTAGTTTAAGATGCTGTATCACCTCTTAACCACTGAGTCCAGCTAGTTTAAGATGCTGCATCATCACCTCTTAACCACTGAGTCCAGCTAGTTTAAGATGCTGCATCATCACCTCTTAACCACTGAGTCCAGCTAGTTTAAGATGCTGCATCATCACCTCTTAACCACTGAGTCCAGCTAGTTTAAGATGCTGCATCATCACCTCTTAACCACTGAGTCCAGCTAGTTTAAGATGCTGCATCATCACCTCTTAACCACTGAGTCCAGCTAGTTTAAGATGCTGCATCATCACCTCTTAACCACTGAGTCCAGCTAGTTTAAGATGCTGCATCATCACCTCTTAACCACTGAGTCCAGCTAGTTTAAGATGCTGCATCATCATCTCTTAACCACTGAGTCCAGCTAGTTTAAGATGCTGCATCACCTCTTAACCACTGAGTCCAGCTAGTTTAAGATGCTGCATCACCTCTTAACCACTGAGTCCAGTTAGTTTAAGATGCTGCATCACCTCTTAGCCACTGAGTCCAGCTAGTTTAAGATGCTGTATCACATCTTAACCACTGAGTCCAGCTAGTTTAAGATGCTGCATCATCACCTCTTAACCACTGAGTCCAGCTAGTTTAAGATGCTGCATCATCACCTCTTAACCACTGAGTCCAGCTAGTTTAAGATGCTGCATCATCACCTCTTAACCACTGAGTCCAGCTAGTTTAAGATGCTGCATCACCTCTTAACCACTGAGTCCAGCTAGTTTAAGATGCTGCATCATCACCTCTTAACCACTGAGTCCAGCTAGTTTAAGATGCTGCATCATCACCTCTGAACCACTGAGTCCAGCTAGTTTAAGATGCTGCATCACCTCTTAACCACTGAGTCCAGCTAGTTTAAGATGCTGCATCATCACCTCTTAACCACTGAGTCCAGCTAGTTTAAGATGCTGCATCATCACCTCTGAACCACTGAGTCCAGCTAGTTTAAGATGCTGCATCACCTCTTAACCACTGAGTCCAGATAGTTTAAGATGCTGCATCATCACCTCTTAACCACTGAGTCCAGCTAGTTTAAGATGCTGCATCACCTCTTAACCACTGAGTCCAGCTATTTTAAGATGCTGCATCATCACCTCTTAACCACTGAGTCCAGCTAGTTTAAGATGCTGCATCATCACCTCCTAACCACTGAGTCCAGCTAGTTTAAGATGCTGCATCATCACCTCTTAACCACTGAGTCCAGCTAGTTTAAGATGCTGCATCATCACCTCTTAACCACTGAGTCCAGCTAGTTTAAGATGCTGCATCATCACCTCTTAACCACTGAGTCCAGCTAGTTTAAGATGCTGCATCACCTCTTAACCACTGAGTCCAGCTAGTTTAAGATGCTGCATCACCTCTTAACCACTGAGTCCAGCTAGTTTAAGATGCTGCATCATCACCTCTTAACCACTGAGTCCAGCTAGTTTAAGATGTGCATCATCACCTCTTAACCACTGAGTCCAGCTAGTTTAAGATGCTGCATCATCACCTCTTAACCACTGAGTCCAGCTAGTTTAAGATGCTGCATCATCACCTCTTAACCACTGAGTCCAGCTAGTTTAAGATGCTGCATCATCACCTCTTAACCACTGAGTCCAGCTAGTTTAAGATGCTGTATCACCTCTTAACCACTGAGTCCAGCTAGTTTAAGATGCTGCATCATCACCTCTTAACCACTGAGTCCAGCTAGTTTAAGATGCTGCATCATCACCTCTTAACCACTGAGTCCAGCTAGTTTAAGATGCTGCATCATCACCTCTTAACCACTGAGTCCAGCTAGTTTAAGATGCTGCATCATCACCTCTTAACCACTGAGTCCAGCTAGTTTAAGATGCTGCATCATCACCTCTTAACCACTGAGTCCAGCTAGTTTAAGATGCTGCATCATCACCTCTTAACCACTGAGTCCAGCTAGTTTAAGATGCTGCATCACCTCTTAACCACTGAGTCCAGCTAGTTTAAGATGCTGCATCACCTCTTAACCACTGAGTCCAGCTAGTTTAAGATGCTGCATCATCACCTCTTAACCACTGAGTCCAGCTAGTTTAAGATGCTGCATCATCACCTCTTAACCACTGAGTCCAGCTAGTTTAAGATGCTGCATCATCACCTCTTAACCACTGAGTCCAGCTAGTTTAAGATGCTGCATCATCACCTCTTAACCACTGAGTCCAGCTAGTTTAAGATGCTGCATCATCACCTCTTAACCACTGAGTCCAGCTAGTTTAAGATGCTGCATCATCACCTCTTAACCACTGAGTCCAGCTAGTTTAAGATGCTGCATCATCATCTCTTAACCACTGAGTCCAGCTAGTTTAAGATGCTGCATCACCTCTTAACCACTGAGTCCAGCTAGTTTAAGATGCTGCATCACCTCTTAGCCACTGAGTCCAGCTAGTTTAAGATGCTGTATCACCTCTTAACCACTGAGTCCAGCTAGTTTAAGATGCTGCATCATCACCTCTTAACCACTGAGTCCAGCTAGTTTAAGATGCTGCATCATCACCTCTTAACCACTGAGTCCAGCTAGTTTAAGATGCTGCATCATCACCTCTTAACCACTGAGTCCAGCTAGTTTAAGATGCTCCATCACCTCTTAACCACTGAGTCCAGCTAGTTTAAGATGCTGCATCATCACCTCTTAACCACTGAGTCCAGCTAGTTTAAGATGCTGCATCATCACCTCTTAACCACTGAGTCCAGCTAGTTTAAGATGCTGCATCACCTCTTAACCACTGAGTCCAGCTAGTTTAAGATGCTGCATCACCTCTTAACCACTGAGTCCAGCTAGTTTAAGATGCTGCATCATCACCTCTTAACCACTGAGTCCAGCTAGTTTAAGATGCTGCATCATCACCTCTTAACCACTGAGTCCAGCTAGTTTAAGATGCTGCATCATCACCTCTTAACCACTGAGTCCAACTAGTTTAAGATGCTGCATCATCACCTCTTAACCACTGAGTCCAGCTAGTTTAAGATGCTGCATCATCATCTCTTAACCACTGAGTCCAGCTAGTTTAAGATGCTGCATCATCACCTCTTAACCACTGAGTCCAGCTAGTTTAAGATGCTGCATCATCACCTCTTAACCACTGAGTCCAGCTAGTTTAAGATGCTGCATCATCACCTCTTAACCACTGAGTCCAGCTAGTTTAAGATGCTGCATCATCACCTCTTAACCACTGAGTCCAGCTAGTTTAAGATGCTGCATCATCACCTCTTAACCACTGAGTCCAGCTAGTTTAAGATGCTGCATCATCACCTCTTAACCACTGAGTCCAGCTAGTTTAAGATGCTGCATCATCATCTCTTAACCACTGAGTCCAGCTAGTTTAAGATGCTGCATCACCTCTTAACCACTGAGTCCAGCTAGTTTAAGATGCTGCATCACCTCTTAGCCACTGAGTCCAGCTAGTTTAAGATGCTGTATCACCTCTTAACCACTGAGTCCAGCTAGTTTAAGATGCTGCATCATCACCTCTTAACCACTGAGTCCAGCTAGTTTAAGATGCTGCATCATCACCTCTTAACCACTGAGTTCAGCTAGTTTAAGATGCTGCATCATCACCTCTTAACCACTGAGTCCAGCTAGTTTAAGATGCTGCATCACCTCTTAACCACTGAGTCCAGCTAGTTTAAGATGCTGCATCATCACCTCTTAACCACTGAGTCCAGCTAGTTTAAGATGCTGCATCATCACCTCTTAACCACTGAGTCCAGCTAGTTTAAGATGCTGCATCACCTCTTAACCACTGAGTCCAGCTAGTTTAAGATGCTGCATCACCTCTTAACCACTGAGTCCAGCTAGTTTAAGATGCTGCATCATCACCTCTTAACCACTGAGTCCAGCTAGTTTAAGATGCTGCATCATCACCTCTTAACCACTGAGTCCAGCTAGTTTAAGATGCTGCATCATCACCTCTTAACCACTGAGTCCAACTAGTTTAAGATGCTGCATCATCACCTCTTAACCACTGAGTCCAGCTAGTTTAAGATGCTGCATCATCATCTCTTAACCACTGAGTCCAGCTAGTTTAAGATGCTGCATCACCTCTTAACCACTGAGTCCAGCTAGTTTAAGATGCTGCATCACCTCTTAGCCACTGAGTCCAGCTAGTTTAAGATGCTGTATCACCTCTTAACCACTGAGTCCAGCTAGTTTAAGATGCTGCATCATCACCTCTTAACCACTGAGTCCAGCTAGTTTAAGATGCTGCATCATCACCTCTTAACCACTGAGTCCAGCTAGTTTAAGATGCTGCATCATCACCTCTTAACCACTGAGTCCAGCTAGTTTAAGATGCTGCATCACCTCTTAACCACTGAGTCCAGCTAGTTTAAGATGCTGCATCATCACCTCTTAACCACTGAGTCCAGCTAGTTTAAGATGCTGCATCATCACCTCTTAACCACTGAGTCCAGCTAGTTTAAGATGCTGCATCATCACCTCTTAACCACTGAGTCCAGCTAGTTTAAGATGCTGCATCATCATCTCTTAACCACTGAGTCCAGCTAGTTTAAGATGCTGCATCACCTCTTAACCACTGAGTCCAGCTAGTTTAAGATGCTGCATCACCTCTTAGCCACTGAGTCCAGCTAGTTTAAGATGCTGTATCACCTCTTAACCACTGAGTCCAGCTAGTTTAAGATGCTGCATCATCACCTCTTAACCACTGAGTCCAGCTAGTTTAAGATGCTGCATCATCACCTCTTAACCACTGAGTCCAGCTAGTTTAAGATGCTGCATCATCACCTCTTAACCACTGAGTCCAGCTAGTTTAAGATGCTGCATCATCACCTCTTAACCACTGAGTCCAGCTAGTTTAAGATGCTACATCATCACCTCTTAACCACTGAGTCCAGCTAGTTTAAGATGCTGCATCACCTCTTAACCACTGAGTCCAGCTAGTTTAAGATGCTGCATCATCACCTCTTAACCACTGAGTCCAGCTAGTTTAAGATGCTGCATCATCACCTCTTAACCACTGAGTCCAGCTAGTTTAAGATGCTGCATCATCACCTCTTAACCACTGAGTCCAGCTAGTTTAAGATGCTGCATCATCATCTCTTAACCACTGAGTCCAGCTAGTTTAAGATGCTGCATCACCTCTTAACCACTGAGTCCAGCTAGTTTAAGATGCTGCATCACCTCTTAGCCACTGAGTCCAGCTAGTTTAAGATGCTGTATCACCTCTTAACCACTGAGTCCAGCTAGTTTAAGATGCTGCATCATCACCTCTTAACCACTGAGTCCAGCTAGTTTAAGATGCTGCATCATCACCTCTTAACCACTGAGTCCAGCTAGTTTAAGATGCTGCATCACATCTTAACCACTGAGTCCAGCTAGTTTAAGATGCTGCATCATCACCTCTTAACCACTGAGTCCAGCTAGTTTAAGATGCTGCATCACCTCTTAACCACTGAGTCCAGCTAGTTTAAGATGCTGCATCATCACCTCTGAACCACTGAGTCCAGCTAGTTTAAGATGCTGCATCACCTCTTAACCACTGAGTCCAGATAGTTTAAGATGCTGCATCATCACCTCTTAACCACTGAGTCCAGCTAGTTTAAGATGCTGCATCACCTCTTAACCACTGAGTCCAGCTAGTTTAAGATGCTGCATCATCACCTCTTAACCACTGAGTCCAGCTAGTTTAAGATGCTGCATCATCACCTCTTAACCACTGAGTCCAGCTAGTTTAAGATGCTGCATCACCTCTTAACCACTGAGTCCAGCTAGTTTAAGATGCTGCATCATCACCTCTTAACCACTGAGTCCAGCTAGTTTAAGATGCTGCATCATCACCTCTTAACCACTGAGTCCAGCTAGTTTAAGATGCTGCATCACCTCTTAACCACTGAGTCCAGCTAGTTTAAGATGCTGCATCATCACCTCTTAACCACTGAGTCCAGCTAGTTTAAGATGCTGCATCACCTCTTAACCACTGAGTCCAGCTAGTTTAAGATGCTGCATCACCTCTTAACCACTGAGTCCAGCTAGTTTAAGATGCTGCATCATCACCTCTTAACCACTGAGTCCAGCTAGTTTAAGATGCTGCATCATCACCTCTTAACCACTGAGTCCAGCTAGTTTAAGATGCTGCATCATCACCTCTTAACCACTGAGTCCAGCTAGTTTAAGATGCTGCATCATCACCTCTTAACCACTGAGTCCAGCTAGTTTAAGATGCTGCATCATCATCTCTTAACCACTGAGTCCAGCTAGTTTAAGATGCTGCATCACCTCTTAACCACTGAGTCCAGCTAGTTTAAGATGCTGCATCACCTCTTAGCCACTGAGTCCAGCTAGTTTAATATGCTGTATCACCTCTTAACCACTGAGTCCAGCTAGTTTAAGATGCTGCATCATCACCTCTTAACCACTGAGTCCAGCTAGTTTAAGATGCTGCATCATCACCTCTTAACCACTGAGTCCAGCTAGTTTAAGATGCTGCATCATCACCTCTTAACCACTGAGTCCAGCTAGTTTAAGATGCTGCATCACCTCTTAACCACTGAGTCCAGCTAGTTTAAGATGCTGCATCATCACCTCTTAACCACTGAGTCCAGCTAGTTTAAGATGCTGCATCATCACCTCTGAACCACTGAGTCCAGCTAGTTTAAGATGCTGCATCACCTCTTAACCACTGAGTCCAGATAGTTTAAGATGCTGCATCATCACCTCTTAACCACTGAGTCCAGCTAGTTTAAGATGCTGCATCACCTCTTAACCACTGAGTCCAGCTAGTTTAAGATGCTGCATCATCACCTCTTAACCACTGAGTCCAGCTAGTTTAAGATGCTGCATCATCACCTCTGAACCACTGAGTCCAGCTAGTTTAAGATGCTGCATCACCTCTTAACCACTGAGTCCAGCTAGTTTAAGATGCTGCATCATCACCTCTTAACCACTGAGTCCAGCTAGTTTAAGATGCTGCATCATCACCTCTGAACCACTGAGTCCAGCTAGTTTAAGATGCTGCATCACCTCTTAACCACTGAGTCCAGATAGTTTAAGATGCTGCATCATCACCTCTTAACCACTGAGTCCAGCTAGTTTAAGATGCTGCATCACCTCTTAACCACTGAGTCCAGCTATTTTAAGATGCTGCATCATCACCTCTTAACCACTGAGTCCAGCTAGTTTAAGATGCTGCATCATCACCTCCTAACCACTGAGTCCAGCTAGTTTAAGATGCTGCATCATCACCTCTTAACCACTGAGTCCAGCTAGTTTAAGATGCTGCATCATCACCTCTTAACCAGAGTCCAGCTAGTTTAAGATGCTGCATCATCACCTCTTAACCACTGAGTCCAGCTAGTTTAAGATGCTGCATCACCTCTTAACCACTGAGTCCAGCTAGTTTAAGATGCTGCATCACCTCTTAACCACTGAGTCCAGCTAGTTTAAGATGCTGCATCATCACCTCTTAACCACTGAGTCCAGCTAGTTTAAGATGCTGCATCATCACCTCTTAACCACTGAGTCCAGCTAGCTTAAGATGCTGCATCATCACCTCTTAACCACTGAGTCCAGCTAGTTTAAGATGCTGCATCATCACCTCTTAACCACTGAGTCCAGCTAGTTTAAGATGCTGCATCATCATCTCTTAACCACTGAGTCCAGCTAGTTTAAGATGCTGCATCACCTCTTAACCACTGAGTCCAGCTAGTTTAAGATGCTGCATCACCTCTTAGCCACTGAGTCCAGCTAGTTTAAGATGCTGTATCACCTCTTAACCACTGAGTCCAGCTAGTTTAAGATGCTGCATCATCACCTCTTAACCACTGAGTCCAGCTAGTTTAAGATGCTGCATCATCACCTCTTAACCACTGAGTCCAGCTAGTTTAAGATGCTGCATCATCACCTCTTAACCACTGAGTCCAGCTATTTTAAGATGCTGCATCATCACCTCTTAACCACTGAGTCCAGCTAGTTTAAGATGCTGCATCACCTCTTAACCACTGAGTCCAGCTAGTTTAAGATGCTGCATCACCTCTTAGCCACTGAGTCCAGCTAGTTTAATATGCTGTATCACCTCTTAACCACTGAGTCCAGCTAGTTTAAGATGCTGCATCATCACCTCTTAACCACTGAGTCCAGCTAGTTTAAGATGCTGCATCATCACCTCTTAACCACTGAGTCCAGCTAGTTTAAGATGCTGCATCATCACCTCTTAACCACTGAGTCCAGCTAGTTTAAGATGCTGCATCACCTCTTAACCACTGAGTCCAGCTAGTTTAAGATGCTGCATCATCACCTCTTAACCACTGAGTCCAGCTAGTTTAAGATGCTGCATCATCACCTCTGAACCACTGAGTCCAGCTAGTTTAAGATGCTGCATCACCTCTTAACCACTGAGTCCAGATAGTTTAAGATGCTGCATCATCACCTCTTAACCACTGAGTCCAGCTAGTTTAAGATGCTGCATCACCTCTTAACCACTGAGTCCAGCTAGTTTAAGATGCTGCATCATCACCTCTTAACCACTGAGTCCAGCTAGTTTAAGATGCTGCATCATCACCTCTGAACCACTGAGTCCAGCTAGTTTAAGATGCTGCATCACCTCTTAACCACTGAGTCCAGCTAGTTTAAGATGCTGCATCATCACCTCTTAACCACTGAGTCCAGCTAGTTTAAGATGCTGCATCATCACCTCTGAACCACTGAGTCCAGCTAGTTTAAGATGCTGCATCACCTCTTAACCACTGAGTCCAGATAGTTTAAGATGCTGCATCATCACCTCTTAACCACTGAGTCCAGCTAGTTTAAGATGCTGCATCACCTCTTAACCACTGAGTCCAGCTATTTTAAGATGCTGCATCATCACCTCTTAACCACTGAGTCCAGCTAGTTTAAGATGCTGCATCATCACCTCCTAACCACTGAGTCCAGCTAGTTTAAGATGCTGCATCATCACCTCTTAACCACTGAGTCCAGCTAGTTTAAGATGCTGCATCATCACCTCTTAACCAGAGTCCAGCTAGTTTAAGATGCTGCATCATCACCTCTTAACCACTGAGTCCAGCTAGTTTAAGATGCTGCATCACCTCTTAACCACTGAGTCCAGCTAGTTTAAGATGCTGCATCACCTCTTAACCACTGAGTCCAGCTAGTTTAAGATGCTGCATCATCACCTCTTAACCACTGAGTCCAGCTAGTTTAAGATGCTGCATCATCACCTCTTAACCACTGAGTCCAGCTAGCTTAAGATGCTGCATCATCACCTCTTAACCACTGAGTCCAGCTAGTTTAAGATGCTGCATCATCATCTCTTAACCACTGAGTCCAGCTAGTTTAAGATGCTGCATCACCTCTTAACCACTGAGTCCAGCTAGTTTAAGATGCTGCATCACCTCTTAGCCACTGAGTCCAGCTAGTTTAAGATGCTGTATCACCTCTTAACCACTGAGTCCAGCTAGTTTAAGATGCTGCATCATCACCTCTTAACCACTGAGTCCAGCTAGTTTAAGATGCTGCATCATCACCTCTTAACCACTGAGTCCAGCTAGTTTAAGATGCTGCATCATCACCTCTTAACCACTGAGTCCAGCTATTTTAAGATGCTGCATCATCACCTCTTAACCACTGAGTCCAGCTAGTTTAAGATGCTGCATCATCATCTCTTAACCACTGAGTCCAGCTAGTTTAAGATGCTGCATCACCTCTTAACCACTGAGTCCAGCTAGTTTAAGATGCTGCATCACCTCTTAGCCACTGAGTCCAGCTAGTTTAAGATGCTGTATCACCTCTTAACCACTGAGTCCAGCTAGTTTAAGATGCTGCATCATCACCTCTTAACCACTGAGTCCAGCTAGTTTAAGATGCTGCATCATCACCTCTTAACCACTGAGTCCAGCTAGTTTAAGATGCTGCATCATCACCTCTTAACCACTGAGTCCAGCTATTTTAAGATGCTGCATCATCACCTCTTAACCACTGAGTCCAGCTAGTTTAAGATGCTGCATCATCACCTCTTAACCACTGAGTCCAGCTAGTTTAAGATGCTGCATCATCACCTCTTAACCACTGAGTCCAGCTAGTTTAAGATGCTGCATCATCACCTCTTAACCACTGAGTCCAGCTAGTTTAAGATGCTGCATCATCATCTCTTAACCACTGAGTCCAGCTAGTTTAAGATGCTGCATCACCTCTTAACCACTGAGTCCAGCTAGTTTAAGATGCTGCATCACCTCTTAACCACTGAGTCCAGCTAGTTTAAGATGCTGCATCACCTCTTAGCCACTGAGTCCAGCTAGTTTAAGATGCTGTATCACATCTTAACCACTGAGTCCAGCTAGTTTAAGATGCTGCATCATCACCTCTTAACCACTGAGTCCAGCTAGTTTAAGATGCTGCATCATCACCTCTTAACCACTGAGTCCAGCTAGTTTAAGATGCTGCATCATCACCTCTTAACCACTGAGTCCAGCTAGTTTAAGATGCTGCATCACCTCTTAACCACTGAGTCCAGCTAGTTTAAGATGCTGCATCATCACCTCTTAACCACTGAGTCCAGCTAGTTTAAGATGCTGCATCATCACCTCTGAACCACTGAGTCCAGCTAGTTTAAGATGCTGCATCACCTCTTAACCACTGAGTCCAGCTAGTTTAAGATGCTGCATCATCACCTCTTAACCACTGAGTCCAGCTAGTTTAAGATGCTGCATCATCACCTCTGAACCACTGAGTCCAGCTAGTTTAAGATGCTGCATCACCTCTTAACCACTGAGTCCAGATAGTTTAAGATGCTGCATCATCACCTCTTAACCACTGAGTCCAGCTAGTTTAAGATGCTGCATCACCTCTTAACCACTGAGTCCAGCTATTTTAAGATGCTGCATCATCACCTCTTAACCACTGAGTCCAGCTAGTTTAAGATGCTGCATCATCACCTCCTAACCACTGAGTCCAGCTAGTTTAAGATGCTGCATCATCACCTCTTAACCACTGAGTCCAGCTAGTTTAAGATGCTGCATCATCACCTCTTAACCACTGAGTCCAGCTAGTTTAAGATGCTGCATCATCACCTCTTAACCACTGAGTCCAGCTAGTTTAAGATGCTGCATCACCTCTTAACCACTGAGTCCAGCTAGTTTAAGATGCTGCATCACCTCTTAACCACTGAGTCCAGCTAGTTTAAGATGCTGCATCATCACCTCTTAACCACTGAGTCCAGCTAGTTTAAGATGCTGCATCATCACCTCTTAACCACTGAGTCCAGCTAGTTTAAGATGCTGCATCATCACCTCTTAACCACTGAGTCCAGCTAGTTTAAGATGCTGCATCATCACCTCTTAACCACTGAGTCCAGCTAGTTTAAGATGCTGCATCATCATCTCTTAACCACTGAGTCCAGCTAGTTTAAGATGCTGTATCACCTCTTAACCACTGAGTCCAGCTAGTTTAAGATGCTGCATCATCACCTCTTAACCACTGAGTCCAGCTAGTTTAAGATGCTGCATCATCACCTCTTAACCACTGAGTCCAGCTAGTTTAAGATGCTGCATCATCACCTCTTAACCACTGAGTCCAGCTAGTTTAAGATGCTGCATCATCACCTCTTAACCACTGAGTCCAGCTAGTTTAAGATGCTGCATCATCACCTCTTAACCACTGAGTCCAGCTAGTTTAAGATGCTGCATCATCACCTCTTAACCACTGAGTCCAGCTAGTTTAAGATGCTGCATCACCTCTTAACCACTGAGTCCAGCTAGTTTAAGATGCTGCATCATCAC
The DNA here is from genome assembly GCF_963971535.1 of Notolepis coatsorum. Lineage (NCBI taxonomy): Eukaryota > Metazoa > Chordata > Actinopteri > Aulopiformes > Paralepididae > Notolepis > Notolepis coatsorum. The sequence goes on from NC_140170.1 coordinate 29,742,815, forward strand.
CTCTTAACCACTGAGTCCAGCTAGTTTAAGATGCTGCATCATCACCTCTTAACCACTGAGTCCAGCTAGTTTAAGATGCTGCATCATCACCTCTTAACCACTGAGTCCAGCTAGTTTAAGATGCTGCATCATCACCTCTTAACCACTGAGTCCAGCTAGTTTAAGATGCTGCATCATCACCTCTTAACCACTGAGTCCAGCTAGTTTAAGATGCTGCATCATCATCTCTTAACCACTGAGTCCAGCTAGTTTAAGATGCTGCATCACCTCTTAACCACTGAGTCCAGCTAGTTTAAGATGCTGCATCACCTCTTAGCCACTGAGTCCAGCTAGTTTAAGATGCTGTATCACCTCTTAACCACTGAGTCCAGCTAGTTTAAGATGCTGCATCATCACCTCTTAACCACTGAGTCCAGCTAGTTTAAGATGCTGCATCATCACCTCTTAACCACTGAGTTCAGCTAGTTTAAGATGCTGCATCATCACCTCTTAACCACTGAGTCCAGCTAGTTTAAGATGCTCCATCACCTCTTAACCACTGAGTCCAGCTAGTTTAAGATGCTGCATCATCACCTCTTAACCACTGAGTCCAGCTAGTTTAAGATGCTGCATCATCACCTCTTAACCACTGAGTCCAGCTAGTTTAAGATGCTGCATCACCTCTTAACCACTGAGTCCAGCTAGTTTAAGATGCTGCATCACCTCTTAACCACTGAGTCCAGCTAGTTTAAGATGCTGCATCATCACCTCTTAACCACTGAGTCCAGCTAGTTTAAGATGCTGCATCATCACCTCTTAACCACTGAGTCCAGCTAGTTTAAGATGCTGCATCATCACCTCTTAACCACTGAGTCCAACTAGTTTAAGATGCTGCATCATCACCTCTTAACCACTGAGTCCAGCTAGTTTAAGATGCTGCATCATCATCTCTTAACCACTGAGTCCAGCTAGTTTAAGATGCTGCATCACCTCTTAACCACTGAGTCCAGCTAGTTTAAGATGCTGCATCACCTTTTAGCCACTGAGTCCAGCTAGTTTAAGATGCTGTATCACCTCTTAACCACTGAGTCCAGCTAGTTTAAGATGCTGCATCATCACCTCTTAACCACTGAGTCCAGCTAGTTTAAGATGCTGCATCATCACCTCTTAACCACTGAGTCCAGCTAGTTTAAGATGCTGCATCATCACCTCTTAACCACTGAGTCCAGCTAGTTTAAGATGCTGCATCACCTCTTAACCACTGAGTCCAGCTAGTTTAAGATGCTGCATCATCACCTCTTAACCACTGAGTCCAGCTAGTTTAAGATGCTGCATCATCACCTCTTAACCACTGAGTCCAGCTAGTTTAAGATGCTGCATCATCACCTCTTAACCACTGAGTCCAGCTAGTTTAAGATGCTGCATCATCATCTCTTAACCACTGAGTCCAGCTAGTTTAAGATGCTGCATCACCTCTTAACCACTGAGTCCAGCTAGTTTAAGATGCTGCATCACCTCTTAGCCACTGAGTCCAGCTAGTTTAAGATGCTGTATCACCTCTTAACCACTGAGTCCAGCTAGTTTAAGATGCTGCATCATCACCTCTTAACCACTGAGTCCAGCTAGTTTAAGATGCTGCATCATCACCTCTTAACCACTGAGTCCAGCTAGTTTAAGATGCTGCATCATCACCTCTTAACCACTGAGTCCAGCTAGTTTAAGATGCTGCATCATCACCTCTTAACCACTGAGTCCAGCTAGTTTAAGATGCTACATCATCACCTCTTAACCACTGAGTCCAGCTAGTTTAAGATGCTGCATCACCTCTTAACCACTGAGTCCAGCTAGTTTAAGATGCTGCATCATCACCTCTTAACCACTGAGTCCAGCTAGTTTAAGATGCTGCATCATCACCTCTTAACCACTGAGTCCAGCTAGTTTAAGATGCTGCATCATCACCTCTTAACCACTGAGTCCAGCTAGTTTAAGATGCTGCATCATCATCTCTTAACCACTGAGTCCAGCTAGTTTAAGATGCTGCATCACCTCTTAACCACTGAGTCCAGCTAGTTTAAGATGCTGCATCACCTCTTAGCCACTGAGTCCAGCTAGTTTAAGATGCTGTATCACCTCTTAACCACTGAGTCCAGCTAGTTTAAGATGCTGCATCATCACCTCTTAACCACTGAGTCCAGCTAGTTTAAGATGCTGCATCATCACCTCTTAACCACTGAGTCCAGCTAGTTTAAGATGCTGCATCACCTCTTAACCACTGAGTCCAGCTAGTTTAAGATGCTGCATCATCACCTCTTAACCACTGAGTCCAGCTAGTTTAAGATGCTGCATCACCTCTTAACCACTGAGTCCAGCTAGTTTAAGATGCTGCATCATCACCTCTGAACCACTGAGTCCAGCTAGTTTAAGATGCTGCATCATCACCTCTTAACCACTGAGTCCAGATAGTTTAAGATGCTGCATCATCACCTCTTAACCACTGAGTCCAGCTAGTTTAAGATGCTGCATCACCTCTTAACCACTGAGTCCAGCTAGTTTAAGATGCTGCATCATCACCTCTTAACCACTGAGTCCAGCTAGTTTAAGATGCTGCATCATCACCTCTTAACCACTGAGTCCAGCTAGTTTAAGATGCTGCATCACCTCTTAACCACTGAGTCCAGCTAGTTTAAGATGCTGCATCATCACCTCTTAACCACTGAGTCCAGCTAGTTTAAGATGCTGCATCATCACCTCTTAACCACTGAGTCCAGCTAGTTTAAGATGCTGCATCACCTCTTAACCACTGAGTCCAGCTAGTTTAAGATGCTGCATCATCACCTCTTAACCACTGAGTCCAGCTAGTTTAAGATGCTGCATCACCTCTTAACCACTGAGTCCAGCTAGTTTAAGATGCTGCATCACCTCTTAACCACTGAGTCCAGCTAGTTTAAGATGCTGCATCATCACCTCTTAACCACTGAGTCCAGCTAGTTTAAGATGCTGCATCATCACCTCTTAACCACTGAGTCCAGCTAGTTTAAGATGCTGCATCATCACCTCTTAACCACTGAGTCCAGCTAGTTTAAGATGCTGCATCATCACCTCTTAACCACTGAGTCCAGCTAGTTTAAGATGCTGCATCATCATCTCTTAACCACTGAGTCCAGCTAGTTTAAGATGCTGCATCACCTCTTAACCACTGAGTCCAGCTAGTTTAAGATGCTGCATCACCTCTTAGCCACTGAGTCCAGCTAGTTTAATATGCTGTATCACCTCTTAACCACTGAGTCCAGCTAGTTTAAGATGCTGCATCATCACCTCTTAACCACTGAGTCCAGCTAGTTTAAGATGCTGCATCATCACCTCTTAACCACTGAGTCCAGCTAGTTTAAGATGCTGCATCATCACCTCTTAACCACTGAGTCCAGCTAGTTTAAGATGCTGCATCACCTCTTAACCACTGAGTCCAGCTAGTTTAAGATGCTGCATCATCACCTCTTAACCACTGAGTCCAGCTAGTTTAAGATGCTGCATCATCACCTCTGAACCACTGAGTCCAGCTAGTTTAAGATGCTGCATCACCTCTTAACCACTGAGTCCAGATAGTTTAAGATGCTGCATCATCACCTCTTAACCACTGAGTCCAGCTAGTTTAAGATGCTGCATCACCTCTTAACCACTGAGTCCAGCTAGTTTAAGATGCTGCATCATCACCTCTTAACCACTGAGTCCAGCTAGTTTAAGATGCTGCATCATCACCTCTTAACCACTGAGTCCAGCTAGTTTAAGATGCTGCATCATCACCTCTTAACCACTGAGTCCAGCTAGTTTAAGATGCTACATCATCACCTCTTAACCACTGAGTCCAGCTAGTTTAAGATGCTGCATCACCTCTTAACCACTGAGTCCAGCTAGTTTAAGATGCTGCATCACCTCTTAACCACTGAGTCCAGCTAGTTTAAGATGCTGCATCATCACCTCTTAACCACTGAGTCCAGCTAGTTTAAGATGCTGCATCATCACCTCTTAACCACTGAGTCCAGCTAGTTTAAGATGCTGCATCATCACCTCTTAACCACTGAGTCCAGCTAGTTTAAGATGCTGCATCATCACCTCTTAACCACTGAGTCCAGCTAGTTTAAGATGCTGCATCATCATCTCTTAACCACTGAGTCCAGCTAGTTTAAGATGCTGCATCACCTCTTAACCACTGAGTCCAGCTAGTTTAAGATGCTGCATCACCTCTTAGCCACTGAGTCCAGCTAGTTTAAGATGCTGTATCACCTCTTAACCACTGAGTCCAGCTAGTTTAAGATGCTGCATCATCACCTCTTAACCACTGAGTCCAGCTAGTTTAAGATGCTGCATCATCACCTCTTAACCACTGAGTCCAGCTAGTTTAAGATGCTGCATCATCATCTCTTAACCACTGAGTCCAGCTAGTTTAAGATGCTGCATCACCTCTTAACCACTGAGTCCAGCTAGTTTAAGATGCTGCATCACCTCTTAGCCACTGAGTCCAGCTAGTTTAAGATGCTGTATCACCTCTTAACCACTGAGTCCAGCTAGTTTAAGATGCTGCATCATCACCTCTTAACCACTGAGTCCAGCTAGTTTAAGATGCTGCATCATCACCTCTTAACCACTGAGTCCAGCTAGTTTAAGATGCTGCATCATCACCTCTTAACCACTGAGTCCAGCTAGTTTAAGATGCTGCATCACCTCTTAACCACTGAGTCCAGCTAGTTTAAGATGCTGCATCATCACCTCTTAACCACTGAGTCCAGCTAGTTTAAGATGCTGCATCATCACCTCTTAACCACTGAGTCCAGCTAGTTTAAGATGCTGCATCATCACCTCTTAACCACTGAGTCCAGCTAGTTTAAGATGCTGCATCACCTCTTAACCACTGAGTCCAGCTAGTTTAAGATGCTGCATCACCTCTTAGCCACTGAGTCCAGCTAGTTTAAGATGCTGTATCACCTCTTAACCACTGAGTCCAGCTAGTTTAAGATGCTGCATCATCACCTCTTAACCACTGAGTCCAGCTAGTTTAAGATGCTGCATCATCACCTCTTAACCACTGAGTCCAGCTAGCTTAAGATGCTGCATCATCACCTCTTAACCACTGAGTCCAGCTAGTTTAAGATGCTGCATCACCTCTTAACCACTGAGTCCAGCTAGTTTAAGATGCTGCATCATCACCTCTTAACCACTGAGTCCAGCTAGTTTAAGATGCTGCATCATCACCTCTTAACCACTGAGTCCAGCTAGTTTAAGATGCTGCATCATCACCTCTTAACCACTGAGTCCAGCTAGTTTAAGATGCTGCATCATCACCTCTTAACCACTGAGTCCAGCTAGTTTAAGATGCTGCATCACCTCTTAACCACTGAGTCCAGCTAGTTTAAGATGCTGCATCATCACCTCTTAACCACTGAGTCCAGCTAGTTTAAGATGCTGCATCATCACCTCTTAACCACTGAGTCCAGCTAGTTTAAGATGCTGCATCACCTCTTAACCACTGAGTCCAGCTAGTTTAAGATGCTGCATCATCACCTCTTAACCACTGAGTCCAGCTAGTTTAAGATGCTGCATCATCACCTCTTAACCACTGAGTCCAGCTAGTTTAAGATGCTGCATCATCACCTCTTAACCACTGAGTCCAGCTAGTTTAAGATGCTGCATCATCACCTCTTAACCACTGAGTCCAGCTAGTTTAAGATGCTGCATCATCACCTCTTAACCACTGAGTCCAGCTAGTTTAAGATGCTGCATCACCTCTTAACCACTGAGTCCAGCTAGTTTAAGATGCTGCATCATCACCTCTTAACCACTGAGTCCAGCTAGTTTAAGATGCTGCATCATCACCTCTTAACCACTGAGTCCAGCTAGTTTAAGATGCTGCATCATCACCTCTTAACCACTGAGTCCAGCTAGTTTAAGATGCTGCATCATCATCTCTTAACCACTGAGTCCAGCTAGTTTAAGATGCTGCATCACCTCTTAACCACTGAGTCCAGCTAGTTTAAGATGCTGCATCATCACCTCTTAACCACTGAGTCCAGCTAGTTTAAGATGCTGCATCATCATCTCTTAACCACTGAGTCCAGCTAGTTTAAGATGCTGCATCACCTCTTAACCACTGAGTCCAGCTAGTTTAAGATGCTGCATCACCTCTTAGCCACTGAGTCCAGCTAGTTTAAGATGCTGTATCACCTCTTAACCACTGAGTCCAGCTAGTTTAAGATGCTGCATCATCACCTCTTAACCACTGAGTCCAGCTAGTTTAAGATGCTGCATCATCACCTCTTAACCACTGAGTCCAGCTAGTTTAAGATGCTGCATCATCACCTCTTAACCACTGAGTCCAGCTAGTTTAAGATGCTGCATCACCTCTTAACCACTGAGTCCAGCTAGTTTAAGATGCTGCATCATCACCTCTTAACCACTGAGTCCAGCTAGTTTAAGATGCTGCATCATCACCTCTGAACCACTGAGTCCAGCTAGTTTAAGATGCTGCATCACCTCTTAACCACTGAGTCCAGCTAGTTTAAGATGCTGCATCATCACCTCTTAACCACTGAGTCCAGCTAGTTTAAGAGGCTGCATCATCACCTCTGAACCACTGAGTCCAGCTAGTTTAAGATGCTGCATCACCTCTTAACCACTGAGTCCAGATAGTTTAAGATGCTGCATCATCACCTCTTAACCACTGAGTCCAGCTAGTTTAAGATGCTGCATCACCTCTTAACCACTGAGTCCAGCTATTTTAAGATGCTGCATCATCACCTCTTAACCACTGAGTCCAGCTAGTTTAAGATGCTGCATCATCACCTCTTAACCACTGAGTCCAGCTAGTTTAAGATGCTGCATCATCACCTCTTAACCACTGAGTCCAGCTAGTTTAAGATGCTGCATCATCACCTCTTAACCACTGAGTCCAGCTAGTTTAAGATGCTGCATCATCATCTCTTAACCACTGAGTCCATCTAGTTTAAGATGCTGCATCACCTCTTAACCACTGAGTCCAGCTAGTTTAAGATGCTGCATCACCTCTTAACCACTGAGTCCAGCTAGTTTAAGATGCTGCATCACCTCTTAGCCACTGAGTCCAGCTAGTTTAAGATGCTGTATCACATCTTAACCACTGAGTCCAGCTAGTTTAAGATGCTGCATCATCACCTCTTAACCACTGAGTCCAGCTAGTTTAAGATGCTGCATCATCACCTCTTAACCACTGAGTCCAGCTAGTTTAAGATGCTGCATCATCACCTCTTAACCACTGAGTCCAGCTAGTTTAAGATGCTGCATCACCTCTTAACCACTGAGTCCAGCTAGTTTAAGATGCTGCATCATCACCTCTTAACCACTGAGTCCAGCTAGTTTAAGATGCTGCATCATCACCTCTGAACCACTGAGTCCAGCTAGTTTAAGATGCTGCATCACCTCTTAACCACTGAGTCCAGCTAGTTTAAGATGCTGCATCATCACCTCTTAACCACTGAGTCCAGCTAGTTTAAGATGCTGCATCATCACCTCTGAACCACTGAGTCCAGCTAGTTTAAGATGCTGCATCACCTCTTAACCACTGAGTCCAGATAGTTTAAGATGCTGCATCATCACCTCTTAACCACTGAGTCCAGCTAGTTTAAGATGCTGCATCACCTCTTAACCACTGAGTCCAGCTATTTTAAGATGCTGCATCATCACCTCTTAACCACTGAGTCCAGCTAGTTTAAGATGCTGCATCATCACCTCCTAACCACTGAGTCCAGCTAGTTTAAGAGGCTGCATCATCACCTCTGAACCACTGAGTCCAGCTAGTTTAAGATGCTGCATCACCTCTTAACCACTGAGTCCAGATAGTTTAAGATGCTGCATCATCACCTCTTAACCACTGAGTCCAGCTAGTTTAAGATGCTGCATCACCTCTTAACCACTGAGTCCAGCTATTTTAAGATGCTGCATCATCACCTCTTAACCACTGAGTCCAGCTAGTTTAAGATGCTGCATCATCACCTCTTAACCACTGAGTCCAGCTAGTTTAAGATGCTGCATCATCACCTCTTAACCACTGAGTCCAGCTAGTTTAAGATGCTGCATCATCACCTCTTAACCACTGAGTCCAGCTAGTTTAAGATGCTGCATCATCATCTCTTAACCACTGAGTCCATCTAGTTTAAGATGCTGTATCACCTCTTAACCACTGAGTCCAGCTAGTTTAAGATGCTGCATCACCTCTTAACCACTGAGTCCAGCTAGTTTAAGATGCTGCATCACCTCTTAGCCACTGAGTCCAGCTAGTTTAAGATGCTGTATCACATCTTAACCACTGAGTCCAGCTAGTTTAAGATGCTGCATCATCACCTCTTAACCACTGAGTCCAGCTAGTTTAAGATGCTGCATCATCACCTCTTAACCACTGAGTCCAGCTAGTTTAAGATGCTGCATCATCACCTCTTAACCACTGAGTCCAGCTAGTTTAAGATGCTGCATCACCTCTTAACCACTGAGTCCAGCTAGTTTAAGATGCTGCATCATCACCTCTTAACCACTGAGTCCAGCTAGTTTAAGATGCTGCATCATCACCTCTGAACCACTGAGTCCAGCTAGTTTAAGATGCTGCATCACCTCTTAACCACTGAGTCCAGCTAGTTTAAGATGCTGCATCATCACCTCTTAACCACTGAGTCCAGCTAGTTTAAGATGCTGCATCATCACCTCTGAACCACTGAGTCCAGCTAGTTTAAGATGCTGCATCACCTCTTAACCACTGAGTCCAGATAGTTTAAGATGCTGCATCATCACCTCTTAACCACTGAGTCCAGCTAGTTTAAGATGCTGCATCACCTCTTAACCACTGAGTCCAGCTATTTTAAGATGCTGCATCATCACCTCTTAACCACTGAGTCCAGCTAGTTTAAGATGCTGCATCATCACCTCCTAACCACTGAGTCCAGCTAGTTTAAGATGCTGCATCATCACCTCTTAACCACTGAGTCCAGCTAGTTTAAGATGCTGCATCATCACCTCTTAACCACTGAGTCCAGCTAGTTTAAGATGCTGCATCATCACCTCTTAACCACTGAGTCCAGCTAGTTTAAGATGCTGCATCACCTCTTAACCACTGAGTCCAGCTAGTTTAAGATGCTGCATCACCTCTTAACCACTGAGTCCAGCTAGTTTAAGATGCTGCATCATCACCTCTTAACCACTGAGTCCAGCTAGTTTAAGATGCTGCATCATCACCTCTTAACCACTGAGTCCAGCTAGTTTAAGATGCTGCATCATCACCTCTTAACCACTGAGTCCAGCTAGTTTAAGATGCTGCATCATCACCTCTTAACCACTGAGTCCAGCTAGTTTAAGATGCTGCATCATCATCTCTTAACCACTGAGTCCAGCTAGTTTAAGATGCTGCATCACCTCTTAACCACTGAGTCCAGCTAGTTTAAGATGCTGCATCACCTCTTAGCCACTGAGTCCAGCTAGTTTAAGATGCTGTATCACCTCTTAACCACTGAGTCCAGCTAGTTTAAGATGCTGCATCATCACCTCTTAACCACTGAGTCCAGCTAGTTTAAGATGCTGCATCATCACCTCTTAACCACTGAGTCCAGCTAGTTTAAGATGCTGCATCATCACCTCTTAACCACTGAGTCCAGCTAGTTTAAGATGCTGCATCACCTCTTAACCACTGAGTCCAGCTAGTTTAAGATGCTGCATCATCACCTCTTAACCACTGAGTCCAGCTAGTTTAAGATGCTGCATCATCACCTCTTAACCACTGAGTCCAGCTAGTTTAAGATGCTGCATCACCTCTTAACCACTGAGTCCAGCTAGTTTAAGATGCTGCATCACCTCTTAACCACTGAGTCCAGCTAGTTTAAGATGCTGCATCATCACCTCTTAACCACTGAGTCCAGCTAGTTTAAGATGCTGCATCATCACCTCTTAACCACTGAGTCCAGCTAGTTTAAGATGCTGCATCATCACCTCTTAACCACTGAGTCCAGCTAGTTTAAGATGCTGCATCATCACCTCTTAACCACTGAGTCCAGCTAGTTTAAGATGCTGCATCATCACCTCTTAACCACTGAGTCCAGCTAGTTTAAGATGCTGCATCATCACCTCTTAACCACTGAGTCCAGCTAGTTTAAGATGCTGCATCATCATCTCTTAACCACTGAGTCCAGCTAGTTTAAGATGCTGCATCACCTCTTAACCACTGAGTCCAGCTAGTTTAAGATGCTGCATCACCTCTTAGCCACTGAGTCCAGCTAGTTTAAGATGCTGTATCACCTCTTAACCACTGAGTCCAGCTAGTTTAAGATGCTGCATCATCACCTCTTAACCACTGAGTCCAGCTAGTTTAAGATGCTGCATCATCACCTCTTAACCACTGAGTCCAGCTAGTTTAAGATGCTGCATCATCACCTCTTAACCACTGAGTCCAGCTAGTTTAAGATGCTGCATCACCTCTTAACCACTGAGTCCAGCTAGTTTAAGATGCTGCATCATCACCTCTTAACCACTGAGTCCAGCTAGTTTAAGATGCCGCATCATCACCTCTTAACCACTGAGTCCAGCTAGTTTAAGATGCTGCATCACCTCTTAACCACTGAGTCCAGCTAGTTTAAGATGCTGCATCACCTCTTAACCACTGAGTCCAGCTAGTTTAAGATGCTGCATCACCTCTTAACCACTGAGTCCAGCTAGTTTAAGATGCTGCATCATCTCTTAACCACTGAGTCCAGATAGTTTAAGATGCTGCATCATCACCTCTTAACCACTGAGTCCAGCTAGTTTAAGATGCTGCATCACCTCTTAACCACTGAGTCCAGCTAGTTTAAGATGCTGCATCACCTCTTAACCACTGAGTCCAGCTAGTTTAAGATGCTGCATCATCACCTCTTAACCACTGAGTCCAGCTAGTTTAAGATGCTGCATCATCACCTCTTAGCCACTGAGTCCAGCTAGTTTAAGATGCTGCATCACCTCTTAACCACTGAGTCCAGCTAGTTTAAGATGCTGCATCACCTCTTAACCACTGAGTTCAGCTAGTTTAAGATGCTGCATCACCTCTTAGCCACTGAGTCCAGCTAGTTTAAGATGCTGCATCACCTCTTAACCACTGAGTCCAGCTAGTTTAAGATGCTGCATCATCACCTCTTAACCACTGAGTCCAGCTAGTTTAAGATGCTGCATCATCACCTCTGAACCACTGAGTCCAGCTAGTTTAAGATGCTGCATCACCTCTTAACCACTGAGTCCAGCTAGTTTAAGATGCTGCATCATCACCTCTTAACCACTGAGTCCAGCTAGTTTAAGATGCTGCATCACCTCTTAACCACTGAGTCCAGCTAGTTTAAGATGCTGCATCATAACCTCTTAACCACTGAGTCCAGCTAGTTTAAGATGCTGCATCACCTCTTAACCACTGAGTCCAGCTAGTTTAAGATGCTGCATCACCTCTTAACCACTGAGTCCAGCTAGTTTAAGATGCTGCATCACCTCTCAGCCACTGAGTCCAGCTAGTTTAAGATGCTGCATCACCTCTTAACCACTGAGTCCAGCTAGTTTAAGATGCTGCATCACCTCTTAACCACTGAGTCCAGCTAGTTTAAGATGCTGCATCACCTCTTAACCACTGAGTCCAGCTAGTTTAAGATGCTGCATCATCACCTCTTAACCACTGAGTCCAGCTAGTTTAAGATGCTCATCACCTCTTAACCACTGAGTCCAGCTAGTTTAAGATGCTGCATCATCACCTCTTAACCACTGAGTCCAGCTAGTTTAAGATGCTGCATCATCACCTCTTAACCACTGAGTCCAGCTAGTTTAAGATGCTGCATCATCACCTCTTAACCACTGAGTCCAGCTAGTTTAAGATGCTGCATCATCACCTCTTAACCACTGAGTCCAGCTAGTTTAAGATGCTGCATCATCACCTCTTAACCACTGAGTCCAGCTAGTTTAAGATGCTGCATCACCTCTTAACCACTGAGTCCAGCTAGTTTAAGATGCTGCATCACCTCTTAACCACTGAGTCCAGCTAGTTTAAGATGCTGCATCATCACCTCTTAACCACTGAGTCCAGCTAGTTTAAGATGCTGCATCATCACCTCTTAACCACTGAGTCCAGCTAGTTTAAGATGCTGCATCATCACCTCTTAACCACTGAGTCCAGCTAGTTTAAGATGCTGCATCACCTCTTAACCACTGAGTCCAGCTAGTTTAAGATGCTGCATCATCACCTCTTAACCACTGAGTCCAGCTAGTTTAAGATGCTGCATCATCACCTCTTAACCACTGAGTCCAGCTAGTTTAAGATGCTGCATCATCACCTCTTAACCACTGAGTCCAGCTAGTTTAAGATGCTGCATCATCACCTCTTAACCACTGAGTCCAGCTAGTTTAAGATGCTGCATCACCTCTTAACCACTGAGTCCAGCTAGTTTAAGATGCTGCATCATCACCTCTTAACCACTGAGTCCAGCTAGTTTAAGATGCTGCATCATCACCTCTTAACCACTGAGTCCAGCTAGTTTAAGATGCTGCATCACCTCTTAACCACTGAGTCCAGCTAGTTTAAGATGCTGCATCATCACCTCTTAACCACTGAGTCCAGCTAGTTTAAGATGCTGCATCATCACCTCTTAACCACTGAGTCCAGCTAGTTTAAGATGCTGCATCACCTCTTAACCACTGAGTCCAGCTAGTTTAAGATGCTGCATCATCACCTCTTAACCACTGAGTCCAGCTAGTTTAAGATGCTGCATCATCACCTCTTAACCACTGAGTCCAGCTAGTTTAAGATGCTGCATCATCACCTCTTAACCACTGAGTCCAGCTAGTTTAAGATGCTGCATCATCACCTCTTAACCACTGAGTCCAGCTAGTTTAAGATGCTGCATCACCTCTTAACCACTGAGTCCAGCTAGTTTAAGATGCTGCATCATCACCTCTTAACCACTGAGTCCAGCTAGTTTAAGATGCTGCATCATCACCTCTTAACCACTGAGTCCAGCTAGTTTAAGATGCTGCATCACCTCTTAACCACTGAGTCCAGCTAGTTTAAGATGCTGCATCATCACCTCTTAACCACTGAGTCCAGCTAGTTTAAGATGCTGCATCATCACCTCTTAACCACTGAGTCCAGCTAGTTTAAGATGCTGCATCATCACCTCTTAACCACTGAGTCCAGCTAGTTTAAGATGCTGCATCATCACCTCTTAACCACTGAGTCCAGCTAGTTTAAGATGCTGCATCATCACCTCTTAACCACTGAGTCCAGCTAGTTTAAGATGCTGCATCATCACCTCTTAACCACTGAGTCCAGCTAGTTTAAGATGCTGCATCACCTCTTAACCACTGAGTCCAGCTAGTTTAAGATGCTGCATCACCTCTTAGCCACTGAGTCCAGCTAGTTTAAGATGCTGTATCACCTCTTAACCACTGAGTCCAGCTAGTTTAAGATGCTGCATCATCACCTCTTAACCACTGAGTCCAGCTAGTTTAAGATGCTGCATCATCACCTCTTAACCACTGAGTCCAGCTAGCTTAAGATGCTGCATCATCACCTCTTAACCACTGAGTCCAGCTAGTTTAAGATGCTGCATCACCTCTTAACCACTGAGTCCAGCTAGTTTAAGATGCTGCATCATCACCTCTTAACCACTGAGTCCAGCTAGTTTAAGATGCTGCATCATCACCTCTTAACCACTGAGTCCAGCTAGTTTAAGATGCTGCATCATCACCTCTTAACCACTGAGTCCAGCTAGTTTAAGATGCTGCATCATCACCTCTTAACCACTGAGTCCAGCTAGTTTAAGATGCTGCATCATCACCTCTTAACCACTGAGTCCAGCTAGTTTAAGATGCTGCATCATCACCTCTTAACCACTGAGTCCAGCTAGTTTAAGATGCTGCATCATCACCTCTTAACCACTGAGTCCAGCTAGTTTAAGATGCTGCATCACCTCTTAACCACTGAGTCCAGCTAGTTTAAGATGCTGCATCATCACCTCTTAACCACTGAGTCCAGCTAGTTTAAGATGCTGCATCATCACCTCTTAACCACTGAGTCCAGCTAGTTTAAGATGCTGCATCATCACCTCTTAACCACTGAGTCCAGCTAGTTTAAGATGCTGCATCATCACCTCTTAACCACTGAGTCCAGCTAGTTTAAGATGCTGCATCATCACCTCTTAACCACTGAGTCCAGCTAGTTTAAGATGCTGCATCACCTCTTAACCACTGAGTCCAGCTAGTTTAAGATGCTGCATCATCACCTCTTAACCACTGAGTCCAGCTAGTTTAAGATGCTGCATCATCACCTCTTAACCACTGAGTCCAGCTAGTTTAAGATGCTGCATCATCACCTCTTAACCACTGAGTCCAGCTAGTTTAAGATGCTGCATCATCACCTCTTAACCACTGAGTCCAGCTAGTTTAAGATGCTGCATCATCACTCTTAACCACTGAGTCCAGCTAGTTTAAGATGCTGCATCATCACCTCTTAACCACTGAGTCCAGCTAGTTTAAGATGCTGCATCATCATCTCTTAACCACTGAGTCCAGCTAGTTTAAGATGCTGCATCACCTCTTAACCACTGAGTCCAGCTAGTTTAAGATGCTGCATCACCTCTTAACCACTGAGTCCAGCTAGTTTAAGATGCTGTATCACCTCTTAACCACTGAGTCCAGCTAGTTTAAGATGCTGCATCATCACCTCTTAACCACTGAGTCCAGCTAGTTTAAGATGCTGCATCATCACCTCTTAACCACTGAGTCCAGCTAGTTTAAGATGCTGCATCATCACCTCTTAACCACTGAGTCCAGCTAGTTTAAGATGCTGCATCATCACCTCTTAACCACTGAGTCCAGCTAGTTTAAGATGCTGCATCATCACCTCTTAACCACTGAGTCCAGCTAGTTTAAGATGCTGCATCACCTCTTAACCACTGAGTCCAGCTAGTTTAAGATGCTGCATCATCACCTCTTAACCACTGAGTCCAGCTAGTTTAAGATGCTGCATCATCACCTCTTAACCACTGAGTCCAGCTAGTTTAAGATGCTGCATCATCACCTCTTAACCACCGAGTCCAGCTAGTTTAAGATGCTGCATCATCATCTCTTAACCACTGAGTCCAGCTAGTTTAAGATGCTGCATCACCTCTTAACCACTGAGTCCAGCTAGTTTAAGATGCTGCATCATCACCTCTTAACC